>NC_086247.1:37967285-38291868 GCF_021018805.1 Prinia subflava
TCATCCCCTCTGGCTCCGATGGATAAAGCCAGCAGGACAGGAGGGTACCGTAGCCACCGTTAATCTTTATAAACTGAACCAACATTGTCTTCTATGACTTTTTTACCCAGAGTGCTGATAAACAAAAGTCATAAAAGCCATGCACACAAAATACCCTGGGTCAGTGGAAACCTGTAAAAGGAAAGATGTCAGCTGTTATTTTTGTTACGTTACTTAAAACATTTCAGCTGGCATTGTAGGCTTTAGTTGCAAGCTCAGAAACAAATAATACCAGTGGAAAGAAGGATAAACGGCTGCAGCTAAATGCCAATACAAATAGCCATGTGTTACAATTAAAGTTGATTTGGCCTTTCAAATAGAAGTCTGATTTTCTGGGATTAATCTCGACCTTTTCAAGTTGCATCAGGCTGAAATAAGTTGTCAGAACAGATGTGAATTTTGTTTGCAGAGAACAATTGTAATCCAGTAACCCTTAGAACATCAGCATTTTCCAGACTGCTGGCCAGCTGAGCAGTGAGGATGGGGACAGCAGGCACTGAGCGCACACAGCAGGCAGAACCAGAGAACTGAGCCATGTCCAGAGGCTGGGTGTTCAGTTCAAACTCAAACCAAAATACTTTTCCTTTTAACTCTGAATTTACCAAGCATCAGGATGTACACACAACTGCCTGGGAAAAAAAAAAAGTTACATCAAGGATGGATATCTTTGCTATCCTTATAAATCATGTTCTTTAGCTAAATCAAACATACAAGTAGTTGATCTTCCATGAACTACTTTTTCACAGAAGGCTGGGCACACATTTTATAATGCAGAAGTCTCTGAAGGCTCCAAGAATCACACATTTCAGATGCTCTCCAAACTGCTTTCTAAGAAATTCTGCCTTACAATCTGCCTGGCTCCAATACTTCCAAAAAATAAAACAGAAAGGAAGACAAAGAAAACCTCTAGTGAACATTCAAATTTCTCATACTTTGATACATAGAGTCAAAAATTTCCCAGCTTTATGCACAGCATATATGCTGACCTTGGTGCTCCCATAGTGCCAAGTTTCAGTGGAAAGTAAAAAAGTCCAAAACCTTTCCAATTTGGGCAGAGAGTGGGGGCACATAGGGTGCTAGCACAATACCTGTGGCAGCATAAGCCTTCTGCAGACACAAAGCCTGCAGGCTGCTTTTGTAATGCCCTCTTTTTTCACAATGAAACACCTGGATCCGTGTTTGTGCCATCAATACAGTCATATTGTTAAATACTGAAGATGCAAGGAAGAATTTTCCTGCTGTCTATGTAGCACTGCTTAGATAGCAACATGAAGATCCAAAGTTCATTCAAAAACATGTCACCACTTGAATAAATAAAGCTGATGCCCTAATTAGCAAAGGAAGCCTTCATGTTTTGTTCAGAGTTCAAAATAATGAGCTGAGCCTCTCCTCTCCTCTGGCATACAAGCATGTGCTACATGGTTTTGTTAAAGAGATGAATATGAAAGGGGGTAGGTGATGTGCCCAAGGACAGAGTAATTTAGAGGAAAGGTAGCTGAGATCTGAGAGTTTTGAAAAGCAGTCTTCTGCTTTAGTCATAACTAAAGTTCAAAATCTGTGAAGTGGTGCTTAGATCCATAGGAGTAGCTTTAACTTAAGTGAGATTTTACAAATAATAAACAGGGAAAGTTGCCAGGTTTTATTTGTCTTCAGCAGTTTTCCACTTTTAAGTCATATGTGGACAGCTGAGTGGTATTTTCAAACTTAACTCCTCTAAACTAATTTTAAAAGATTAAAATAAAAATAGAGAGACTGCTGAGTAATCTCTGGTCCTAGGTTCCCGGAATCTTTGATTAAAAATATCAAAGCTCGTGAGACTGGAATTTTGACTATATCATTCATATCCCTGAAATAGGTTTATTTATATGTTTGGTTTTTGTTTTTTTTTCAGAATTTCTTCCTTGAAGTCAATGAAGCTTTTTATCTACCTCTCTACATCAGACCTAACAAAGCAGCATACAGAAACATGTATCTGCCACCAAGAAGACTGATTAGGTTCACCAGGACAGAGTCATGAGAGCTGAATGGGACTGTCCTGCATCTGCATCCACAGCAGAAGCACCACAGTGACTGCTGGCAGGAGGGTCAAGCTTCTGCAGTACATGGCTGATAGACTTTCAAGGTTGAGTATTTCTAAACTCTCAAGGGAGAATTTTTTGAGGACAATTCAGAAATAGGCTATCCTCTTTTCTTGTACTGTTGTCAGCTTCACACTAAGGAGCATGACTCTAGAAGTGGGAACCCTTCCAGAAGTGACCCCAATACAAGGAAAACTCTGACACGCTGGAGTGAATCCAGAGGAGGCCATCATGATGGTCAGGAACTGGAAGAGAGGCCTGAAGTAGGGGGCTGAGAATGCCAAACCTGGTTCATCTCAAGGAGAGGAATTCCTTCTGCAGTCTGTGACTGCACAGTGGGTCTTTATGGAGAAGATAAAGCTCAAATCTTTCTGGAGGTATACATGGAGAGCAAAAGACAACAGATACAAGCTGAAATAAGGAAAGTCCTGATTGCATATTATGGTAAAAATAATCACCAGGGGAAGGTTGAAAACACTGAAACAGGAGCCCAAAGAGACTGTGGGATTTCCATACTTGAAAATATTCAAAACAGGATAGCCCTGAAGAGCCCTTTCTAAGTTGTACCACCTTTGCCTCTGCTCATAGGATAGACCAGAAAACCTGCACAGATGCCTTCCAATCTAGTCTGTGATTCAGTTTCAAGAAATCCCCTACACATGGGATAGTCAGGGATGAAAGGGAGTGAGAGTTGACTGCTTCCTGTTACATCTCGTTCTACAGTCAATTGTGGTATTTTAAACTGAGGTTTTGCAGTCTGGTTGTACATGTACAGAAAAAACAAAAGTGGATAACATTTGTATCTGAGTTTCCTGTAGATGTTTTTTAAGGGGAAAAAAAAACCCTACCAAGCAAATCATGAATACCAATTCACTAATCACTTTACTGAAATTAATTTAGATTGTGTTGTTGGGAGCACAACTTTTCAGTGAAGACCAGAAGGAATGGATTGATTTTGCCAAAGCAAAACTAACTGGTTAAACCTTGGACTCTGCAGAGACTCAGATAAATGAAGGAAAAGATACAGTTTTCCTTTTTTATATTTTTTGAACATATAGCATTCAGAATAAGTCTCTGTGGGTTTCAATATGTGACTTTCCATTTTAATGCGTTTCCTCCACCAGATGGTTTAGATAAAAACCTATTAGTTTCATTTGTGCAAATAGTTTCATACAAAAAATGTCTATTTTTAACATTTTTGCCTCAAGGCTTAGATATAACTTTTTTTAGAAGTGGAGACATTTTCACCAGTGTCTAATATTTTAATCATCATCATTCTTACAATTACATAAGATTCATATCAGAAAGTGGTTGATGAATCCTCTAAGAGAATTTTGTCCAAAGAAGTGCATTAAAATTACTTCATAATTTGATTTATGCATATGTTCATACAACATTATGAGTTTGCAATTTTCCATGAGCTTAGTTATGATTATTTCAATCTCTGCAAAAATAGTGTATATGTTCTGTCAAACATAATGATGCAAACCCTTAATCTTCTTTTCTTTTTGTTTTCTTTTCTTGATGTCATTATTTTAGAGAATATATTCAGTGAATGTGAAAACTGGAGGGGTTTCACTGCTGGAAACTCTAATTGCCACTACACACAAAATCCTCTAGAGTGTCTGGGGATAGGAAATTACCCCGAGCATTGAAATTGATATGGCTTTGCTTGACACTTGCTGGGAGGAGGTTAGGAGGGCATACCTGAGCAATTTTAAATGTGTGAGGTCTTCCTATATCATTCAGAGAAATCTTATGGGACTGAATGAAGCAGAACATGGTAAACACCAGAATCTCTTCATGGTCATCATGATTGCTCCAGACCAGACACTCGGTGCTGTTTTCTCTCATTTCAGCAGGACTCTCCAGGGGCTCAGGGGTGTCCAGCACCCAGCCTGTTGGTCCTGCAGAGCAATAGAACCTAACAGTAACACCTGAAGGAGGCACACTCTTAGGAACATGATCATGCTGGCCTCCTTTTGCAGCCTGAGGAGAAGGATCAGTACCTCCATGGGCCATATTATGTAGGAAAAATCCTCTCTCCTTTGCCACATGGACTTCTTAAATACCTAACTCTACACTGGGAAATAATTTTGCTGAGTAGGAGTTGATCAGCTGGTTGAAGAAATGTAGGAGACCCAAGCTCTGACAGCTCCTCTGCAGGAAGTCCAGGCATTTCACACAGGACCAAATTTGCTGTCTTTCCCTTTGCTGCACCTCATCACCTGTAACTCACCAATCCACACACCAGCAATTAGGTGGATGAACTCACATTTAGATTCTGACAGGTATTTATTTAGAAGCTAAATGCCCCAAATGTTAACACAGAGATTTAAAACAAATTAACCTTACATGTGTTCTCCTGGACTGGGGACTTCAGGGACTGTGCCAGAAAAAATGTTGGCAAGTAGCTGTGGGAAGATGAAGGTAAGGGAGTCAAAAGCAATAAAAAAGGGGTAAAAGAAAGGAAATAAAATGCCCATCTGTCTTCAAGATGTGTGTTGGTGTAGTATCACATTCTGTTGGATATTCAGAGAACCTGAGCATATGTAAATAGAAACCACTCAGAAGAACAAACTCTCCATGCAATAAAGGGATTTCCAGTCATGAGGATATTGCTTGAAGGGTTTACACCACAGGGGCAATACATTGACAGGCCGTGACTTCGTATATACATCACTGTATTATTATAGCTCTTTGGATGTTCAGGAGTTGTAATTAGTGAGCATCAGGGTGTGTAAGAGCCCTGCATGGTGCTGCCAAGGCTAATTCATGTCAGTGCCTACAGGCAATGGTAGAAAATAAAACATTTCAGTGAACAGCACCAGGAAAATGTAAGCCAGGTCAAGACAGCCACAGGCCCCTGTGATATGAAACAAAAGCAAATGAAATAACACATGGGTAAGAAATAGCTCCTGATCCAAGACCTATTTTATGGTGTGCCTCCTGAATCAAAATAAAAAGCTAGATAGGAAAATGGTACGTGGGAATGTTGTGGTGTTCATTTCCTCAAAAATTATCCAAACAGATGTAAGCACATCACTTATACTGAGGACTGGATGAGATATGTCCACCCCACAGAGATTTTTACATCAGGAATAGGTAAATTTACCATCTGATGCTCCTCAGTGGACTGTGAGATGTGGATCCATTTGCCAAGGTCAAAAGTTAGTGAACTCCTTTTGTCATTGATGACCCTCATCTTTCCATTTGACAGCAGGTAAAGGCTTCATGTTTTTATTTCCTTTTGGGTCAGTCTCCCCCTTCCTTGGCATCCCTGCTCCACCGTAATGCCTTGGCCCCACTGCCTGTCCTCCCAGACACTGGCCCCAGGAGTGCAGCAGACACTTAGACAATAGGAGATGTCTCTCACTGGTTGGTAAAGAATCTAATAAGTGCATTTTGGGGGATTTCCACACTCAAAATGTGCATCTGCACACCAACGCAGCAGCAGGTGGATGAGTTAAATCTTCATTTATCATTCTTCTCCAGCATTTTTCTGATCTTATCTTCACTCTTCTCTCTGTGCTTTGAAGTCAACCGGGTCATCAGCCTTTGAAGTTGGGTCATTAGCCATTGCCAACTATATCAGTCACATCTAAAAATTAACTATTTTGTGCCATGTTAAACTCAGGTGCACTAAGAACCCTCCCCATGGCTGGTATTTTATGGACTTGTATTCCAATTATACGGAGGATCCCTTTGGGTGAACAGACCTTCCCTTCATGCCTGTGCTCTAAGGGAACTCTCATCACAGCAGCAAATAATCATTACAGTGATTCTGTTGTGATGAATGTTTGTACCAGGGAAAGAGATTCTAAAAGAATAATGTGTATCCAGTTAGATCCAAACTGAATCCATCCAAACCGTAACCTGTGTGCCCTCCAAAGAGCTATGAGTTGAATCACAATGAACCATTCATGAATAAGCTGCATATCCAGAAACAGCAGGTTCGTATCTTTAAACACCAGGCTCATGGTACATTTTTGCAAACAGAAAAACAATGTAACTCATCTTATTGTGAACAATCTGTTGTGATTTGCCTGCATTGATTACATTCCAAATGGTTCCTCTTATCTTGTTTGGGAAAAGCAATTGATCTTGAGGTTTTCATGGCCTTTCCAAAATCAATCAGAAGGTATCCTCTTGAGAGACACATGCAAGTCAAGAAGCCTAAGAAGGTGTTCCTCAAGTAGAACCTCATTCTCTGTCATCAAAATTTAAGGGACTTTTGCCATTGTTTTGAATAAAATTGAATAAAAAAGTAGAAAACCAATACATCCTGCAGAAATATATGAGTGAAACCAAGCACTGAGCGGTGTTGAATGAATGCCTTAATTCCACGGAATGCTATTTTTCAAAAGGGAAACAGATAAAACAGGTAAAGGCAGACAATCAAACACTTAAAATGAATGAAACTGTGTTTCAAGAGAGAGACGAAATTCAAAACAGAATCTTCCTTCCTGTCCTCCTACAAGCCAGAGATTTAATTTGCTTCACACAAAGGAAGAGCTCCCAAAGGAATAAGCATCAATTTGTAATATGACGTATGAATGCCCCACCTGCTTTGGGTCATGCAGAGAACCTTCCTCTTTCCAGAGGACACTGCTGCAGCAGGATCTCCAGGGGCATTTAAAAAATTACAGCCCATGATGATTTCTGTATACGAGCAAGTTTGGCCTGAACAGTGATAAAAAAACTCAGGTAAAAAAAGTCTGTATTACACATCAGCACATCTTTGGGATTTAAAAGGTATAGCAGCACTGCCAAATAACTTATTTCACTAATTCATTCTTGGACCCTGATATCTGTGTTTCTTAAGTGGTTAAGTTTCTCCTTAACCCTCTCACTTGAGGGTTCTTTCTTGGAATCATAGAATCCTTGAATAGTTTGCATTTCAGATGTCATCTAATCCAATTCCCCTGCAATGGGCAGGGACAATTTTTCTAGATCAGGTTGCTCCAGGCCCCATACTGACCTAATCCCTTCTCAGGGCCCCATCAAACATGACCTTGAATGTTTCCAGGAATGGGGTGTCCAACAAATTCCTCATCCATCAAACAGTCCATCCATCAAATCCATGTCTCTCCAAATTAGAGAGAAGGATGTCGTGGGTGACTCTGTCAAAGGCCTTACAGAAGTCCAGGTAGATGACACCTGTAGATCTTCCCTTGTCCACTGCTGTAGTCACTCCATTATAGAAGGCCCCTAGGTTGGTTAGACAGTACATGTCCTTGCTGAAATCCAGAAGTTTCTCTTCACACCAGGCCTAAGTACGTTTTTTAGCCCATTTCCCTACAGAAACCCCATAGTTTTGTCATTGAGGATGAGCAGGACTGCACCAACCCCAGCACTATCCGCACAACAACCATCACCCCTAAGAAGCCTGTTCCCATTCCCACATACATCCTATCTTTCCTGCTGTATATTCCAACAGGCTACAAATCCCCATCTTCATGCAAACTGATCTGTGTGCTGTGACTCTGGAATAGGATCAGAGCACTGGTGTCCCTGGCACTAGGGCTGTGACGTACAGATGGATCCAGACTGCCTGAGGGTAGTGAGAGGGGGCTGGACTGGGTGGGAAGGAGCTGGAGCTCACCAAAGTTAGGTCCAGAGTGGCTCCTTGAGCTGTGTGCCTTCAGCCACAGCACAGGTAAATAGACACATACATCCCTTCCTGTGCCCCACACAGGGACTCACTGGCCCAGCAAATACGCTGGCCAGCACCGTGAGCAAGGCATCAACCTCACAGCAGAGCTGGGCTTTGCACACCACGCAGAAAAGAGACTGCTAAAATTATTCTTGCTCACCCAGCTATGCTTAGGTCCCTGCCTCTTCTGGAGTTGCATGTACATGTGAAGGGAAAGGAGATTTAGTTTCAATTTTGAGTTTGCAAGCTATCTCTCTGAGATAGTAAAAATAATTTTGTAAATTAATGAAGGTTGTGCCAAACATAGCATGCAAACTGAAGGAAAGTCCAGATGGAATAAAATAAAAACAACTAATGGGAGAACAGAATATACAATAACAAGACTAAGTATTTGATATTTTCTTTCTACTAAGTATTATTACCAGTAGCACTATAGTCAGCCATGTGGATTATTGTCCCGAGTCATGCTTCATCTTATAATATGAAAAAGGCCATGTCTGAAAACTCTGATCAACATAAATTATGCAGTTTATAAGTAATTTCAAATTTATGTTTTGTTTCATTTTGTGATTCATGGCTGTAGTGACATCTCAATCCCAAGGCATTGAAGTCTGCTATATACCAACCAGAAATGCATCAATTCTGGAAGCAACAAATGGAGTGAGGTGGGCAGGGTGCACAGCCAGATCTGGAGCTGACTGGGAGGTGAAGAGGTTTGCTACTAAGTGAGATCCCTGTTAGTATCTATAGATGTTTGAATAAAAGCAGGAGAGTTCTTTGGAGATGGAGAAAGTTATCTGCCTGGACAAGTACAGATGGGATGGTCTGAGAAGATGACCACTTGTGAGCAGTGACTGTCACTCACTTTGGGGGTAAACCCAGTGGCACGGTTGTTGCTTGCAGCTGAGTATCATAGGACATGCAATCCTGAGTTATACTCTCCAGATGGTGGGGTTCTTCTCAGCCTCTGTACCCAGATCAGGTGGCATTACCACAGGCCTTTTCTACCTCCAAGCCATGGAGTTTTAGCCCAAAGCCTAAGAGCAGTCTTTTCCAATACTGAATGAGACAGAGAAGCAGCTGCACAGAGTGTCCCACTGTCACAGAGCAACACATTACCATAATAGCAGCCAGATGGCCAGGCTCTGCCTTTATTACTGGAATTACCATTCATATCACAGGAGTGCTGAGATTTCCCAGCCAAAATTGGCACTTGACAGACACATGATGAAATGCATCCTTCACCTACAGAGGTTCCCATCTAAAACATCAGGACAGACAAAAAGGAATAAAGAAGCAGGTGCACAGAGGAGTTAATGGTTGACCAGTGGTTCTAAGCAGAGCAGGGGCAGACCTGGCTGTGCTGCCCTCCTGGCCACACTGACCACCCACACCTGCAGGGACTCACAGCTTCCCAGTCTCCTGGAGACCTGCACAGGCCCCAGTGCAAAAGCTCCCAATCACTTCCTAGGCATGTGCTGGGATTGCTCCTGCAGTGCCATAGTAAATATTAGTGTGGCAATACCAGAGGGCAAAGTGAAGTTTCAACATGTTAAAAGACAGATTGATCCTGGAAACCATCCTATCCAGGCCACCCCTGGATTAAAAATTATGACAAATATATTTTTCCAGCATCTCCTTGCTATGTTACTGATATAAACTGATAGATTTTATCTTTGTCCACTCCCATTAGGGGAAAAATATCTCAAGAGTGGTTAGTAAGAATGCAGAGAAAGATCCACCATCAGATAGTATATGTGCACTGGCTTTGTCTACTGTAAACCCACAAAGAATCACATATCTTTTTGTTTTTAATTTTGCTGAGATCAGAAAAATCAGTTTAACAGAAACAATAAAAATTTACCCACAAAGGTAAAAAAAGCTGTGGGGCAAAAGATAACCATACAGGGATTATCGAGGTAGGTCACATTTTTCTCTCAAGTTGAATAAACACCTCGAACTGATAAAATCTTGCAGCCACACTTCATTTGATATGAGAAAGCATCTGTGGGAGGGAAGCATCCATTCATTATCACTCATGGGTTTAATTGTAGGGTTCTTATCACCCAGTGGTGTTTTCACTTACCACAGGCGCTTCTGTATGTCCAGCTTCAACGAGAGAGAATACTGCAGTGATGGGTGACTTGCTTCAAAATGGAAGATAGTTCCAAATAACCTGGTTTTCTTCTGAGAAAAGGGAAAGGAGCAAAATTTGGGCAGTGGTGTCCCCTACAGGAGTTAAACTGATACCTTGGAGAATAACAGACTCTTTTCAAAGATCATCAGCTCCAATGAATTCACTATTACTCTGCCAAGCAGTCACTGGAGCTAGTGTGATTCCTTTTTCCCCAGAGAGGAAGACTTACCCTTTCTCACTTTAAAATAAATAAGTGAACAAAAACAATTTTTTATATTTTTTGAAAAAGCAGCACTGAGCTCAGAAACAAAAAGGAACTCAGGGTGAGGCAAAAAGCAGTAGAAATACAGAAAAGAAATATGAAAGGGGAACAAATTGATATGAGGGGTGATATTATTAGAGAGATTTTGTCCATGTTTTCTTGTAGTGATGGTCCTCAGTGCTTGTCACCTCTCCCCTCATGCTCTGCTCCCAGACTCAGGTCTGTGCTTCCAGTTCAAGTTTCCATTCAAAGCCTCTAACATCAGAAAATTAAAAAAGGGTCACCAAATTCTTTTCAAATTGCTTTTTCTACTTTCCCATGAAAAAAGAAATAATCATTAGGGGGCCAAAATAGTCCTCTCAGTGTGAGTTTAATTAATTGAAACAAGATAGTCCCCAGGAATCAAGTCATAATGCCCATCAAAAACACTGTAGTAAGTAACCCCATAGCTATAGATGAGGGTTTTTTTTCATTACTGTTTCAACCTCAACTCTTCAGAAATCTTTTTTGTATTTCAGCCATGACTCAGCTGATTTAGGTACTTTAAATCTTCCTTTCTTCCTTCTTGCTTTCCATATTGTTCTGTATTCTCTAACAATATGGACATGAAATTCACGCTGTGAAAGATGAGAGGTAATCTCTGATAGCTACTTGAAAGCTCGAGTTCAAAATAATCTTGTGACACAAAGGGCTGCCTTTCCTTGTTCTGTAGATTTACACTCAATACTGGTCACATGCCAAGGAGTTTACCAAGATGTTTATTTCCCCACATATGGCCATCTCAGCATGCCAGTCTATTGAACTGCACTCAGAAATAGCCATCCACTGCAATTACATGACATATTACATTAAAAAAAAAAAAGCAAACACATTATGATGACATCTGAGGATTTCTTCTCCCTAATGCTCTAAGAAGCTTAAGTTCCCAAAACTGTTTGTTTATCCAAAACCTTGTTATCACAGACACTGAGATTTAGATGATTCAGTATCTTTCTCTCTCTCTCTTCTCTCTCTCTCTTTCTTTTTTTTTTTTTTTGGAAACCCTAGATAATAAAACAGAGAGTTAGAGGGTTTTGAATATTCAGCTCCTTTGGGCTTGCAGCCCCTCTGGTGTCTCTGCTGTGCTCAGAGCCCTGTTGCTCCTGTCTGGTCTCAGAGGTGCTTTTTTTGCAGCCCTGCAGGAAGGCACTGCCTCTGGCTCCCATCTCCCTTCCAGCCACTGCCATAGGCAGGGAGCTGGGCACAGTACACTCAAACTCGTCTCCAGAACATTTTCTCCTCCTTCCTTCCTTCCCAGGATCAGTCCACACCCAAGCTGGCTCTGTTGACTATGTTTTAAGCTGCCCTGACTGAAATTACTGCAAATCCTTTAGAATCTGAACCCAAGGAAGAAACTCTCTAAAATCTACTGAGCATCCACTGTGCTCAACACTTTCTTGTTGAGGTACTGGCTTTCTTTTTCTCTGTCCTCTGAGGAAAGCAGTATTCAGTGTCTTGCATATACTGACACTGGCTCTACCATAGGGCCCATGACTGCAGCTGTGCCCTCTCCCCTCCCAGGCTTTGCTTCTGCCAACCAAAATTCCTTGCTGCTGGAACCAGCAGAGTTAAGTATCCTTTAGGACAGAGCAAACCCTTCATTCAGTTAGTGACCCTGACTCCATTGGTTCTTTTGGGCTCACATTTAATCTAAGTTCCCCAGATTAGGATTTTCAGGTCTTCTGCTCCCAGACTTCACATTTCCTTTGACTGTGAACTAAATCAGCACCACTCAAAGGGCTTTGTCACAATTCATGTGATTCTGTGTCGTTTCAGATTCTTGCTAAACCCAAGCAGTTTTAGTAATATTGCTATGTTTCCACCATTCATATTCAAATATAATTGAATTATGTTTCCTATAGCTGTTGACCCCACAAAAACACTACAGCATACCAAGATACTACTGGAAAAAGAGCACACAGAAGAGTTTGTACGTGTCCTCTGCAGCCAAGGCATTGCTTCTCTAAGAAACGTAATTTTCGCTTCTTTCAGGTTTTTAGTTTTTTCCTATGCAGATTTTGTAGGTTTGCATTTTATTTCCTGGTTTGGGTTGGATTTTTTTCAAGTTAAAAAGAAAAAGTGGAATTATTTGATTTTAGAAAATTATTGATTATTTGGACATGAACTCCTAAGTTAAGGGGCATTTTTATGGTGCCCATACTTTCCTTACCTCATCAAAACACTGCCCTTGAAAAATATAAAACACTTTCTTCCAAGTTTGTGGTTTTTTTATATGTGTGGTTTGACATTTTCAGTCATAAACCCAGAATTTAAACTTAGAATGCATTTTTCAGAGTGCTTTTCCTACCTTCTACTTTTCCTTGAACAGTGACTTGACAATGTGGTCCCTTGCTCACAGGTCTCAGTTCCCAAAGAGAGAGGGCAAAAGTTATGCTTGGGAAACTTTTCCTGTACTTCCCTCAAAAGGACAAATTCCCATTATCACCAACTGATGGTCAGCTAAGTGATGGAGATCATTTAAATCGGGGACTGTGCAGTCTGGAGGGCAATGCCTTCACTCCCTCTGAAAACTTGTCTCCTGGCAGAATAAAGAAGATTTTCACTCCCCATTGCTAACACTTTGGAGGATAAATCCACAGATCTACCACACAAATCTGTTTCTTTACGCTCTTCCAAAATGTAATGCAAGTGAAAAACCAGTTCCCATCCCCGAGAGCTACTTATAAATACTGGAAACACAGGAAAGTTGTTCTCCTACTGACATTTAAAACCACTTTCAGCACTAGGAAAGCACAGCAGGGGAGTAGATATTTACACCACTGTTATACAGTCAAAGTTCCAATGCCCTCTCTCCTTAGATATTAATAATTATATTCCTCTGTATTAAAACAATAGTAAGAACTACCAAATCAAATCATAAAAGTAAACATGGAGCTAATCAGAAAGGAGATTTAGGAGTTACAGTATAATTCCCCCAAAGCCCCTAGCCTAATTAGTGAAGAAGATAAACTGGTTGACAGATTGCACAGCCAGAAAAACATAAAGCAAAGAAGGTTATAATATTTATTATTACTGTATAAGACAGTGATTAGACCCCCAACCTATGTACAGATCTAATCACCATCCTCTGGAAAGGATGATAGCCAGCCCTGCAAGTCTAGTTTGACAAATTAATCCAAGCCTGATCCAAATGAAGAGATTTGTAGTTTTCAATGAAAAATTAACTCCCTGGCTGTGCAGCGGGAACATCACCACATGCACTAATGGCTTTGTTACCAAGAGACAGTGCTGCACCATGTCTGTGCTCAAGGGTCTGTCACATAGCACATGGTTTGGTGCTGCAGCAAGGGTAAAGAATTAATGTAAAAAACTGTGTTTTTGAAGCATTAGTCATCATAGAACATAAAACCTAATCTTAGGAGGTGGACAGTAGTCTAAAAAGTGTGGGCTGACAAAGCAAATCATTATCTATTCCATGGCCTTCTTGAAGGACATCTATATATTCCTGAAAGGTTAGAGTAAGAAAATATCTTATACTGAGTACCCCACCCACAGTGTAGAAAAAAAACCACTCAAACCAGATTTCATTACATATTTGTACTATGATCTGGCAATTTGATAGCAACATGAGAAAGAAGCAACATGAGTAGTAGGTGAGATATCGTGTGGTCATCTACATTTTGTCCATAAAAAAGGTAGAGAGCATGGAGGTTGAAGAAATTAGGAAACCTCAGAATTGCTGGAACAAAAAGCAGAATTGGAGCAAAGAATCTACCCAGATGAAAAACAGTGAGGAAAGGGAAGGCCTGAGTTTTTTTTCCATGTAATGAAGTAGGTTTGTTGGTTTGTGTTCTACAAGAGCTCTAAGGACTTCAGGAGCTCCCATATATTTGAGGAAATGTCATGGCCATTTGTTCCAGTGCTGTGGTCATTCCCTGGCAGAATATTAACAAACGTTGTCAAGATTATAAGCTTTACTTTATTCACCTGAACAGTACAAAAACTACATGCTGATATATCAAGCAAGCACAATTTCTGCTACAGTGCTTTTAATGAGATGTAGAGGAAGACTGAGACTACAAAGCTCAGCAGTTTGCCAAAGTAGGTTCCTACTTTTTATGTGTCTAGACTTCTGAAATGAAAGCCTTCACATGGAGCTAGCAGTAAGCACTCAGTGTGATCACAGGAAAGCTTTGTGTCTCAGAAAACCTTCCACAGCAGTCAGCAGCCTGAGAGAGTTCAGGCAGTTACTGGGATAAGCTGAGGACAGAGGCACGTTTTCCCATCTCCTGCCCCATGGCACATGGTTCTGTGCTGCCAGGAGATACCCACTGACTTCCCTGAGTTTTCTCCAAACAGCTTTCTAAAAGCATTCAGGAGGGACTGTTGGGGGTTAGATTTGTTTTTTTTTCTTCTCACAGAATTTTTTCCCATAAGTTTCCAAGAGGCCTTGATGACTACTTAGTCAGAACAAAAGGGAGTACTTGAGGGACACGGCAGCACAAGGCTACACCTATTGTTTTTGAGTCCCTGGGAGTGACCCTCAAAGGGGAGAGATGATGAGCTTTGGGAAAGGCAAAAAGACAGAGTTGGAGGAGGGGAACTCACTCATGCTCTCAGCGCCGAAGAGGACGGTCAGGCTGCCCCCCGCTACAGGAAGAGTTCGCGGCCCTCACTCTGCCTCTATCTCGTCCTGGGAAATCTACAGTCATCTGCTCCTGTACCCAGGAATCCTGAACTCGCTTTCTCCAGCCTCCCCCCACCGCCACTGCTTCTTTGGAGCTTTGAGGCTCTCCTGTGTGTGTGAGCAGATAAGATAAGGCCTGGCGCCGCGGAAGATCTCGGGATTGTAACGGAAAGACAGGGACCTCCCCCTCACCCCCGGAGATGTGTAACTAACCTTGAGAACAATGTAGCCCCTCTAAACCCAGTAGTTTTCCACTAACTTTTAACCTCCCCTCCCCTCTGACGTAGTGAAGACCCCTTAGACTATATAATCTCATGTAAGACCCTAATAAATCGCCATTTGCCGTCCACCACATTGGTGTCAGCGTGTCAGTGGCCCGAGTGGCTCGGGAGAAGGTCGAGCCGCCGTGCTAGCTCTTTGGAACCAGGTCGCCATTGCCTCATATCGAAGGCAACATTAGTGGTGCCGAAACCCGGGACAAAAACGCTCGGGAATCGGGGTTTTCACCTGGACAGGAGCAGCGGCCGGGGCGGGACAAAAGGACCGACCCACGGCGGGGGAGACGTCCCCGGACCCGCGAGGATCATGGAGGCCATCGCGAAGGTCGTGAGTTTGATTCATAAACAGTGGGGAATTAAGTGTAAGCTCAGAGATCTTCAACTTGCTATGGCAAGATTATTAGAGCTTGGGGTGATAGACCGCCCAATAGATATACTCCATTCGGAGGTATGGGATAAGTGCACGATTGCCCTGGCTAAGGATACGAAAGCCTCGGGCAGTGCGAAAAGTCTCAAAGCGTGGGGAAGAGTCGAGCGGGCTTTGAGCAGGGCGCTGGAGGAACAGGAGACCTGGAGCGCCGCACGCGTGTGTTTGCTAACTGCACCCAAATCGGGAGTGGCTGCCACCACGCAAACGGCATTCGAACGCGATTTGCCCGAGGGCAGGGAGCCGCGGGAGCCAGGCGCGCTTCCCCGCTCCCGGAGCCCAAGCCCAAACCCCCCAGTGCCCTTAGAGAATCCCCCAACCCCCCCGCCGAAACCGTCGGGTCCCCCCCCGCCCGCGGAACCTTCCCAAAAAACCGCGAGTCCCTCGCCCGGCTCTTCGCCGCTGGCCGGCGTTTCGGAGCCCGAGGTGCGGCAACGCGCGCGGTTCTTCTGGGAGGGATTGGCGGGTGAAGCCAGAGACGCTGAAAACGCGGCGCGGGCGGCACCGCCGCCATACGCGTTTGAAAATGGCGCCGGCGGCCGTGAGGAGGGGCGGGGTCCGGATGTCTGTGGCGGGGAGCCGTGAGTATCCGCTGATGCGCATGCGCAGGAGAGAGACGGGGAAGAGGGAGAAGAGCGCACGCTCAGACAGGAGCTGCGGGCTTTGGCTGATGCGTACGCGCGGCAGGAAGGGAGAGGGTGCATGCTCAAAGCGGCGCCGCGGCTCTCCACGGGCGCGTATGCGCGGGAGAGTGGCAGAGAGCACCCGCTCAGCCCAGAACAGCGGGCTTTTGCAAACGCGCGTGCGCGGGAGAACAGCAGAGAGCGCATGCCCGATCAGGAGCGGCGCTCGGCGCTGCTTCCATCTAAGGGAGAGACCTCCCCCTGCGGGAGGCAGGGCAAGCCCAGGGGGCGGGAGCGGCACCACCCCCGGAGGGAGGGGCGGGGCCGGAGCCGCACGGAACGGCACCGCAGCCCGGAAGTGCGCTGGCATTCAGCTTCCGACTCTGAGTCCAGCAGCAGCAGCTCTAGCAGCTCGGGAGAGCTGACGGAAGATGGCTGGGACTCAGAAACGGAAAGGGAAAAGCCGCTGCGGTTTAAAGCGAGAAAGAATAAAGGTTTAGACCATTTCGGAAAGGGTCCACAATGTGAGCCAGCCCAGCTTACTGACTGGGGGAAGATAAAAATAGCCTGTGCTGAATGGGCACCAGCGGCTGCAGTGAAGGTTTTCCCAGTGAGAGTTACGGGGCCAGAAGGTAATCAGCAAAGAACATATACACCGGTTAACCCCAAAGACATACAAACAATCGTAAAAGCAATCTCAGAAAAAGGGTTGAATTCAGCCATGGTCTCCACTCTGGTGGATGGCCTTTTTGGCAACTATGACTTGCTCCCTTTTGATATTAAACAAATAAGCCGCATGATATTTGATGGTGCGGGGATGATTGTCTTCAAACAAGAGTGGAAGGACAACTGTACAAATTTACTGGCTCAGTCCTCTGGAGCAGGGCAGCCACTGCATGATTCCAGTCTATCCAGGCTGATGGGAAAACATGACACCATGATAACCCCACAGCAACAAGCCATGAACATGCGGGCTGAGGAGGTCAGAGCCACCACCCAGGCTGCTCGGGAGGCCTTTCGAGCTGCATCCCGCGTGGTGGCCAGGCCCTCTCCATGGTCCCATCCCAGCCGGGAATGTGGGTGTGCCATCTGACAGCCGTGAGTCTCTGTGTGTACCTTCCCAAATTTAATGATTCTGCAGACTTTTGTGTACAGGTCCTGATCGTTCCCAGGCTTCTGTACCACAGGGAAGAGGACATGTATCTCCACTTTGAGGACCCCAGCCACCGGCTCCTGAAGAGAGAGCTGCTGACAGGCATCACCATCGCCATGCTGCTCGGGTTGGGAGCAACATGGGCGGGCACAGGTATTTCAGCCCTCATCACCCAGAACCAAAGCCTCTCTCAACTGCAGGTCACCGTGGACGAGGACCTGCAACGCATCGAGAAATCCATCTCCTTCCTAGAGAAATCAGTCTCCTCACTTTCAGAAGTTGTCTTGCAGAACAGACGAGGGCTGGACCTAGTGTTCATGCAACAAGGAGGCCTGTGCGCCGCCTTGAAAGAAGAATGCTGTTTTTATGCTGACCATACAGGAGTCGTTAGAGACTCCATGGCAGAACTCCGAGATAGACTGGCCCAGAGAAAGAAAGATAGGGAAGCCCAACAGGGTTGGTTCGAGTCCTGGTTCAACCAATCGCCATGGCTCACCACCCTAATTTCCACCCTGATGGGCCCACTGGCAATGCTGCTTTTAGCCCTTACCTTTGGACCATGCTTGCTGAACAAGCTAGTTTCATTTGTCCAAACACGCCTAGAACGGGCCAACATTCTATTCGTAGAACAGCAACTATTGCTGTGAATGAAACTGTGAACATTGCCAGTCGCGAGATTTGTCTGATCTACCTCGCAAATATTTACTCAAGTTTTTCAAACCCCTCTTTCTTTTATTAAGTTACTACTTTGTACCTCATTTTAATGCCCATATTTTAACTACCTCATTTATTTGAGTGAGAGGAGGGGGGGAGATGTGTGTGAGCAGATAAGATAAGGCCTGGCGCCGCGGAAGATCTCGGGATTGTAACGGAAAGACAGGGACCTCCCCCTCACCCCCGGAGATGTGTAACTAACCTTGAGAACAATGTAGCCCCTCTAAACCCAGTAGTTTTCCACTAACTTTTAACCTCCCCTCCCCTCTGACGTAGTGAAGACCCCTTAGACTATATAATCTCATGTAAGACCCTAATAAATCGCCATTTGCCGTCCACCACATTGGTGTCAGCGTGTCAGTGGCCCGAGTGGCTCGGGAGAAGGTCGAGCCGCCGTGCTAGCTCTTTGGAACCAGGTCGCCATTGCCTCATATCGAAGGCAACACTCCTGCTACTCTGTAGCCCTGCACTGCCCAGCCCTGCCGGGACACCCCTGCTGCTCCAGCTGCCAGCGCAGAGCTCCTCATCTCATCCACCGGTCCGGGACTTTCCTCCCTTCCAGCTCGGCCTCTCGGAGCCCTGCAGGGGCGCCGAGATCAAACTGCCCCGGGTTTTCTGTGAAAGCCCTCAAGGTTCTTGGTTCTGTTTATTATTAATGCTGTAGTTGTTGTTGGTTTGTCGTTTTGTCATATATACTAGTAAAGAACTGTTATTCCTATCCTCATACCTCTGTCTGAAAGTTCCTTTAATTTTTTTTTTTTAATTAGAATAATTTGGAGGGAGGGGATTTGAATTCTCCATCTCTAGGGAGGTCCTGCCCCTTCCTAGCAGATATCTGTCTTTCAAACCAAGACAGATTTTTGGTGCCCAACGTGCAGCTTGAGGGCATTGAGAGGAAAAGGAATAACAGTTCTTAAGTGACCTTGTGCACTGGGTATAGAAACCTCCCTAAATAGCATCATGTGGTCTAGCTTACCTTGGTTTGGGTGGCATGTGGTTGTGGCTGTGTTTCTCCCATTTGCAGGCCCTTATTTAAACATGGGCCCTATAACTAAGGCTACTGTGGCTGTTATCCAGTTTCCACTATGGGTTAATAAAGTGAAGAATTCATAGATTTTTAACTTCCTCTGGAAGGCAGGCACATGGATACATGGCTATCACACTCTAAGTGTTTGTTTGTGGGGTTACTTTAACAATGGTACCTATTGTGAGGAAATGACACCAGGGGAAAGTTTTTCCCAACCCTTCACTCAGCTGTTTGGGTCTATTCCACCAGTTTTTGAAGGGTTTAAATCTTCTCTAAATGCGAATGATATCATACAGTGGCTGGTGCTGCTGGTATGCCTGTTCTGTTTAGCATTCAGAGACAAGGGGAGATTGGCCTGGATAACCACCCTGATACCTACCCCAGAGAATAAGGGGTATTCTCTTGCCCTAGAGACTGAGGGTGCTGCCATGGAGCCTGACACTGCCCCACAGACTAAGGATGCTGCCCCACCACCTGACCCTGCCCCGCAGCCCACCTCAGAAATGAACCACCCAGACTGGGTGAGAGTTGTAGTGAAGGAGATGGGCAAGATGCTGAAGGAGCACCTTTCCCCAGTGGTGGCCTCACTAGCCCCAGCTGCTGGCAAACCCTCCCCCTGCCCTGAAGAGGAAGAGTCTGAAGGTGCAGCAGTGGAACCCACAGACGTTACAACTGTCCAGGTTCCAGCTGAACCACAGGGGCAGTCACAGCCAGCAGCAGTTGCCCCTGTGGAAAGAAAGAAATATAAGGTGAAATCAGAGCACCCAAGTGATAAGGATAAAAAAGGAGGGCCCTCACAACCCACAGGGGAGCCAGAGGTTGAAACCATCACTGAGTCCCTGTCATATGAAAATCTCTGTAGTCTGCAAAAAGATGTTGCACGACTGGGACGTGAGCATTATACAACCTGGTTACTTAGGGTCTGGGACCTTATGGGTAGAGGTGTGCAACTGGATGGGGGTGAGGCAAGGAATATGGGACCCTTGACCCAAGACTCAGGTGTGAATCAGGTATTTGTAAGGGAGCAAGGACCCCTTCACCTTTGGGAGCGGCTTTTAATGAGTGTAAGGGAGAGGTTTGTCCACAGAGACAGAATGCAGGAGCACCACCTTAGCATGCGCTGGAAGACTGTTGAGGAAGGGATCCAACAGATGAGAGAAGTGGCAATACTGGAGGTAGTTTCTGGGAGGAATGGACAGCATAACAATGACCCAGACAAAGTCAGGTGCACAGGGCAAATGTTGTGGAATCTAGCAACTAAAGGGCCATCTGAATACAAAACATTCATGTCAATGATTAATGCTGATACCAGCCGAGTGACTGTAGGTTCTGTAGCCAGCAAGCTTAGAAATGTTGACAGTATGATCAGTGGCCCAATGCGGACTCAGGTCTCTGCCGTGGTTAAAGAACTCCAAGAGGAGATAAGGGAGGTGAGGGAGGAGATGAGGAGGAACAGTCCCCATGTGGCACCAGTGCGAGTCACAGGCCCCAGAGTAAGAACCCAAGGTCCCTCAGAGAGGGTACACCCCACAAGCTGACCTGTGGTCCTTCCTGCGTGACCATGGGGAAGACATGGGAATGTGGGATGGGAAACCCAATTCTGCCCTAGCAGCACGGGTGCGTGAGCCCAAAACAGAAACATTAACTGAGGGGGTTCCACTAGAATGAAGGTAGCCTCAGCCTACCATGACCAGGCTATCAGGTATTACAGACTTGAGGATGCTCTGTCAGACCCCTTTGAAGGAACCTCTACTATGTATGCACAGGAAGAGTGTAGTAACCAGTGCTAGAGAGAGACCTAACCCTAACCCTAACCCTAACCCTAACCCTAACCCTAACCCTAACCCTAACCCTAACCCTAACCCTAACTTACCCTAACCCTAACCCTAACCCTAACCCTAACCCTAACCCTAACCCTAACCCTAACCCTAACCCTAACCCTAACCCTAACTAACCCTAACTAACCCTAACCCTAACCCTAACCCTAACCCTAACCCTAACCCCTAACCCCTAACCCCTAACCCCTAACCCCTAACCCTAACCTTAACCCATGGCTTGCTTTCTGGAGATGATCAAAACAGAAGTCATGTTAGTTGTTTGTGTTGCAAACCACCAGAGAGGCTGCTGCAGACACTTTCTTGCCTTATCTATTACTTGCTTACACTCTGCACCTGTTAGTGTTTCCCACTGTCTGTAGAGCAGGACCAAAGCTAGTATTTTCTTATTTGGTAGAGTTCCATGTAAGATCTTTATAGATCAGGAGACTTTGCTTTTCAGAGTGAACAGTGAATTCTGCTTTTGGTTTCTATGTGTTGTTTTCTGCAGTTGATCAAAACACAATTCTTGTCTGTTCTTTATGTTCCCTGGAAGCAGAGAGGCTACTGCAGACACTTTCCTGCATTTTGCAGTACAACTTCACACTTTGCACACATATGTGTTTTCCTTGTCACCAGACCAAGAATGAAGGTGGTTACTTCTTAATTGGTTGATTTCCATGAAAGAGCAATGTAACAAAAAACTTTGCTTTGACCCTCTACCGGTTGATGTTTATCATGTCTATAGAGAAAGACCAATTCTGTTACTGCTTAATTTACAAAGTTTAAAAGAAAGAGCAAAGTAACATAAAGTTTTGATTTTCAGAGTGAACAGTGATCTCTGCTTTTGGTTTCTATGGCTTGCTTTCTGGAGTTGATCAAAACACAATTCTTGTCTGTTCTTTATGTTCCCTGGAAGCAGAGAAGCTGCTGCAGACACTTTCCTGCATTTTGCAGCACGTGTTTACACTTTGCAAACGTATGTGTTTTCCTTGTCACCAGACAAAGAATGAAAGTGGTTTCTTACTAATTGTCTCGATTTCCATGACAGAGCTATGTAGCAAAAAGCTTTGCTTTGACCCGCTAGCGGTTGATGATGATCAGGTCTTTAGTGCAAGAACAAAGCTGTTACTGCTTAGATTGCTAAGTTTCCATGAAAAAGCTTGGTAACATAAAGCTTTGCTTTTCAGAGCGAACAGTGATCTCTGCTTTTTGTTTCTATGGCTTGCTTTCTGGAGTTGATCAAAACACAAGTCTTGTTAGTTGTTTGTGTTGCAGACCAGCAGAGAGGCTGCTACAGAAACTTTCCTGAATTACTGGTTTACACTCTGCACCTGTTAGTGTTTTCCATGTCTATAGAGCAGGACTAACCTGCCTATCAGAATGCACCTGCTAACTGTAAACGACTCTCTCTGTATGTAACCCGCCATCTCGGGAAATAAAGCGGAGTACCTGCTTATAATCATATTGGTCGGACTCACTTGCTCTAGCCCCTGGTCTACCAGGCCTCAGATTATAGGGAACCATGGCCTGTCCTGGAGCCTTTGGCAGAAGGTGCCTGGTGAGACCCGAGGCCGACCACTGGGATTCTGGAGTCGGAGCTACAGAGGGTCTGAAGCCAACTACACCCCAACAGAGAAAGAAATCCTGGCCGCATATGAAGGAGTCCAAGCTGCTTCAGAGGTGATTGGTACCGAGGTACAACTCTTCCTGGCACCTCGACTACCCGTGCTGGGGTGGATGTTCAAAGGAAAGGTTCCCTCTACCCACCACGCCACCGATGCCACATGGAGCAAATGGACTGCCCTCATCACTCAGCGCACCCGTATCGGAAACCCAAATCGCCCCAGGATTTTGGAGGTAATCACAAACTGGCCAGAAGGTGAAAACTTGGGTCTCACTGATGAAGAGCAAGTGACACGTGCCGAAGAAGCTCCGCCATATAATCAGCTGCCAGCAGAAGAAATGTGCTACGCTCTTTTCACTGACGGTTCCTGTCGCATCGTAGGGATGAACCGCAAGTGGAAAGCAGCCGTATGGAGCCCCACACGACAGGTTGCACAAGCCACTGAAGGAGAAGGTGGATCAAGTCAACTTGCAGAACTCAAGGCTGTTCAGTTGGCCCTGGACATTGCTGAAAGAGAGAAGTGGCCAAAGCTCTACCTCTACACTGATTCATGGATGGTAGCCAATGCTCTGTGGGGTTGGCTGGAAAGGTGGAAAAAGGCCAACTGGCAGCGTGGGGGAAAACCAATCTGGGCTGCTGATGAGTGGAAAGACATTGCTGCTCGGGTAGTCAAGCTACCTGTAAAAGTCCGCCATGTAGATGCCCATGTCCCCAAGAGTCGGGCTAATGAGGAGCACCGAAACAACGAGCAAGTAGATCAAGCCGCCAAGATAGAAGTGTCAAAGATAGACCTAGATTGGCAACACAAGGGAGAGTTGTTCCTAGCTCGATGGGCCCACAACGCCTCAGGTCATCAGGGCAGAGATGCCACCTATAAGTGGGCACGAGACTGAGGGGTGGATCTAACCATGGACAGCATTTCTCAGGTTATCCATGACTGTGAGACATGTGCTGCAATCAAGCAGGCTAAGCGAGTGAAGCCCCTATGGTATGGCGGGCGGTGGTCCAAATACAGGTATGGGGAAGCCTGGCAGATTGACTACATCACCCTTCCCCAAACCCGCCAAGGCAAACGCTACATGCTGACCATGGTGGAAGCCACCACTGGATGGCTGGAAACCTACCCTGTGCCTCATGCTACTGCCCAGAACACCATCCTGGGCCTGGAAAAGCAAGTCCTGTGGAGACATGGCACCCCTGAGGGAATCGAGTCAGACAATGGGACCCATTTCAAGAACAGCCTTATAGCAGCCTGGGCTAGGGAACATGGCGCTGAGTGGGTGTACCATATTCCTTATCACGCACCAGCAGCCGGGAAAGTTGAACGGTGGAATGGCCTGCTTAAAACCACCTTGAAGGCACTGGGTGGGGGGACTTTCAAGAACTGGGAGATTAATTTAGCAAAGGCCACATGGTTAGTGAACACTCGAGGTTCCACTAACCGAGCAGGCCCTGCTCAGTCTGAGCCCCTGAGAACAACAGATGGAGATAAGGTTCCAGTAGTACACATGAGAGGTATGCTGGGAAAAACTGTTTGGATTAATTCTGCCTCCAGCAAAGACAATCCCACCCGTGGGGTTGTCTTCGCTCAGGGACCAGGATGCACCTGGTGGGTGATGCAAAGGGATGGAGAGACCCGATGCATACCTCAAGGAGACCTTGTTTTAGGATGAACTACCCTATGGGTACACTATCATGTGTCTGTACCCATATCTGTATGTATAGATGTATATAATTTAGGTCGTGCATATGTGTATATATTTTTAAAGGTTTAAATTCAATGTAATAGGTTGGTATGGGAAAAAATTCGGGGTGGATTGTGGGCCTGACATTGGTCTGAATTTAGGCTTCAGGCTCTGCTAGTGTCTGTGTGAAAGGCAGGCGAGCAACTTTCTCATGTTAGCCTGAGAAATCTAAAGGAGGAATTCAAACAAACCTTGGGAAGTGAGAAACCATCCGCAGGTGGTGTTTTTCCAACATGTTTACTGGAAAGAAATATTTACAAAAGAGTGTAGACGCTGAATAACCAATCATGTTCTTTGTACCGAACTACTCTATAAAAGTAGAATGTAGAAGAATAAAGTTTGCTCTCATCTTTACCATCATGGAGAGTCATGTTGTTATTTCTGTGCCGTCCGAAAACCATAGCAATATCTGGTGACCTGACATTTTTGAAGAAGTTCAGCGCAGCCAGGACTGATTCATGCAGCAAAGCTTGAAAAATTGCTACCTGCCTCCTCAGAGAGGTAAGCGAAATATCTCCACGTTTTTTCTAAAGAATGCTGGTCCTGCTGACCATGGAAAAAGATCAATCCTGCCAAAAGACAGCAGGTCGGACGGCACCCAGCACAGCTGGACTTTAATTTCTAGAAAAGACAGCCGGGCAGAGGTTCCAGAAAAATCTGGGGAACCCCTCTCCTGAGAGAGGACAGCTTGTGCCTTTCCTGACAAGAGCAGCTGGAATTCTTCGCTGCCGACAGCTTGCCCAGCGCTCCCCCGACCTCTTTCGGTTCTGTCTGGCCGAGATCAAAGCGAGCGTCTGTAAGCCTCTCCCGGCCGGCAGAGACGGCGCTTCCTTGGCTTTTCCCTCTCCTTTCTTCATACCACGGATGGCTGGCAGTGGTTCCTGCGCTATCATCCACTGCGACTAGTCTGTACCGTGACTTTAAAAGATGCTAGCCCGTCCAAGATACAGCTGGTCAGATTCCGACCCAGAGTGTGACACAACGATCCTTTCCTGGTCGGCGTGGCGCAGCATCTGGCCTGCGGACGGGACCGGGATCGAAAACCTTTGATCCCTCTGTATCCTTCTGTGTGTTCAGGGCGAAAAGTTTACTTTATGAGTGTTTTATGCTTTTAACGTTACCTGTGCTTGTTTTTATGATTGCCTGTGTGAGTTTAGGGCTTGTCTTTCTTTGTGTCTCTCTGTTTTAACTTTGTTCTTTCCCTTGTGCGGGGGTGGGGGGGTGCGGTGAGACAGAGGCATGGCAGCACGGATGCGATCTCCCTGCCTTCTCTCTCTCTCGCTCGGTTTTTCTCCCGCCCTGCTCCAGGGCGCTGCAGCGGCTGCAAAATCTCTCTCTCTCTCGTTTTTCCGTACTCGGTTTTCCCCCCCCCTTCCCCCCAGGGCGGTGAGGGGGGCCACCGGCTCTCCGCTTGAGACAGGCGGCGGCAGGGCGGCGGCGGGCTGAGCTCCGCCGAGCACCGCTCCGTTGTCCCCTCTCCGTTTCCCCCCTATTTCCTTCCCGCGTGAATTTGCACAGCAAGTCGTCATAGGAACGGAGGAGCGGTCTCCTCGCTCCTTTTCCCCCTTCCCCCCGCCATGAGCGGCGGGGTTCGCTCCCCCACTCCTTCCCTGCGGGCCGAGCGGCTGACTGCGAATAGGGCACGAGGAACTTGCCGTTCCTCTAGACAGCGGATAATGCTGTGGGAGTTGCTTCGCTTGAATTTTTTTTTACATAGAAATGGGGGCCACGTTTGTTTGGATTTCCCCCAGCTCTGCGGAGCGGCCCTAGGGCCATTGAGCCCCCAAAGCCCCATTTAGGGCAGGGCCAAATAGCTTCACCGCCTTTAAGGCAGGCAGAAGCTTTTTCCTTTACAGAAAAATGGGGGCCACATTTGTTTGGATTTCCCCCAGCTCCGCGGGGTGGCCCTGGGCCATTGAGCCCTCAAAGCCCCACTTAGGGAGGGCCAAATAGCTTCGTCGCTTTTGAGGTGAGCAGAAGCTTTTCCTTTTAGAGGGACAGTTGATTTTTGTTTGGGTTTTTCCCTCCCCCCCTCCCTCAAAACATTTCTTCTCAAGGCGTCTCTGTGAACAGAATTGGAGCCTTAAATGCCTGTTCATAATAGAAGAAAAATGACAAGAAATACAAAAAACAAATAAGCAACCTTTGTTGCCTTTTGCAGATAACACAAGTATTATTAATAATTCTACAGTATAACCATCGGTTATGAGTTTTAAGTGTTATCTCAGTTTTTAAGATATTTGATGTGAATTCACTGATATGATAAAGTTATTACAGTTCTACAGCCGGCTGCTGCTTCTGCTTCTTCTTCTCATGTACTTTGCTATTTGTCTATAATTGCCTGTAAGACACGTGTCACCCAAGAATTTTTCCTTGTTTCCTAGCTGTCTATGCTAGCTTTGCATTCATGATTTTCTAAATATTTTCAGATTTCCAGACAAGGTTATCTGAGTTTGTAAGAATGCCTCCTCTGTCCTGACGGTTTGGGATGCAGTTCCAATCCTGGTCACAGACCATCTCAAGAGCCTGCTGAGCTCAGAGCATCTCTACCCTGACAAATTTAGGAGGTGTCAATTATTATATTAGTTTCTTATTATAAGATTTTAAAGAAGTTTATTTTTAAAATTGGTGTAAGGGATTCCTCTGCAGTTAGAGCTGGGCACTGGCCATGCCTTGGCTCTCTCTGGATGGGAATTGCCTATTTGCCCAGATGTTTTAGCAAGAAATTACATGAGTTATTTGACTCAACAATTTGACCTTTAAATATAATAGCTGAATTGATCTTTGAGGTGAACCTGGAATTCCTGCCCGGGAAGGATGAACAGGATCTCACTGGAAAAGAAGCACTTCAGCTTTTGCAGTTCCTGGGCTGATCAAAATTATTATCAAAAAGATAACATGCAACAATGTAACATTTATGTTATGGACCTGAAGAAAAAGTAATTATGAAACCTGGATGTTGAATTTAGACAATGGAGCCTGACAAGTTTGTTAACTTAAGGAGAAGATGTGCCTGTGTTTTATCATTAGCAGGTTCAGCAGTCGTGTTACCCATCACCTTTGAGGAGTGAAAAGGGACATTGCATAGCCTTAGTGGCTGTCACATAGACTGCAAAGATGACCATGTGGTTGGAAGTTATGGAGACAACAGAAGTCCTGTGTCAGCAGCATGGTCCTGTTTTCATCGATCTTCCTCGAGTCACTCCCTGCTCCAGGCTTCAAGAAGACATCCAGTGATGCTAAGGATCAACATTTTGTCTCAATGGACTTTTTCTTTTCATGTGTTTTAATTTTATAGTAGATGTTGTTTCATTTAAGTTTCCTACATAGATGTAGTTGTATTTTAGGTAATATTTCACGTGCCTTCGGTGTATGTTTTGTAGTTATTAAGGGCTGTTATTTCACTTTGTGGTTTTTGCCTTTCTGGTCTTTGGGATCATGTAGATTTTTTTGGAGTCAGATATCTTTTTATTGATATTTTTATTAATTTTGTTATTCTTTTTTTTTCTTTCTAGGTGACATCCTACAGATATCATGGGCCAATTGAGTGAACGATGGTCCAATACTGCACATCCTGCAATGGGTCTCTGCCCTTTCAAACATCGCATGCATTTTTGGATTAAAAAAAAAAAAAAAAAAAAAAAAAAAAAAAAGGGTCAACTGGTCAACTCAGGTTGTCCAAATAATTGGAAAATTAAATCAGTTTGCTGTTGCAGGTGTGATGTAAGGACCACTGTCCTTTGCTAAAAGGCAGAAAAGGCCCTTGTTATCTGAAAGGATGATTCCTAGAGTGATGGATCTTGACAAATTAGACTGCCATTTTTGAGCAGGCTAATGATGTTTTGTTCTTTTCTGTATTAGAATTAGTAAATAGCTAAGCTTGACGCTGGTGCATGGACATGGTTATGAAGGGTCAACACCAAATGCCACAGAACTTCCCTGACCATTTAAGTTGGTGCCTAATGAAAGTTCTGTTTAGTAATTGGTTGATTACTAATGGGACTTCTGGTGTCATGTTTGTCTTTTTTTCTCTTGCAAGGGTCCTGCAGGAGAGGACACAGACACAGACGTCGCCCTCAGCAAAAACTAAAAGGGGGAGATGTGGGCCTGACATTGGTCTGAATTTAGGCTTCAGGCTCTGCTAGTGTCTGTGTGAAAGGCAGGCGAGCAACTTTCTCATGTTAGCCTGAGAAATCTAAAGGAGGAATTCAAACAAACCTTGGGAAGTGAGAAACCATCCGCAGGTGGTGTTTTTCCAACATGTTTACTGGAAAGAAATATTTACAAAAGAGTGTAGACGCTGAATAACCAATCATGTTCTTTGTACCGAACTACTCTATAAAAGTAGAATGTAGAAGAATAAAGTTTGCTCTCATCTTTACCATCATGGAGAGTCATGTTGTTATTTCTGTGCCGTCCGAAAACCATAGCAATAGTGGATAATGTTGGGGGTTAGACTTGGTTTTTTTTCTTCTCACAGATTTTTTTCCCATAAGTTTCCAAGAGGCCTTGATGACTACTTAGTCAGAACAAAAGGGAGTACTTGAGGGACACGGCAGCACAAGGCTACACCTATTGTTTTTGAGTCCCTGGGAGTGTCCCTCAGAGGGGAGAGATGATGAGCTTTGGGAAAGGCAAAAAGACAGAGTTGGAGGAGGGGAACTCACTCATGCTCTCAGCGCCGAAGAGGACGGTCAGGCTGCCCCCACTACAGGAAGAGTTCGCGGCCCTCACTCTGCCTCTATCTCGTCCTGGGAAAATCTACAGTCATCTGCTCCTGTACCCAGGAATCCTGAGCTCGCTTTCTCCAGCCTCCCCCCACCACCACTGCTTCTTCGGAGCTTTGAGGTTCCCCTGCTACTCTGTAGCCCTGCACTGCCCAGCCCTGCCGGGACACCCCTGCTGCTCCAGCTGCCAGCGCAGAGCTCCTCATCTCATCCACCGGTCCGGGACTTTCCTTCCTTCCAGTTCGGCCTCTCGGAGCCCTGCAGGGGCACCGAGATCAAACTGCCCCGGGTTTTCTGTGAAAGCCCTCAAGGTTCTTGGTTCTGTTTATTATTAATGCTGTAGTTGTTGTTGGTTTGTTGCTTTGTCATATATACTGGTAAAGAACTGTTATCCCTATCCCCATACCTCTGTCTGAAAGTTCCTTTAATTTTTTTTTTTTTTAATTAGAATAATTTGGAGGGAGGGGATTTGAATTCTCCATCTCTAGGGAGGTCCTGCCCCCTTCCTAGATATCTGTCTTTCAAACCAAGACAGGGACCAATGCCTCTTCTCAGTTGACAGTGGCAGCAAAAACCTTCTGTCCAGAGAGCAGAAAACCTGAGTTCATTTCCTGCTGTTTCCAAAGAGGACACCAACACATTGTTGCACACTGTCCCAAACACAGGACTGAAAGATTTCCCTCAGTGGAGATGAGGACCCTGAAGGAAAGCTCTAAGAAATATTTTGTAAAATTTGCAGGTACCTTTGGGATTAGGCGGCGTTATCGAAATATCTGACAGCCCCATTTAACTTGGAAATTAGATTGGACTGGGAATCTAATGTAATTTTCTACCTACATCTTATCTTCCTTCTCAAACTGTGTAAATTTCAGTGCAATTTTTCTTTTTGATTTTCAGTCGGAGTGTTTTTTATTGTTTTGGCCAAAGAGCAGAACTATTCAAGAGATCCCTTTCCAACTTCTGAGATTAAAGCCTTTGCTAAAGCAGTGAGGTGTGTTTGCCATCTTTTGTGGCTGTATATGAGTGATTTAGAGAAGGAACATTATCGTATTGTCTAAAGTCTTTTGAACAGCTGTGCTTTACAACAGTACAGACAAATAGTTGAAGAGAATTCACACTTTTATAATATGAACTCAATATTCAGAGAACAGGAATTTTTAAAAAATCTTCTTCTTCCCAAAGCTAAGTGTTTCCCTGAAATTCATATTTGATGAGACTAGACAACTAGCAGCAAGTTCTTAGTCTAAATGCCCAAAACACTATTATGCCTGTGCTGTACAAAGATCATATGTGGTGATAACCAGATCCAGACACTGAGAGAGGAAAAATCTCATAAAACACTTTCTGGAACTAATAAATGAATAAAAATACAATGGAAGTATAACTGTAAAAATAAAGATTTAAAAGCAGGGCGTTTTTTTTCCCAGAAATGGTTTTTCCGCTGACTCTATATCATCTCCCAAGATATGGTTAGGCTAGGGAAAAGTTATCAGGAAAAACGTTTTCGAGTCACAAAGTCTAGCAAGGGCACCTAAGACCCACTGGTGCACCCAGATAAATATGAAGTGTTTTATTGTGTGTAAGATTGTTTTGCTGTCAGACTGTCCAAATAAGGTTGCCTCTGGTGCTACTGACCAAATGGACCTTATCACGCTATCCACAGTTCTGCTAAAGAGTTATACTAAGGAAAGTCACACAGTCACATTTAACTATACTCAAAGATTATGCAGGGAGAAGATACTGCTGTGATCACTTAACCTGTGTTCCTGCCTGTGTGGAACAAGCCTGTTTGATCTGTGCTCCAATGCAGACACAGTGCTGAGTGCTGAGCCATGAGCAGATGGCATAGGAGATGACTCCAGTACTGAGTGCTTATCCCATGCAAATATAACAGCTCCTGGCTCTGAGAGGCTCTCTGTGTGCAAGAGAAGGTACTGAAATGGCCGGTTCTCATCTCCTGCCAAACAGTGAAATAAATACGCTTGATTGGAAGAGTCTTGGGGTAGGATTTGACTCAGAGATCAGCATTCAGACATTGACCATTGGGCTTCACACAGCTGGATCCTGCCTGTAATGAAAAACATTTTAAAGAGCATGTGATCTCAACTTAGATATTTCCAAATGACTTCACCATGGATTTTGGTAAACAACTAGTCTTCAACTACACACAGCTGAGTTTGTGTGTCCTCAGCTTCTCAAAGCTGGATATTTTCATGCATCTACATCCAAACCAAAGAACCTTCTATTATAACCTATTTTTCTCCTGCAGTCAGCTGTAGACTGTGACCAAAGGCATCCTCCTAACTGCTCCTTGTTGAGCTAAATAGACAGAGCCCTTGCATTCCCTCTCTCTCTCTCTAAGGTATGTTTACTTGTCCTTCTGTATCTGTCATGACTGTTCCTGAATGCTCTCCAAATTGCAAACATTTTCCTCAGGCTGCAGAGAAAACATTAACACAGGATTGCAGTAACATTCAGATTCATGCCAAATGAAGAGGGAATATATTTTTCCAGCTCTTAAGATCACTGTTTACAGTCCAAGGATCACATCAGCACTGCAGCCCATTGCCATACAAAAAGCACTTCTACTGAGCTGACCTATTTCTTCACTATTTGGTGATTTCATTTGCACAAAGAAGGCTAACTTGAGAGACATTATATGTCTGAAAAATAAAATGTGCTTATAATGAGCAGCTCACCCCTTTCTCTTCATCATTCTGCTTTTCTCACTGTTTACAGTACTATAGTACTGTCATAATTGACATTTTTCCATTAAAAAAATCAGAAAGAATCACATTATTCTTTAATTTGTGATAATTTCAGAAATCAACATTAAAAATTAATATTTATGACTAGCAATATCTCCTTTCTCACAAAATATAGAGGCACAATCTTAATCGTTTCTTTAAGTAAGTTTAACTGATTTAGACTTTTCTTTTTCAGCTGGGAAATGTGGTTTCTAGACTATTAGATACAATATTCATAATCATTTACAATTAATATTTCACATCAATTACTACCAGCTTTTGTACAAATTTTTGGAAATTACTTAGCTCTGTATATCTGGCTTCCTCAAACTGTACATTTAAACAGTTGCTCAATATAATAAAGAGGAAATGTGCAATATAACAAAGTATTTGTATCAATTTATTATTGATGGCCTAAAAATCAAGAGAATTTGGAGACAGTTGTGAAGGCAAATAGAAGTGTCTTATATTCAACATAATAAAGTGCAGCCAGTGCAGCTATGCAAAAGGTGAGTATATTTGAAAGAATATAAATCTGAAAGCAGTTCTTGCATTCTGACTAGATATTTCTTAATCAGAATTAGCTTCAGTTACATAAGTTCTGAATAAAGCTGAATGCCTCTTCATAACTGAAAATGATCTTCAGTAAAACTCTTCAAAATAACTTTCAACTCAGTACCAAGATTGTCTCTGGGAAGAGGTCACAGTCAATACATAATCACGCCATTAATGTCAAAGATTTGCTGACTTTAGAGAAGGCATTAAGGTTATCACCATTTGTAGTGATCAGCCCACAGAATATAGAAATGCAAAAGGAAGTACTTGTAAGTGTGTCAACAATGAAATTGTATTGTGGCAAATATGAAAGGTAAGAAGGCTTTCAGAAAGCTGTGGAAGCAGGCCCCAGAAAGAGCAGAAGAACTTAAAATTAACAGCAACTGTGAAGCATGAAGGTAGGAAAAGTTACAATATATGAAACAAGCAAGGAACGGACATGAAACAATAGTTTGAGATTTAGGTTTGGCCAGGGTAGACCTTAAGACTGCAGAAGAATATGCCTAGAAAGATAGTAGAAGGTTTTAAGCTGCAGAGAGTGTACATAAATACATAATACAAATAGCATACAAACAAGCATTATTTGAAGCAGGTGTATGTGTGCTTTTAGGGATTGGCTGGAACAATTGTCTGTAAGCTTCAGCAATATGCTATTGGCTAGAAAGCTTTTAAAATGCCTTGTAAAAAAGAAATCTTCAGCGGCTGCTGGCAGATGTGAGCTGTTTCCATCTTTCAGTTGTCTCGACCTGTTATGAGGCTGATATCACAGCAAAGGCTCAAGGAACATCTCCCAAGGGTTCTGTCCCGTTCATGCAAAACCTCCAACACATATCAATGACAGGTAATAGCTCTTCTCATGTTGTTTATTTGATTTCATTTAGTCCAATCTTAGTCACATAACTTGCATTTTTAGCTTACATACCTCTTCTGCAATCTGCTTGACATCAGGAGAAGAAACGTTACTTTTTTTTCTTTGTGCTATTCAAAGCACAGCAATGACATTTATTTCAAAGTTTATCTGGTTCAAAATTTGCAGCCTGGGCAGATTTTTGTGGGTTTTTCCGTGATTTTGTGTACAGGGGAACAATTTTAATTTCTTTCTGATGAAAGGGAGAAAGCAGTAAAATTGGTTTTGACAATACTTCTCACATGTACACAAGAAAACCCCTTTTATATTCATATATATATATGGATATGTACATATGGATATGTGTATACATACATAAACACATGTACGCACACATATGCAATCCTTGTTCCTCTGTTACAACTTTACATGAAAACAAAGAGAAAAACAAGCAAATTCCTCTTCAAACAGAAGCTTCAAGATCTACAGCTGACACCGTGGATTCCACAACCATTTACAAACATTTTGTCATATTAAAAACAATAAACTATCACAAATGAAATCTGTGCTAACATATTTTGTCTGTTGCATTAATGTTTAGATTATGCATCCCGATGCCTCATGGACTATCAACTTATGAAGGAGATGTCTCTGTCTAGAAGACAGGAGAGCAGAGCAGAAAGATGGTTAAAACCCATCTGGGCATGGTCTTAGGCAGCCTGTTCTAGTCAGCACTACTTGAACATGGGAGTTTGGCCCAGACAGTCTTCAGAAGTGCCTTCTGTGAACTCTGCCTCAATGAAGGATGAGATGACAAGGAGCCTGCTTGCTGACATGTACAAACGCAGGAAAGAAGAGCTACTGTGGTTATTAATAGTGGAGTGCAGGGATGGCATTCAAAGGCTGCAAAAACAATGACCACAGGACAGAATGTAGACTTCCCTGCTCTGCTTGTTGATGCAGGTCCCTGCACTGCTAATTAAAGAACCCCTCTTAAATCCCTATAGTGGGATTTATGGTAAGGGTCAGATTTGTGAAGTGAAAAAAATGCCATGATCTCAATGGCCTGTGGGGATGAACCAGATTTGAGTGGTGACAGTGGTGGTGTCATGGAACCATGGCGGGGAAGGAAGGGCAACACTGTCATCTGCAGTGGTGCAAGAAGAGGACTGAGAACTGAGACATTAAAATGAAGGAGTGAGTAAAAATGTCCGAACTATCAACTTGTGATTGTGATGGTCTGGGGTCTGTGAGATCACCTGACAGTCTCAGACTATGCAGGACCGCTCTATAGGGCCTTTTGCAGAACAGGCTTGTCATACAGTCCTAAAGTTTGGACTCATCTCTTCAGTATTCCCCTGCACACTTCAACTTTGGGCTGATTGCAGACATGACATATTTTTGAATAGGAATGCTTGTATGATGATTTAAGGTAGTGGTTGTAACGGAGCTTATAAAGCTTGTTATTTTCTGTGATTGTCATCATCTTATTCACTGGGGTTTTATGTATTCTTTTATGATTTTAACTTATTAAAAAGCTCTGAAATGTAGTGTTATTAATATAAAACTATGACAAGCACCCAGTCTTTCTCTGTTCTAAAATATGAGAAGATGTTATATGATGTAATTAATTGCAGTTAAATGAAGAACAAATTTAAGGGAATATTATTTCATGCACAGCATGGGATTTACAGCCCCAAGAGACTTTTTGAGTGAAATAGTGAGTTGAGTGATTGGATTTTAAAAAGATCTAGATAATTATGTGACCATTAGCATTTATAATTAAGCTAAGATAATTAAGTGTAATGAAACATCATGCTTCTTGATATAAACACATTACTTATATAAATCAGGAAGGAATATGTTTTAGCAAATCAGCATTTCAAAACTGGCCAGGTGTATTTTGGTTTTGTTGTGGAGACTTTTTTTTTAAACTTTTACAATCAGACAATGTACACGTGTAGGCAGAATGATAGATTGACTGGGGTAGCCATCTATTTTACTCTAGAATACTCTATCTCTTCCCCAGTTGAAGATAATAAAGTTTCACTGTCTATTTGTAAAACTCTTTATAAACGTTGAAAATTTACTATTCAGAATTGCCACAGAGGAAATCCTATTTGGAGATATGTCAGTAACCTTATCTGTTGTATCACCTCCTTGTTGCTTTTTCACAACCAGGAATTTCATTGATGGACATTGCAGTCTAAGAAGCCAGATGCTTTTCAAAGGAAATGTCATTGATCTAATAGAGGGTAGGCTTTTGGCAGAAGACAAAAAGTTATGGCATGTATATTTTTAACATCTACAAGATTTAAAAGGTTTTTTTTTCTTTAGAGAAAAGAGCAAATCAGAGTTATGTCAGTGCTGTTTATGAGGTTGAAAACCTGTGTTATTTTATTTCCCAGTCTGGCCCTTTTTTATTCACTCATTTTAAATACAACAGTTGCTACATTTTGCTGGTGAATATCTTTGCTTACAAGTTGCATGCCTGATTTATATAACCCTGCACATGGCATAAATATTCAGAATACACAAAGTAAATATGGTTTGACTGAAATACCATTCTATTTTGGCTGCATTTGGCGTTTGCTTTCACATCATATCTTCATGAAGAACAAACCTGATACACAGCCTAGGTATTTCTTGACCATTTTGTTCATAGGGTGATAAGTAGTACTGTTTTGCAGGGGCTGAAGTACAAATCTATAGTGGCTTGTTGCTTTGAAAGAAGCTGTACTTAAACTACTGAAGAGAAGTTTAAAAATTAGCTGGTAGTCAACAGGCATGTCATGTACACCTGGTTCAAACAAAGACTTTCTGTGTTGGCAAGTTATGCAATACTTCAGTATGTTTCTTTCCTTGGCTGTAATGTGATAACAGCACTTATTTCAACCACTCTGAAACTGCAAAGATTTACAAAGCTCCTTGAGATCTGCCTGTCAAAAGTTCAAAAGAAAATGGTTAGGCACTGAGAACTGGGGATACTTCTAGGAATAATTTAAAAAACAAAATAGCAGCAATAAAAGAACAAAAAAAACCCAAAACCAAACAAGCACACACAAAACAAAACAAACCCTCCTGTGGAACACCTAGGGCACTTCAATCACTGACAGGCACTCATTCAGCTTATATAACCAGAATAGAATAAGCCCAAAGTGATACCTTCTGAAATGTATACAATTAAAATGTCTGCAGAGCCACTCCTGGATTCATCTGCATATTTGCTAAGGTAGGCACAGCCAAGGAGCTTTTCAAGTTAAATGACAATCTGTTATTTCAAAAACTAAATAAATTCAAGAACTCTTTTTGCACAAACAAGATACACAAAATAAACTTGGGAGTTGGAGTTTCTGCTTAGACTTTTTTGCCAAGCAGAGGCTGACACAGGACACACTGCTACGTACTGTGTACATGCATATATGTGTATATACATGGTCCTGTGCAGTGCCAGGAGTTGGACTCGATGATCCTTGTGGGTATCTTTCAGCTCAGCTTATTCTGTTATTCTGTGATTCTGTGATTCTGTGTATGATCACAAAGAACTGTTCTAAGAGCTGAATGGAAAAGTTGCACTCCCATGCCAATGGACCACCACAGCAATGTATTCCTGTAGCTAGAGCAAAGGTACCAGTAGCTGGACAAAATTCCCTCTTCATCTGCAATAGGTATAGAAATACCTGAATTCTCATTTCATCTCCCTTGTGTCCTTCAGGAATTGCTTTTATCTAGTGAAAACCTGCAGCTCTGATAATCAAGCCTGCCAGACTGCAGTCTGAGGAGAGGTTTACCTACATCTAATTGATGTCATACACATACTGATGCCATCAACATTTGAGAACATTTCCACGTTTATCTGCCTGCCTATCAATCTATCAGTCTTATACAATGCACAGCACTGTAGTGTCTGTAACATGTAATACATGAGCAAACATTCAATGCTAATTTCTATGTACTCTTGAAGAAAAGAATCTGCAGACGTTTTAATAGGTCCAATAATTATTCCTGTCAAAGCATCGGATGAGGCAGAATTGATTGAGATGAACATCTCTCTTTTGTGAGGAAAAAAGTCTGCTACTCTGCAGCTATGAAATAGCATTTTCTAGTTCTCATAAAGCCCCTTGGAAGTTTCAGAAAAGGTAACATGCTCCTGAAGTATCAACACACAGGATCTTTAAAGACTCATTTCTTGTTAAGCTGTCTCAGTTTCAGTCTGCCAACCAAGTCAGCACAGCTTGGGTTCTATTTCACTCACTTTTCCAAAATCCACTGCTGCTGAGTCCTGGATTATCCCTGTCTAAAAATTCAGTTCCCCTGTGTCTGAAGGTGAAATTTGGTTTAGCAGCAGGAAGGTGTTAACACAACTGTACTGTGGAGATTAACGTTACAGCAAATCCTCAAAAGAACCAGAAATATCCAACACACTCGAGATATCTATTTTTGATGAAAGCTTCAAGAAAGTAATAAAGGAATAATGTTTTATAGTAGGTCAGTTATTAATTTTCTTGGAACACCAACAAGGGTTTGGCAAGAAGCATGTCTGGGATACAATTTTTTGCTTTTTATGTAATAAGTAGTTCCGTATACCATTTAACTTTCTCTGTTCAAATTACATATTTATTGCTTCACCTGCATTGAACTAGCAACTGTGATCTCATTAATGAAAGGTTAGAAACAGTGTTCATTGCAGTTGCTTTAGTATATACTGCTGCCCCTGGTTAGATTGTGTGTAAAGTCCCACTTTACTAATGGTGGTTCTGGAAGCTTTTGGAGAAGGAATCTGAAAATCATTTAAAGAACAGTGACTCTGTTATCATTCCAGTCATTTGAAACATTTGATTTAAAACAAAATCACCTGAAGTATATACTAGACATAATAGATATAATGCTGAGAAAAGCAACTGAATGAAAAGACATGATTTCTTGGGGGACTGCCATCTATGATGTCTGTTACACTAAACTTTGATCCATATAGTTGAATGAGAACAAAGTGAAGTGGACTTGCTCACCCAAGGTTTCATGCACATATCTCACAGGTATCTAAACTTCATCAGTCTATGAATACATAGTCATTCAGTTTGAGAATTTTCCTATCTGAGTTTAAATGTTCCTAATACTTCAGTAATTGTAAGAAATCAAAGCAGCAAAGGGGAAAAAACCCTCTTCACTAAAGCCTCTCACAGAGCTATCTTTACTGCTTTAGACACAGCAACAAAACAAACTAAGATGTGTTTGGAACCACTGACTTAAAATCTGCAGTTTGTGCACTGGAGTATGGGTGCTAGTCATGCATGTGCATAATCATGTTAAAACTATGACCCCATGAGCCTAAGCTCAGGCTCAAATCACAGTTCTCTGAAATGACTTGGACAAAACAGGGAAGAGCTTTTCTTGAGTAGCTTCTAGCTCTTCTACATCATATCCTCATATGCTGTTTTGGGTAATGAAGAGAAATATGATTAAGGTATTTCAAGCCTGACATGAATATCTTTCCAGTGGAGAGGGTTTTGATAATGTAGCCTTGTGGACTGAATTTGGCTTCTGTAATTGGGCTTCTAATGCCAATAGAATCAAGGCCTGAGAAGCAAACTAAAAATATATTTCAAGGGGATGACACGTCTGTGGTACAGTAAAACCATTAGGCTACTGAATGCCTGTTTTGAATTACATCAAATCACCTGAAGACCATATGGCAAATGGAAATTTTTTAAGTTAACATTTACTGTCTTTTATAGAATTAAGAAAGATTTTTTTGTTGTTATTTTAGCTAAACCTATATATGTAAACTCACTTGCCTTCAAGTTTTTGTAATCAATAACTGAAGGCCAAGTGCAATCTGCTAGGAATGCACAACTGCTATGAATGTTTAATCTGCAAAACAGTGGGCCATCTAGCAGTGGGGAAGCACGTCTGCATTTTTAAAAATCCAGTGAATAAAGGACCAGTCATCTAATCCTTAGACAATATCACTGATTCTTCTCAAATTCACTGAGGGAAATAGGACTAAGAATCTTAAAATTAGACGACTAAGGTACCCAACTTTAGGAGCTAATATTTTTTTAAAAATTGACCTATTTATCTACCCCTGAGAGGAGAAAGTGTTTTAGGAAGTTTAATTTCCCTATTCACTTTTCCATGTACATTCCATGGTGATTGCAGGTTGCAGATGGAGAGAGCAGACAGCAGTCCTAAGGAAGTTTTTGTGCAATGTGACAGAAGATCTTAAATAAAATGTCAAACAGAATTCTGTCATTTTCTAAGCACATTTACACATATACACATAGCAAGTAGCCAAATTATTGCCTGAACCACTTGTCTAACAGATTTAGTGAGCCTTTGCTTTGGTCCGTCCACTGACAAAATGTGACTTTCACTCTGTACTGATGTCAGCACCATTTCATCTAAATTGTACAGTGAGGATCAGGCCCATAGTCAGATTGATTTCAAATTCCTAACAAAATCTGACTCTTTTAGACTAGAATGTCCATCACAATGGAAACTAATTTAAAGGCCATTCTGAACATATATTTCTCATTACTGGGATGTTTTCTGTCTCTCCAGGCCCAGGATTTGTAATGTTTTCCCAGCTATGCTTGAAGTGGATTTCTACAGCAGGCCTTGAGCTTTCTGTCTCAAGAATATTTACTCTCAATAACTGAACATGAATATTTAGAAGTGGTAGTGCACAGATCAGCACTAAATACACATTTAAAGCAATGAGAATTGTGTGATCTTAGCTGAGTAATGACTACCTGGATTTAAATGTGCTCTTAGCTAATGTTTTCAAAAATAGCCATCTCTCAGTTAAAAGATGCTTTTCCTGTTTGGTTGGGTTTTTTTTTTCCTTTCTAACTTACATAAGGAAGAAAGAACATTGGTCTCTTAGAGATACTACCTTGTTTATTATTCATATTCTTACTTCATCCCAGTGAGAAAAAAGCAACCTCTCTAGATGGAAAAGTTTGCATTATGCATTCTGTCCAATAAAACATGGGGTTTTATTATTGTTGGGTTCTGGTTTGCTAGGCATAATACAGCATATCAATGAGATGTGCTTGTTAAATATTTAGGACTTTATTTTAAAAGGGATATATTTTTAAAGAATTACTGTAATGAAAAACACTGGCCAGATTTTTACTTTGATATCATGGGTTATTTTTATGTCTTTACATTAATGTGGTTGCTTAAACCATGTGTTGGATAAAGGCCTTTCCTATGTTTGTACCTGCCGTGTTTTGTCAGGTGGCATTTCAGTTCACAGAAATGTTACTTGGCAACACCAACACCCATTATTTGTCCCTGATACTGCCAAATAACACCTGTTCAGGGACCATTCTCTAGCTCTGAAGTGAGGGGGCCTGGCCTGGTCCTGTCTACACCAGGTATCTCCTGTCCTTCAGGTCTCCTTCAGGCCTGTGTGGTACCTCTGAGGCTCTAACATACAATTATCATCATATTTGAGTGTGCTCACATTGTTCACTGTAATACAGATGGCACTGCAGTTTACCAAAACAGTGCTTTTGCTGCATGAAAAATAAAATTAAAATAGGGTTATACCGTTTGGGCTTGATAAGTTTGGGGTTGAAAAGCTGCTTGCACAGTTTGGGAGAACTGTGGAGAGAGGAGGGTAAGGGTGGAGGGAGCCAGGTTGCATCACTCTTGTTGCCACTGCCCTTTTGGGAATGATCTTTAATGACTCCAGACCCCAAATCTGACTCTGATCTTATGGCAGAACATGTCAGTTGGCACAGGACAAAATCATGCCAGCAGGCTACTGAATCACCATGTAGATTACTGGCTGAGCAGAGTTTGAGTTTCTCCATGACTCCTGCTACACAGCTGTGTGTTACAGTGGTTCAAGAGTGCAGCACTCGGGTGTGTGCATTTATTTGGGTGAGAACATCCTCTGGCCAGTTTTCCAAATGAGGCCATTAATTTTGATCTAACTATTCCTGATTTCCACTGGTGACTGAAAGTCAAAACTTCTATTTTGTCAAGTTTAACCCATGATAATTGGAAAGGCACACCTATTTTCAGCTCCGAATTTTGGGCCTCTACTTGGTCTCATAGACATGCCCAATCTGTGATTATTGGTCTGGGAAGTCAGCTCTTTGTATAACATTTGCTAGGATATACTTGAGTTTCTCTCCCTGGAGTTATTAAAAATCTTGAAGGTACATAGGACACTCAAGGTAGGACACTCAAGGACACAGTTTAGTGGTGGTGGGCTTGACAGTATTAGGTTATATGGCTGCACTCAACAATCTGAAGAGTCTGTTCCAACCCAAATGATTCTATGATTCTGTAATCTTTAGAGAGGCTTGGTGCCTGTCTGCCCTCCCCCATGGTCTCCTCTGGGACCCCACAGCCTCCCAGGCAGCTTGTGTGAGGGGCTGCAGGGCACAGGGGTTCTTGACAGGCACAGAATCTGCAAAGGCTTCCTTTGGAGAGAGGGTGGTCATCATCGACTACTGCACCTGCAATTCACACAACTATAATAGCAGTTCTTTTTTAAAGACTAAGTCTTTCCAAAATTTCACACAACATTCAGGACTGGAATTGAGAGATTAGGAGAAGCATGAGCAGTTACCAACGAGGGGAGAGAAAGTCTTTGCTCCTTTTATAACACTTAAGTGTTAAGCGAAGCCAGCTAAATTAATTCTAATTTCTTGAGCAGATCTTCATGCACACAGCTGTTAATTTGGGTGAAGAAATGTGCTTCATTTGAACTCCACAGGCTTCTTTATTTTTTTTTTAAATTCTATTAATTTTTCTTTTGAATTCAGAGCATGTTTCTCTTTCTTTCAGTGAACAATATTAGTACTTTCCAGTGGTCAAAATTAATATGTCTTCATTTCAGTGGATTTTAACCAGTGATTACACAGACCTGTTTTATATTTCAAAGGTCAGATTCAGCAGGTACTTGTAGATTTATTTTAAAATTTTAGTGGGCCAAATTCTCAGTTCACATAAATCAGAAGAACTCCACTGATGTTATGGGAACTATGTCAAGTTGCATTAGCTTATTATCTAGCTTCACATTTTTTTCTCTTTGTATTCAACACAGCCTTCAGTACTCATGCACTAATAATTTGTCTATAGTCTGTAACTCGAATAATTTTTTAAATTATTATAATTAAAAATATGGCTTGTGAATTTTTGAAAATCAGTAGGCTCTGTGAAGGGAAGGTTCATCTTTTCCTTTGCACATCGTCCAAACAGGATGGCCTATACCTAAAACTGTTTTCAGTGAAGAGTTAATGAGGCTATAGATCTGTCAGATGCATACATCTTAGCATATCTGAATGTACATAATTATAAGAAAGAAGACAGATCTGAATGCAGCAGAGCTGTGGGTCTGCCCTGTTAGGTAGCTAATGGCTGATCAGGGCTAAAAGGGATAAGCAGTGGAGTGCGTGGACATGGGAAGTCTTCCTAGGAGCTTCCAGGAATGTTTCCAGTCAAGTCACAGTCATTTCTGGATTTTATGCATTTTATTCAGGTAAAAATGGTTTCCGATTTTTTTGAATAGAGATCACGAATTTCCATGAAGACAGAGAGAGGCAAGGCAGCAGTGGCCATGATATTCAGGCAGTGCACTCACCCCTCCACCAGGCAGACCTTCTGAGTTTCCCTGTGTCTGCCCTCCTGAAAGTCCTTCAAGCAGCTCTTTCATTGAATGCTAGATTTTTGATTACAATTTTTACAGTCTGATTAAGTTTGCTATGTTTTTAAAACCTTTTAGAAATTTATAGAGGTAAAACCAACTCTATGCTGCATGAACAAAAGATGATTTGAAAAACAGCAAGGGGAGGATAGTTTCTGAGCTACATACTTACAACCATAATCAAACCTTCCCATGCAATTAAAATCATGATGATTTTTTACCAGGCCTATAAAAAATTAAGATTTGTGCTGTGTGATTCCAGCACATGTATACAAAGCACAAGACACTAAGAAATGCAATAGTGAAAAACTTATATGACAGTGCGTGATATTGAAAGGACAGTTTCTTGAGCTTTTCCTCATTTCTCTTCTTTGCTTCTCTGGCAGCAAGCTTGCAAATTCAAATTTGAGATCCTATGCTTTTATTTATAGTGTAAAAATAGACATGCATCTAAAAACTACACTTTCATCTACTTTTTTGTGAAGATTTTAATATATACTTCTATACTTTCATATAAAGTTCAAATACTATTTGACTGGTATTGCATAGAACAGGGTGACTTTCCACATGGCTTATATTACCTTAGCTCACATTTATCCAACTTTTTGAACAGATTCATTTGTTGTAGTTGGATTAAATTTAGTGCAGATAGCCATGAAAACAAGGTATTTTTAAAGCCAAGATAGCCAAATTTATCCTCATTTACCTCCTGTGGAAAGCCATTAACTTTCATGAGTAGAAAGGAGAGCTGAAATTGGTTTTGCATACTGTGGAAATCGCTTCAATGCCTTGCAACTCCTTTCCTTAAGCTTATCATGGTTAAGAGCATATGACATGACAAATGCAACCAAAATTTTGACAATGGATTCATTGGCTAGAAAGTTGAAAATCTTCCATTTATTTAAAGAGTAAAGTTTTTTGACTTTATTCTTTGTAAAGTCTAAAAACTCCCAGAAAATACCATATTTATTTAGCTCAGTTGGTTACAGCATGGTGCTAATGACATGAAGGTTGTTGGTTCAGCCCCTTCAGAGTTGGACTTGATGATCCCTGTGGGTCTCCTTTCAACTCAGCATATTCTGTGATTTGTGATCTATTTTTCAATAGTTGCAGAATAATTGAAGATATGAGCTTATGAGTACATGAGAAAGTGAAGTCCATCATGGCCTTATCTCTGCAGCAGTTAAACCATAACACAGTGAAAAAAAGCTTGCAGATAAATGCTTCACTGTTCCAGAAGTGGTGAAGTCATGGACATTTTCCTTTTCAGGATGAGTATGATCCAAATTTCCCATACTGCACATAGATGAAAATGTAATAGGTAGTAAGAATGGAAACACATAGCACAGGTTTTGACTGTCTAGAGCTTAATGATGGTGCTGATAAGGTTGAGTGTGGATAAAAATCAGAGGGAAGGCCAACAAGGCAGATACTCTCATGGGACTCTGTTACAGACAAGCTAATCAGGATGAAGAGGCAGAAGAAATATTCTATAAGCAGCTGGGAGAAGTCTCACAATCATTAGGTCTTGTTCTCATGGGGAAATTTAACTTACCAGATGTCTGCTGGAAATACAACACAACAGAGATGAAACAGTCCAGGATGTCCTGGAGTGTGTGGAAGAAAAGTTCTTGACAGAGCTGGTGAGGGAGACAAGTAGGGAACACACTCGCTGGACTTAGGGTTTGTGAACACAGAAGGACTGATGGGTGATGTGGTGGTTGGAGGCCATCAGGGGCACAGCTATCACAAAAGGATTATGTTTTCAGTTCTCAAAATAAGGAAAGTGGCCAGCAGAACTGCCACCTTGGATTGCCAGGAGTCAGACTTTGGCCTATATAAGACACTGGTTGAAGGGCAGTCCTGAAGAAGAAACCCAGGAAGGCTGGATATTCTTCAAGATGGAAATCTTAAAGGCTCAGGAGCAGGCTGTCCCCATGGGCCAAAAGACAAAATGGTGGGGAAGAAGACCAGCCTGACTGGACAGACAGTTTTGGCTGGAACTGAGGAAAAAAATTAGACTTTATGGCCTCTGGAAGAAGGGACAGGCAACCCAGGAAGACTACAAGGATGTTATGAGGTTCTGCAGGGAGAAAATTAGAAGGGCCAAAGTCCAGGTACAACTTAAGTTGGAGATTTTGAAATGAGAGCAACTTCACGTTGAAAAAGAAGTTAGAAACATCCAGAGAAGAAGCATTATCAAGAGAAAATATGTTCCTTGATCCAACAAAAGCATTTATGGTGTCTGATCTGTGAAGACTTTTAAAAAATGTGGGGTTTTTTCCTTTGTAGAAGAGGAAAATACTTTGAAAGATCAAAACTTCTGACAATTAAATAAAAATGCTCTCTTGGTACTCTATTAGATCCTAAAAAGTCCCCCCAAAAGATCCATTTAACTGAGGATTTACCAGATTTCAGTACAAATAAACACAATGCAGATATTTTGCTGGACAGTCTGTGAGAAGATGCCTTTTTTAGGAGACACAGAGGTCCTACAATCCCTTCTTCACACATGTATAACAGCAGACGCTTCCTATTACATGACTGAGACCATCCAAGCAAAGTTCTCCTTGCTTCACTTCCAATTCACACAATAAACCCAACATTTAGCTTTGAAATATTGGCAATTTCCCCAAAGATACTGAGATATAGGAAAGCACAGGAAATCCACATGTTCTGTCTCATATGGCTGGCCATGTGATGGCCACAGACTTTGGTGGAAATGCCACTGTCCAAAGCTTGCAGATACTTCTCTCAGATTTTGCACTGGAAATTTTGGTTTGGTCTTTGGTGTATTACATTGAAAAACTGAGTTCTGTTTGTTTGTTTGTTTTTGTCAGGAATGCTACATATTCTATTCCATCGTGGTATTTGTAGTATGTCATGAACTTTAACAAGACAGACGGAACACAGTCAGCCAGATTTCATTATTGCTTCTTGGGTTTATGTTTGTTTATTTTAATCTCCATTGTGTCTGAAATCTGCCCTCAACAAAACAAAGTACTTTGATCAGGCCAAGCCTTAAAAAAAAACCAACAAAACACTGGCACAGAAATATTCTTATGCTATTGGTGATTAATATGTATACAGTGTTAGTTTAGTGCCATCAAGTGACCAAAAATATGAAACAGCACTCCTATTTTTTTCCAGTTTGTTTTCTTTTGTTTTGCTTTTAATCAAAAGAGAGTGGATAGAAGCACAGGCAAATAGTTTCACAAGCAGTTTATCACCTACATCAAGGACATTTCAAGAATGAAATTTTCAAGTAAGAATTCCAAAGTTAGTTTCAAATTTTCCTCCATACATTGATACATCAAGGTCTCCTCTGCTTTCACAGTTTATGAGGTTTGAAGTACTTCACTCACCTCTGGCTGAAATCTTTGCTGTGTAGAACTCAATAGGAGATCTCTCCAAGGTGAAAACTCATAATAGTTTTTATTGTGTGGTAGTATCCAATGGCTTGGATAGAGGTTTTTTAATGAAAGACATCATAAACTGTGTATCAAACTTTATTTTGTTTTCTGAAATGCAGTAGCTATCTCTGCCAGAAACAAGAATTTTAAATGGATTGAAATTGATGCACCAAGAAAAATGTTTAAGTTTTAATATGTCCACTTATTGTATGATCAAACTTTGCATAAATAAGCATAGGTAATGTAAACTAAGAAAATATTTCTAGAAATTATTTTTCCAGATTTTGTCTGTCTGAAATAAATGTAAATAAATTTCAAACACTCATTAATGTAGTATATTAATACATATTAAGTTTCTGGTTTATTAGGATGGAAACAATCTTAGGAGCATCAATCTGAGATGTAGTGGGTCTATTTTCTTCTGGTTCTGTCACACTGATTTCCCACCAGAAGACAGAGATGTGTATCAGCCACCAGGCAAACTTAAGGCCTAGAACTGGCAGAAAAGCAATGCAAACACTTTACTAAACACACTAGAGAGTGAAGGGAGAAGTTGGTAGAGCTTCCACAGACAGGACAGTAAATAGAAGTGTTTTAAAAGTCACAGCTCATGCCTTGGTGTGCAGTAAACAAGCTTCAAGGTTACTGGTCTGTCAGGGCTTGCTGTGGTTGAGAGCAGAGCAAAATATCACTGCAAATCATATTTGTTACCTGGTAGTCCCAATAGCAGAAATAACACCACAGGTGATTTTGCAGAAGTATTTTCCTGACAGTTTGTTGTATCTCCTCCTTTACAAATTAATTCCTGTGTCATCTGTAGACAGTTGGCACTTGTGGTTATAGCTTCTAGTGAAATACAAGGAAGAACAAACCTTTGCGGTGTTGCTATTTCATGAGATCCTGTGGTTTACAGTTAGAAAAACTCTGCAAGAAATGAAAGCTGTCCACATATCCCATGGTTTTTAAAGTGCTTTTATGTGTTGGATGGCAGTGTTCTAGGGGTAGGAGAGCTGTGTAATCAGTATTCATATATTTGGACACTGCAGCATATTTAAATGTGTGATTACTTCCTGTCAATTCATTGTACTTCCTCATGGTGTGTTTCTGCCTTTCCTACGAAATTATAAAAAATTATAAATTAAAAGCTATTTTCTTCTTAATAATTTTTCAAAATATCTCTAGAAAAAGGTGGGGGAGAAAATGTTGTTTAATATCTGAAGACACATGGCAGTGACAAGAGCACAGAGAACAGCACAGACCAGAGGAACACCTGTTGTAAAGATATATGCATTTGCTGGCAAAAATTGAAACATATTTTTTAAAATAAAAAAATCCTTTAAATATCACTCCTAAATGATAAGCTTTCAAATTGTGGAAAGGTTTTGGTACTGTGATTGATTGAGAAGCACTGGTTAGAGCAGAGGAAAACCTGAATGTCAATCAAATTCTGTCAGTAATTGACAAGTAGTATCCTACTCTGTCCATCACATTTCCTTTTAGTAACAGCATTTGCTTATGCTCTCATCACTTAATTTAGACTCCTGAAGTCTTGCTGGTTTCCTTGACTTTCTTATCATGGCTAAAAGAATGCAGCCACAAGTAGGACATAGATGATCCATATAGTGATGAAAAACCATACTCTTGTCCTTTTTTCTTCAGTTCCCATCTTCCCAAATCACCACAGCCCATCGCTTAAGTTGTCCACCAGAGTGCTGTATCCTTTAAAGCTTGACCATTATAGATGCTGAGCATACATACTACCTTTGAAGAATGGATTTCAGGTTCAAAATCTCAGAGGAAGAGTAGGTGCCTTTTGCTTTAGACTTCTAAAGATTTGGGGTACTTGAAGTATGTCTCTGCAGCATGTGAAGTCTTTAATCTTTACCATCCAAGAGCAACAAGCCAAATTCTCCTTCATTGTCTAAACCATCTTTCCAATATCCTTTTAGAAGAAGTGATCAGGTAACTTGAACTTCTTCCATTAATTGTCTTTCACTTTAGGAATTTCAAAAAATGTAAGTATCAGAAGGCATACAGCATGAGAAGCTATTCAATTTATTTTCTGCACATTGCTGAGTGACATAGTCCTAAGTTGTTTCTCACACCCTATTCTGTTCCAATTCTTTGAACAGAAGGCTATTGAAGTGAAGCTATTATAATGAGGCAGCAATATCAAATACTGAATTTTTCTCTTTCATATTATACCAAGTAGGAATTCTAAATGTGATCCTGTAAAAATTACCATATGCTTATGAGCACTGAGCAGAAGTTCTGGCTTGGTTTTGGAAATTTTTCAGAACACACAAAACCCGAGATTTCACCTCTGCTCCTCTTAAAATGCAAAAGACTGCTTTTCCTCTCTCCTCTTGGAACCAGTCAGCTAATAGCAGATATGTTTCCACCACAATTAAAACAGCTATATGAGCAGTGTGCTTCATGTCCAGGGAACTTTCCCTCCGCAATGCTGCCTGGTGTCCAGCCTGTCCAGGCACATCTGATTACTATGAGATCAGCACAGTCACAGAGATTTTGAAATGCTGGAAATGTGCTAAAGTTACTCCTGCATGTGTGTGAATATGGCAACGGGTAAGATTAATCTTTAGGGCAACTGTGGGGTTGCTCTTAACAAGTAATGCAGACATTGCTCATTTTACTCAGCTGTACCACCTGTACCTTAAAATTGAATGTGTAATTTAAGACAGTCATCTGGACTCTCTCCAGAGGGAGCAGAGATCCTACAGGAAGCAATCCATTCCCCTTAGGTGTGACGTCCAAGGTCAGAACAGTGACTCACCCATCTCTCTCCATGACGCACAGTTGAAGCACAGAAGACTACCTTAGACTAAAGGCTTAACTTGCATATTTGGCTAAATTTAGATGAGACGAATCCATCTTTAGTGCTTCAGGTGCAATTAGTTCCTGAAGAAATTCTGTTCTGAACAACTGCTCTGAATAGAAGTGTTGTTTGTATTCATTTGTCACTCCTCCAGCTGCTGTAATATATATATATATATATAAAACTCTATTGACTGGTGACAGAGGAGAAAGCATTTTTCACTTTAGAAAAAAGTCCAGTCTTATATCCAGAAATGTAGTCATCAGACTTCACTATTATACATCATACAAAGCATGCCAAGTTTTCTAGATGAGAAAGAAGAAGGAAAGGCCTATATATATTTGTTGTATGTTCTTCCATATATGAAAAACAGTCTAATTTGTTTATGCAGGCCTTAGTTGTGCTGCTCTTGTATCTCCCCAGCTGATCACAAGTCTTAGCTTTTAGCTAGAACTTATCATAAGATAGGTTTGCTCTTTATCTTTTCTGGTTTAAGGAAAGTGGGATAAAGTTAACCAAGACACAAGAATATATGTCAAAGAAACAATATATTCATACACATCTGAAAATTAATCTAAATTGTGCATTTGTTTTACTGATTCAAAATGGAAGCATGAATATTATTCTGTCACAGCTATTCTTTGCAGCAAGAATGCTGTTGGACACAGAGTTGAAGTAGCTACTAGATACATGGCCTAACATATCTGAGGTTATTACCTATGGGCATTTAAAATATTCGTCACTGAAACATTTTAAGAGTTTTAAAGGCCAACTCAGTAAGCAAATTAAACAGTTGAGCTCTGCATCTCAGTTCTTCTGCTTTATTTTCCCTCCCCTACATCCAAGAAAAACACCCTCTGCCAGAACCCATTGACCAAAAAAAAGGGGACACTTGTGATTTTACCATTTACAGAGTGGGATTCAAACGTCCCTTCCAGTTTTATCCACATATACTTTTAGATATCGAGTCACATGCACTTGCTCATGAGCAAAGGAATAAAACAACATATTCATCAGCTAATTAGTTCTACCAACAACTTAACTATGCCCTTTCAAAAAGACAGAAAACCCAATGACATGACAAGTTACTTTTTAAATTCACATTTATGTGATAAAATAGAAACTGGTATTTAGTCTGTAAGATTTATTACATACTGCTTTTGCATAAAATAACTGTCCTTAAGAGATGCTCCCTCCTTCCCTGAGGCTTCTCAGGTTTTCTCTCACCACCACTATCTGTGTTTATTTTCATTACTATGATATAAAATACAGCTCCATTGTCCTGTGTACTATATGTAACAAGCTTACTAAAAGGTCTTTCCTTAAAACACCAGCAATACTGAAAAATGACCCAAGGGCTCATCCATTTTTCAAATGAACATTTGTGGCACCACATTTAGCAGCTCTACAGCAGAGCAGAGTGACTCATGGATCTAATGACATGAAGTATGTATGGGTGTTGGAGGGGAGCCAAGTCATCAGCTCCATAAAGTAGCTGGAACACTGAAGGAGTGTGGGAGTATCTTACTTCATGAACACATTTGGCTGTTTTTTCCATATAGTTCACATGTGTTCCAAATCTGTTTTAATAGAGCAAATATATTATTTTCTGTTAAAAATTTGTCTCTGATCTTTAAAATTTACATGCCTTTAAGGAGAGTAAATTAGTATTATTTTATTTGCCAGCAATGCAGATAAATAAAAGTGCACCTGATTATTTCTGGATTACCACATACTCTGCCCTATTTCATGAGTCCTCTTCAAGATGCTTCCAAAATGAAGTACAGGGATCTGCACATGAAGTTTGGTACATGCAGTGTGTATGTGGATTTTCAGCGTCTGAAAATCCAACATGCAAATTCTGCAGAGATTAACCCAGGAAAAAGAGCTCTTTGTAATGTTAGCAAAGAAGTAGAGAGACCTAAAGGAGATGTAATCCTTCAAGGAGTACTAAAACCAAACCAATTTATAATCAAGTCCTGTATTTCAGAATGGGTGTGGTTCAGAAAGATTTCACTGGAAACATTTATTTTACATAAAATCTTCAATTTAAATTGACACATAAAATAATTGTACAAGTTTCTGTCATCCTTGCCTTTGTAATTTGACTTACAGAACACCTTTAAATGTTGACGCTTTAAATCTGCTTCTAGGATTATTCTTTTCTCCATGGAAAATGGTGAATTATACATTTGTTTATTGATAAAAATTGGCTTAATTAAAATTGATTTTAAATCAAACACATACTGTGTACACATACAAATTGACTTACAACTAGCTCAAAAAATCTTAGCAGAATTTGGTACAAGAAAGATGACTACAAACTAGTTTAAATGCATTCAGAACAGAGCTGCCAATTCTATCATGAGGGTAAACTTCACATGATTGTTTTTAATCTAGTGGAGTTTCTGCATGTACCTCCAGGTCATCGCTCAGATCAGGGCAACAGGTAAGCCATGACACATTTAACTGTTGATTTTGTTATCGTTACTGTGGTAGAAGCAAGATGTACCAGTTCAGGATTTATTTATTATTCTAGGCTCTGAAAAGAGTGTGTGTCACAGAAAACTCGGGCCAGTGTTTCCCTTGCAGAAGTTAGTCTGTCCTAAATTTCTGAAAGCAAAACTATTCATTCACATCTTTCAAAACATCCTTTCTTAAAAAAAAAAAAACAAAAACAAACAAACAAACAAAAAACCCCCTTAAATAGCTTAAATGCCATTGTAATGAGAGGTAACAATGTTGGTGTTTTTTCTCCATGAAAAAAAAGATGTTTCTGTTTCCTGACTAGTTCTACTAACAATAAGCTCAAGTACTCTTTACTAGTTTTGCCTTTGGTTAATGTGTCATAGGTTGGCTACTGACATATCTTTCAGAATAAATATATTATTGGATGAATCCTTGAACTACACTCAGGAGTCTTTTATACTCCCAACAGGAACTCCACCACTGACTTCAACTGCTGAGGTTAAGCTTACTCTGAACATGTTTAAAAATGCTCAATAGAACAGAATGGATTGACAAGAAACACTTGAGCATTGTATTTAATGAAGCTTTTTAGATACCTGAAAGACAAAGCTTTAGTGGCTAAATACCATGGTGAAAATCTGCCAGAAACAAAAAAATGAAAAAACAAAAACAAAAACAAAACCAAAAACAATCAACTTGGAATATCTGAAGTCAAATGCCAGGGATCCAGTGAGCCTATGGAAAAAATACAGGTTTAGTAGCAACCCATGGATATGGTAGCATATCATAAGTGATAGCTGTATATAAGGATGGTAGGGAAAATGGTAAATCAGGGGATGATTATTCAATGTGTATTGAATTCAGGAAGAGACAAAAGATACCGTTCCTGGTAAAAGTTGAAAGGAGGAAGTAAAATTATGATTCAGGTTTATTTTTCATAATAAACTACAGCTGTATTCAAAAAGAGGAAGTTGGCGTTTTTCTGATGTATTCTGAGCAACTAATGAAGGTATTCAAGAAGTTTGCCCATGAGATAACAATGTATTTTGATCACTTGAATACCAGTTTGAAGAACAATATGGGAGTTCTTGTAGTATTTTAAGGATGAACTTTGGCTTCACAGTACAGAGGAAGTTACAAGAGGCATTACCAATTGGAACTTCGTGACAAGCAGAGAGGAGCTCACTTTGATTTTAAAGGCAGAAAGTAAACTGAGTGAAAGTGATCATGACACATTTGACCAAAATAGACTTCCCTACTCTGCGAAAAAGAGGAAGAAAAAGCATGTCAGCACCGCCAACTATGGATTGCATTGTTATGTAGAAATAGTTAAGCTAGCTTTAATCAAGCTAGTCTAGGCACTAAAAGCAGGCTCATCATAACAGCATGCCATTCTATATGAGTTAATTAACCTCCTTTCTGTACAGCCTAGGCCTGAGCTCAGTCATTTAAAGCTAACCTAGATTTTCTACAAAGAACAATACACTCATTTTTAATTAAACATACAATAGCAAGCTATCTTGATGTGAACAAAAGGAAGGAAAGGAAGCTTAAGTAGACTGTGTTAACATCACATTAAAAGCTCTTCAAGGACTTGAAGAAAGAAGTCACAATAAGGGGACATAACTGAAGGGTAACATAAAAGAATATGAATAAAAGAATGAAATTACAAAGTCTACAGTACAAAATGAGTGACAGGTAAAAAGGAGTAGAAAATGCAACAAGAAAATGTTCTGGAAATTCATTAGAAGTGCCCAGATACTTAGTTAAATTTATCTTACCACAGAGTTTAAAGAAGGTATGAGTTAAAAACTATGTAAAATTTTATGTAATCAAGTTAATAGGGCCTAAAGAAATTTACTTAATAATTTAGCAAAAACAATCTCTGAATTGCTAGAAGACTATATAGGTTTAAAGAGACAAGAAAAGGATAAAATGAATCTATCTAAAGAAACCTGGTCTAAAGCAATCCAGATTTATTTTGATGTCAAGGAATCATCTAGAATAAATTTCACGATTAAGAAGTTACCATAAGGTTGTCAGGAACAGATGCTCCCAAACTACTCTAATGGCTCTTTTTTTACAATCAATTTCACTGATTCAGTAGAAAAAGAGAAACAGTAAGTGTCATACATCCTGAGTTTAGAATAATTTAGACAATGTCCTATGACAGTTTCATTAAAACAAAACGCAAAAGAAACATAATTTTCATGAAAGCACCAAACAATTGGCATGTTGCTTACAAAAATCAAATTTGGAGAGAACCTGCAATGAGAACCCATAAGGATCTGTTGTAATTTCAATTCTAGTTCGTATTTTCATTAGTGATTTGCAAGATGCAACAGAATATAGATATATTAAAAACTCTGGTTGTCAGCAATGTAAGAGCTAGAAGACAATATCAAATTTCAAAACCATTTTCTTGACTAGGATAAATGTTCCAAGTTAGCAAGATAACTAAGGCAAAATATTATACCTGAGAAGAACTTACATATATAGGAGAAAAAGTGGAGAACTAGATGGCATTATGTTAGAATCAGTTCTGAGCAGAAATTCCTGTTACAGTGAGACAAGCAAGTTCTTACTGGGATCTATTTATGAGTATTCCTCTCATGTGTAACATATGGGCCATAATTACTGCACTCTAGTTGGTGTTGATGCCTTGTATCATAAGATAAAAGCAGAAGTCATACTAGAAAGAAGGCAGAGTAAAGCTGGAACAATAAATAATTTATTAGTGTAGTGTATAAGAAAAGTGAAAAAATGTTTAGGCTATGAGAGGATGATATACATATCCTCATATATAAACAATTCTATGAATAAGTATACATTTATACACAAATATTTATTAAAATACTGTTCACCTTTAAGTACTGCTTCGAGCTCTGGATGTCCTCAACACAGGAGGGATATCAACCTGCTGGAGCAAGTCCAGGGAGGAGGCCATCAAGATTATTAGAGGAATGGAGCACCTCTGCTCCAAGGAAAGGCTGAGAGAATTGGGATTCTTCAGCCTGGAAAAGAGAAGGTTTCAGGGTGACCTAATTGTGTACTTTCAGTACTCGAACGGAGCCTCTACAAGAAAGACAGAGAGAGACTCTTTTCAAGAGTATGTAGTGACCAGGACAAGGGGTAATGGCTCCAAACTAGAAGAGAGAAAGTTTAGATTAGATGTTAGGAAGAAATTCTTTACTGTGAAGGTGGTGAGGCACTGGAACAGGTTGCCCAGAGAAGTGGTGGATACTCCATCCCTGGAAGTGTTTTGAGGCCAGACTGGATGGGGCCCTGAGCCATCTGGTCTAATGGAAGGTGTCCATGCCCACAACGAGGGGGCTGGAACTACATGACTTTAAAGTCCCCTTCAACCCAACCCTTTCCATGATTCTGTGATTCCATGATTTCCTGGAAGTATGACAAGGAAGTATGACAAGGAATGCAGCAAAGAAAAATCAGGTTGGCTATTGGACAAATACATAGCCACAGACGCTGTTAGAAGTTTGTACAAGCTACAAATGTTGCAGATTTGCTTCAAACAGGTACTTTTACAAACTGATCAGAAAAATAGCTTGTGAAGATGATAGAAGTGGTTTTCAAACTGTGATATATTGCCTCCTTAGAGTCTGTGAAGTACTCCTAAAGAGGACCCTGAAAGAGAATCAGGCAAAGTAAATCTGCCTTCTGTAAATACAACAGTTTTCATAGTTATGCCCACAAATTGAAAACGTTTGAGTAACACTGATCAACATATACCTGAATCCACCTAAGCACAGAGAGTACATCAATCTCTTGAGGTCTAGAAGCCTGTAATTCTTTTAATTCCTATCTGAAAAATTATATCCTCTCCATTAATCCATTTTTCTAACTCATAAATATGCAAAAAGCATCATTTTTTCTACTGCTCAAGAGATTGTGTCTGTAAACACATAATAAATGGTTCAGATACAGTGGCAGTTCTATGAATCGAAGAGGTTTTATACGACTGAAGAGATTTTACTTAACTCCTCTTTCCATAAAGGTCTTTCCAGGCAATGATAGGTCTTGAGCAAACAGCATGCAGCTGAGTCAGAGGAGGTTTAGGCTGGGTGTTAGGAAAAGGTTTTTCACCCAGGGGGTGGCTGGGCACTGGAACAGGCTCCCCAAGGAAGTGGTCACGGCCCCAAGCCTGACAGAGCTCAAGAAGCGCTTGGACGATGCTCTCAGGCACGGGATGTGACTCTTGGGGATGCCCTGTGCAGGGCAGGCAGCGGGATAATCCTGATGGATCCCTTCCAAATCCGCACATTCTGTGATTCTAGGCTTCGAACACACCTCCTGCCCGGACAGCTTCTGTCACACTCATTACGGGCACAATGATCTCACTGCAGTGGCACTACATTTAAAACCTTTATTTTAATCCACGTAACGAAGCGGTTTCGCAATGCAATACAGCGTGAGCCTCGCTCCGTGTGCGCCGCGGAGGCCCCACAGGGCCGCAGAGACAGCGCAGCCCAGGCGAGGGCGCAGAGCCCTCGCTGCGGACCGACTCCATTTCCCCGGCCCCCCTGGCCCTTTCCCTGGGCCACTTCCCCTGCCTCTCCGGCGGTACAAACGGGGCGGGCCGGGCTCGCCAGCCCGGCTGCGGCCGCGGCCGGCCCGCTCTCCCCGCCTCCCTGAGGCGCGGCCTGGCCCGGTCCGGCCTGCTGTGGCGGCGGCACCGCAGCTCGGCCGGGCGGCTCCATGGCTTTCATCCGCAGGCGGCGGCTGGAGCGGGAGCTGTACTCCAAGGAGAGGTGAGCGGCGCTGCCCCGCCGGGCCCGGCCGCCCCCGCTCGGCCCCGGCCCCTCGCAGGGCCCGGCGGAGCCGCGGGGCCTCCGGAGAGGCGGCGGCGCAGCGCCGGGAGGGGAGCCCGGGCACTGCGCTGGCCTCGCTGCTGGTACAGATGAGATCCGGTGCCTGATGGTTCCCCTGAGTTAAGGCTGAAAAGGGTGGCGAAAGGGCCTGGGAAAGCAGGAATGCTGCTTGCCTTGCATAAACAGCATGAAAAATAACGTCGTGTAGATTTTTGTATGCTAGTTTGTTCTCAGTTGTGCTTGTGGCATGGAGCTGTGCTTCACTGTAGTTTGTTGATTTTTTTTTTTCCTTTTTTTCCCCCTTGAACACTATAGTCAGAGTACTGTCAGCCCTTAAATTACAGACTCTGTGTTGTCTCTTTAAAGTGTTAAATTCAATTAGCCTATTCCTGCTTGCTGACTGTAATCTTTGTTTTGTTTCTGAACGTACGACAGAGGCTTATCACACATGCTTGAGTGTATCCTGAATTTACTCTCTTATTTTTAGGTGGTGTCCCACTTTCTTTTGCCTGGCTTAGCTGTATCTATCTTGTCAAAAAGTTTCAAAATCTTTTGCAAGCATAGTATTTCTACATAAGAAATCTCTGTGAGAGCAGTAGGTTGACATGGGTCACACAGCAGAGGGACACCAGCTTCTCTGGGGGGATGAGGGGTCCCCAGTTCTCTCCTGCTGCAGGAACCAAGGAAACAGCAGGCTGGTCCTGTGCAAATTCCTGCTGCAGGTCTCTGCTGGTTGCACAGCACTGTTTATTGTTGATGAGAAAACCACATGATGAAGAGCTGGACTCACTCTGTCCATATAAATTCTGATTCATAGCTGCACAGCCATGAAGCTACCACATCCTCTGGAGTGGATGGGGTTTTTTTGAAGTACAGATGTGTTCTGAATCACGTTTTGTCTTCTTGTATGTCTTGTTTCTTTGGGGGTTGTTGCTTATTGCTGTGGTCTCAGTTGTGTGTAAGGGACTGCAGGGAGAAAGGACAAACTACCTGTGTAGAAGGAAATGAGAAATATTTTTATTTGTAAAGTATTTTAAAGTAAAGCTTCTTAATTGTAGGAAAAGCACTAAAATGTCTGTGTGAGCTGTGTTATGGATTTAACATAAATAGTATTTTTTTTTTGAAAACTGAGGAAAAAGGCCAAAAATCAGACTTGTCCCAAAGAACCCAAGTGGGATCTAAATCTCTTCCAAAAAGCTTCGAGGACAAACTCAGCATATCAGTGTCAGCATTACTGATCTACAGTTATTGATGAGAACTTTTTTCTTTGCTCATACTTGAAAACATATCAGGGTCTTATTATTTGAGCTTGTAATTTGAGCACTCCATGAAAGATCAGTCCTGTTCTCATTTGCACTGGCTGCTTTTCCTATATCTGCAAACCCATTTCTCTTGTTTCTTCCCCTTGCCTAACAAATGATAATAATATAAAATCCAACTAAATTTATGTGGTTTGTACCCTATATCAGGCCACTCCCCCTCTCTCTTTTCCTGTGCTTTTCTCAATTAGGAAATCTTAAAAGTATCTAAGGGATTTAAAATATTTTGACCTTAGAAATAGCAGATCAGAAACACTGTTTTTTTGTTGTGTCTTGTCCTTATAGTTCTACCTTAAAACAGCAATAAACCAGTTTGCTGTGACTTAATTGAAGGGACAGGGTCTGAGAATTTTTTTTACCTAGGTGCTGGGTAGCTGTTAGAGGCACCAACTTCTGCTTGAGAGCTTTGCATGATCTTTGTATCCTTGGTGTAGGTATTTCCTAGTGAAATGACCAGGACTTTTTAAAATTTTGTGGCAACTGCATTTGATGTGTGTTTTGGTTTGCGGTTTGTTGTTATTTTGAGGGGGTTTTGTTACTTGTACATTGCTTTCCACAAAACTTTAGGCTATAAAAGTTCCAGTTAAGAGTACTGTGAAACTTGGTAAGTAAGAAGTTAATCTTCTTATGCAGTTGCTTTGCAGGGAAGGATTAGTTTTAAGTGATCTGAAAAAAAAATTTCTTCTTAACTAATTAGTCCATTTTAATATCTAGTTACATAAACCATCTTTTCTGACTATATGCCATCTTCTAGCAGAAAACAAGAAAATGCTGAAATGTCCTGTGTGCAGGACAGTTTATTTAATCCCTAAAATATTCATTCTTCATGAACAGCAGTCCTTTCTTACAAACAATTTCAGTTACAAAACATCAGACTAGATGATGTGGTGTTTGGCTCAGGTCGGTGCTTTCTTTATAAATTGATTTCTCACTTCTGCTGGCAGTGTGCCCAAATGCAGGCAAGTGTAAACACTTGATACCGGAGCGCTGTGTACAGTGCTGCTGGTTTGTCTTGCACCCTGCTTGGCTTCCTGTGTGAGGGGTTCATCTCTTCTGCTGGAAACCACTCACATGAAGCAACCTACTGGCAGCATGTAGGTGCTGCAGATGGATCTTTGGTGATGGTTGATTTGGCATTGGATTTATATATGTATATATATTTTATGTGTAGCCTTATCTTACTTTCTTGAGACAAAATATGCATGATGAAGGCTTTTATCCAAACATCAGCAAATGAGTCCTACAGCCTATAGATAATTTGTTCTTGTTGGGAGGAGGTTTAGTTTTAGAGTTGGTTTTGTGTAGCTGTGTGCTGTTGCTAGATTGAGCTGCCTTGCTTTTTCATCCCTGACAATTTCCTTCTGTTATCAGGACTGTACTTCAGTTTCAGGTCAAGTGATTGTGCAAGGTGTGTTGGATCAGCCACTTGAAACCCTTGTGTTCAAGTAGATTTCCAGCATGTGCTTTTCTGATGAAAGGATGAAAATAGTAAAACTTCAGTCACAGATTATGAATTTAAAGCAGGATCAATGGGTAGCTTTTCTGGGTGGAATAAACAGGATTTTGTCAAGGCACTGATCCCTGCATGGTCATTCCTGTGTCCAGTTTGAATAAGTCCATTGCTTCAGCTGGTAGGTGAAATTGGTATATAAAATAAACTGTGGACTTGTTTTATTTTCCTTTTTTTTTTTTTTCCCCCAGATGTAGTTGGATGTCTGAGTCTTTTTCAAACTGAAGTATGGAGGGATATGCACATCAAGCAAAGTAACAGTAAAATTCTCAAACAGACCAAACCTGATGTAACACACTTTTCTCTGGAGGATATTTTGTAGCATCTTGGCAGGATTTATAAACCTTAGGTTGTAGTTTGTAAAAGGTAATTGGCTTCTTGGCTCAGAGCAATGCTAGGAATGTTTGGGTGCCTTGGGTTCCCAAACCTTTTGTACTGGGAATGCCATCATACAGGTGAAGTTTTGCAAGTATTTCCTTGATACTTCGTGCCAAGTTTTCTTATGTGTCTTGGGTGTGTTCTTGACTCATATTCCTCAGACCTTTTCTGAGTGGCAATTATATGGTAACTTTGAAAAAGGAAGTGAGTTCTGTTTTTCTTGGCAAGATGGTTACTTTTTTCTTTTTTCTAACTGGAGCTGCTTCTCGAAGGAATATTGAGTCCCTTCACAAGAAAATACCTTCCAACTGACAGGCATATGAATTTTTTGGTTATTCTTAATATCATCTTTCTGGGACTATACAAAGACAGGAATTTGAAATAGGTCTTCAAGCAAAATTAGGTTGGCATGCTTTAATTTACCTCTTCCCTTAAGTGTAGGTGCTTACCTTTAAGCTCAAACAGCTCCTCATAGACTATTAAAAGATTAACTCTTTACCTCCACCAGGTTCTGTATACTTTTAACACAGTGTGGGGATTGAAGGTGTTCCAACACAAAAGGTCTTCAAGCCTTCATTAAAGTTATCTGGGGGATGTAGAGATGTGTGTGCCTACGCTGTCCAGATCATCCATTACTGCAGCTTCTGCTCCCCCAACATATACCCTCAGACAGACAGGCACAACTAAGCTGAAAATCTTTCCATTTTGGATCTGGGAAACTCCTTGTGTTATTTAAGTTGGTGGTGTTGGTTTTTCCAGCTGTGTGACTTGTTATAATAAATGATATTCCCTTATCTAGCATGTTCTTCTCTCTCCAAGCTGCTGCTGTTGATTTTTGAATGCAGAACTTGGGTTAAACCTGAGATGCAACAGTGTAAATGCCTTTCCACCCACTTAAAGCTCAAGGCTTTGCTGTAATGACCGTGGTGGCTCCCAATTTATTTACCTTGGAAAGTGAAACTGCCTCTTTTCCTGCATCTCTTCTTGACAGCAGAGCTGCTGTGTGGGTTTGCTGTGTTCCAAAGGGTAAAGTCTTGTTCCTGGCCACGTTATTCCCCACTCCTTCACATGGTACTGTTATGGTATTCCATGTACCCTTCCAAGTATATGGAAAAAACTATCCTAGGGAAACTGCACAGCTCTGAATAGAAGCTTACATTATGGCATGTCTGCTAATGTGATAACTTTTAAACTCAAAATTGGCTGGTCTCCACAACTGGAAGTAGTTTTTAAGGCATCACAAGTGTATGGGACCAGGAAACGTACTGAAACTGCTTTTTTTTTTCCTTCAAATTCCATTTTTCAAATATTACACGTAATAAGAAAATACAGTCATCTAGGAAGTTCTCTAAAGGTTTGTTTGCTGTTGGTCATTGAGGATAAAGACTGGACTGTTAAGAGGCTATAATATAACACATTGAACATCTTGCAGACTCTCAACTCTTATAGCTACTTCCATGGGGTTTGAACTTTTTTGAAAATCTTGTCTAATTTGTCTCTTTGTCATTTTCAGAATATTGTATTGGGGTTTCTTTTTGGATAGCCTAGTGTGTCAAGTTCGTTGTATGAGAAAAAAATGATCAATGATCCCTGAAGACATACTTGTGGCTTACTAACTTCATCACTGTGTTGCAAACCATTAAATAGCATTGTGACCACAACATTTGTGAGCATAGACCTGTCTTTATTAGGACGCAAGCATAAAAATGTCCTGTAATAAGCTTTAAGGTGGGAGTTTTATTGCTGGATTTCAAGGGATTTTGTGGCAACAGATATTTCCAAGCTGTAGCATTACCTTTCCCTAAGTAGATTTTTAATAAACACTCATTAATGTTTTATACTTGGGAAGTTTCAAGTAACAATTGGGCTATTAATTTTGAAAATGGATCAAATTTAACCACTTGCTGGTAATAAGAAAAATGTCTCAAACTTGATACTTTTCTGTTTGCCTGAGAAACAGCTTTGTGATAAGTGTTTATTACAGGAGTACAAAGTTTTAGAGCACCAGGCAAAAGTGTTTAATAGAAGCTGAAGGGATCTCCTACAGATATGTAAGAACCAGAAGTGGGCTTTGTTTGTTGGTTTGTTGTTTGGTTGTGCTTTTTTAGATGCTGGTTCTTGCTTATAATTTAAAAGTGGAAAAAAATCAAAGCCTTTTTCATTTTAGATACCAAAGCATGACTAACTGCTTAGATTGAGGGGTTTTTATGTCTTGGGATCAGACTTGAAGGTAAGGAAGGGCAGACTGGGGACAGACTTACTTATTGTTACTTGTCTTGACATTGATTTTTTTTGATCCAGGCTGCTATTCCAGAGCAGTATGATAAAATCATAGGCTTAGTGTGTGCTGTTAATTACACAGCACTGGGAACAGTACAGGTGCTCAGTGGCTGGAAACCAAAATATAATTTTCAACTCTTACAAGTTTAACCAGTTTCTTATACAGGATATCTCATGCATTCTCTGCCTACTGTTACTTTTTGATTTATTTTTTAAGTCTTCCTGTCATGTGCAGAATTAAATTACTGTTTTAAATCTATGCTAAACATGCATACACATTCTTGTTGTAGGACCACATAGCAGTTGGTAGTATATAAATTTGGTATGCCGGTCATCTTGATATCACAAGTGTCTTTGGGATACCTCCTTTAGCTCTTTGGAAGGCAGTCAGCTCAAGGCCTAACTGCTTAATTGCATACTGAAGATCCCCATTGCTCTACTTTTATAGCTTTTATGATTTATGTCCTATTTTTTTCAAGCCTTCACAACACTGTTTACCTACTTACGGAACATGCCAGAGACTGATCTGTACCCTTGCTCTCTGTAGATACTTGTTAAACCTCCTGGCAAGCCTGGAGTATCATCATGTGCAGTGATGGTTCTCAAGAGGGACCTTGTTGATACAGTAACTATCAGTAGCTCTGTTTATTTACGTGAAAGATACTTCTTCTGTGAAGATAAAAAGTACTGACTGTACTCTAGTAACATGTGATGAAACTTGACTTTTCTTTGACAGCTCTATGGATCATTAACACAGGCAAATGAAATTTAAATATTTGAGCAGTAAAGATTGAGGTAAGTTGAGAAATTCCAGAAGGTTATTCCAGAGATCATGCATCATAATCTTCAGAGTTCATTGTTAGCAGTAACTTGAACTGGTCTAGATTTGCCAGTAGTGAGATGCAAGTCCGAAAATTTTGCTTTCACTTACTGTATCATATTAATTTTAAAAGGGGCAGTTTTGGTGACATAGTCTTGGGACAGGCAATAAGTTTGCCCCAATTGCAGTGGACGCTTGAGAGAAATAAAGACCTGTGCTTTTATTTGTGGAGACTTGATATCTGGGCTCTGTTTGCCTGCAGAAGTGACTCGTTGCAGCCTGAAAATAAAGGAAAATGCAGTTAGAGTAAATGGACTTGCAAGTAGACTATCATCAAGCATAGAAATGATAGGAAGAGGCTTCAGAACTACATGGAAGGCTCTGGGTGGAGGGGGCAAGATAAATATGGAAAATGCACTTAGCCTACATGATGGACAGTGTTTGAGGAAAAATGCTTTAACAACTTCGATCACAGCAATACAACCCATTTTCCAGACAGAAGAGCTGAGGTCAGTGAGCAGGAGATCATTGCACAGGAGGTTTCTGGTCTCTAGCAAGAAGCTCGACAGTGACCCTGTCTCTGTAAGCCTGGAGAATGAGTACTCATGTGGAAAAAACACAGAGAGAATAGCAAAAGGATAAACTGGATGCTGCTAGCAAACACGGTGCTTAAAAAGGAGTGAACCTACAGTTCCCCACAGTATCTGTTTAACCTGTATAAAGAGTTTATCTTGAGTTTTTGTGCTTATCTTTGCTTTTTTAATTTTTTTTCTTCATTAAGTCATCTGGTTCAGCAGCAGTGAGTGTTATGCCAGGGAAAGAATACCTCAAATTCTTGCCCTCAGCTTCTGGTTTTGGGAAGGTGAATTGATTTATAAAGTGACAAGTACAAAGATACAATAGTTTCTTAGAGGTAGTTATAATGAAAAATTTCAAATAGAACTCTCTTGGTTTATGTATTTTGGCTTATGTTGAGCATATATAGTTACTGTGACTAACAGCCAGTATTTTGATATAAAACCATGACTTGTCTTGAATACATGAGGGATGCCTGCATTTACCAAAAACTTTAAAAATCTAGTAAATACCAGTGCCGTCAACAGGTGAATTTGGAAAGAATATAAAAATGTGAGGAGTTTGTTAAAAGAATACGTGGAGACAAAGGTGAGAGCCCAAGGATGAAGAATTCCAGAAATTAATTCTGTTGAACAGGCATTATAGTTTTCTTGGAAAAAAATAATTGTAGGGACCATAAATGCCATTTCTCTGAAGCTCATGTTCCCTATGTCAATAGTGCCTGTTTCCTGATGAAAGAGAATAGTTTTTTTTTTTTCTAACAAATCTGTTTGTTCTTGATTTCTTTATTATTATTATTTAAATAATAATAAATGGCTTATGGATAATAAATTGAATGTGTATTGCTTATACATACTAGGAAGAAGAGCGTTTTACTGGTGAATTGCTCTTTATACATCCTAATATAGCTTTATTAAGAAGCTTTAAAAATGTGATAAAACTTGCAAGATGTGAGTTTGCAAAGTCAGAGATTTTAAGTTTGTCCTAGCTGAATTCAGCTGGAGGATATGTTGAGAAGAGGGGTATAATGGTAACTGCATGGAAGCTACTATGTTTCATATTGTGACTATAATTCCATATGGCACAGAATAGCCCTTGGGTCAGCTGGGATCAGCTTCCTGCCTGTGTCCTCTCCCAACTCCTTGTGCATCTCCAGCCTCCCCGCTGGTGGAGTGGGGTGAGAAGCTGAAAAAGGCCTTGACTGTTTAAGCACACTCAGTGCTTAAATCTGAATTACCAACAGTTTTCAGCACAAATCCAAAACAGAGCCCCATAGTAGATAGTGCAAAGAAACAAGCTAAAACCAGCACAATGGGATAATAAAAAACCTGTTTTCAAGAGAGAAAAGTAAAGATAAGGCCATTTTGAAAAAGCAGCAGAGCAGTAGGACAAAGTATCTTGGAAACACAAGCAGTTTTGAGTATATGGACCCGTGGTTACTTGTAGTTGCAGTAGAGCCTTTAGTATTATGTTCTGTTTAAGAGAACAACCACAACACAATCTTTAAGTTCCACAAGATGCATTTTCAATAGCACTATTTTTTCCATTGTGAAATATGCTTTTTTTAATGAACAGGCTGTTCGATTCACTCAGTTCATTTTGTGAATTGCCATATTTACTGCTGTTTGAATACTGCTCTGGGGACATTTGGTATTTATTAGTGTTTTCACAGGCATTTCTAGTGAAGCACATCATGAGCAAAGTACAAAAAGCTCAAAATGTGGGTGTAAATAAATACTAAGTACTTGTGCAGATCAGTGCTGCACACAAACAAGTTGTACTTCCAGCTGAAATTGTTTTTGCTTCTCCTGCTGTGCCAGTATCCACTGGCATTCTCTACAGCTGAAACACTCAGTGACCGAGTATTCACCCTGTTAGAAAGTTGTTGAGTCTTAATCACTTGCAACAATTTTATTTATGTTGGTAGCGAAAGCATTTTCATGTTCTCCCTAATCTAGTCTATTTGCATTTACTTGGTACCAGCACTGGCCTTACTATGATCCTGCAATTAAATACTTTCAAAGACTTCAGTTTCCTATTTTTGTTTTGTTGTTGTTGAGGTTTGTTGTTAATCACATTAGTCCATGAACAGGCTTCCTAGGGGTTGAACAGAGGTACAGAGGAAGTACAAAATGTGGTTTGTGAGGAAGGTAATGCTTCCTCAGAGGGCATCCGTCTAGTGACTCAGTTGTGTTGTAAAATCTGGGCCAGTGTTTTTTCACTTAAAATTTTAGATCAGTGTAATTTGGCTTGGCTTCAAAACAAGCTAATTCCATCTATTCTAAGTGATTAGTTCCTGCCCTTCCTTTTTGTGTCATTGCATATTTTGCCTGGCATACCCTGATCAGGGCTAAAGCAGAAAGCCCGGCTATATTAGAATAGTTTCCGCCTAAGATGTCAGAATCAATATCTAACCTTGTATGTGTTGGAAGAGCATCAATTGATCTTCTTCACATGTACACAATTTTTGTTGTTTTAAAAAGCTAAATTAATTCATTATTGGGGTGTGGGGTGCATCAAAGAGATTAGTGAAAGCTTTCCAAAAACTCAATATGTTTTATTGAGAGTACTAACTCTTACGGTGTTTTCTCTTAGAATAAAAGATTTTTTTTTATTTATAGGTTTTCACTGCTTCTTCTTAACCTGGAAGAGTATTACTTTGAACAGCACACAGCTAATCATATTATAAATAAAGATTGCAAAGATGAAAGGTACAAAACTTTTACATACCTCAATTTACTGGAGTCATTCTAGGCTCATGTATTTTGAATGCATGCACAACTTTTTTTTTATTGTTCCTTTTAGAAAATTCAGAGGCTCCCTAAAAATCTGCTCAAAGTCAATTATTTTTGAACCAGATGACAATATCCAGCCCATTATTAAGGTAAGCAGTGCAAACTTAAATTTCTTGGTAACTAAAGATTCTCTTTAAAAAGCTTCTAAGAAAGATTGTGTATTTTTATTTTTATTTTATTTTTTATTTTATTTGCTGCAGATACCATTGAGGGATTGCATTAGTATAAAAGCCCCAGAAGATAATGAAGCAAATAACCCTTTCACACGGTAGGTAAATTTGGGATACTGTATGTATTTAACTCCCTTTAAAGCCCAAATGCTCATCATTTCAAGTATCTTATTTACATTTTAGGAATCCATCTGGAGGGATTTCTGTTGTGTGTAGCCAGGTAAGACCTGCACATAATAGATTCTTGATGTATAAATGGGTGAGGTTACATAAATGAGCAAGCTTATGTTCCTTAATGGTATTTTTTCCTCAAAGTAGCCCAGGAGTGGGAAGTTCACTGAAAACAAAACTAAGTAGTGTCAAAAACTTAGCATTAATATGAAACTGTTGATGCTGGAAATTGCAAATTGTTAATGACTTCATTAAGTCATTAATTCAATAAACTGAACTTTTTGCCCTATGCATTTTATAATGGAGCTTAGGGAAACCTTAGATTTGAATGCAAAAGGAGAACAGACTGTAATAAAACTTGTTTTTAATCATCTTTAGTTTAGTCTTGTTAAACTGCTTTCATCTACTTTCTGCAGGATGGTGTAATGGCAAAGCTATCTCGGTCCCTGCGGTTCAGCTTTGTGAAAACTCTGTGCTGTGTGTTCACCAAATAGTTTTCAGAAGTTGTTCTAAAATATTGTCTTTAGGTTTCAGTCAGTAGCTGTGATTGTGGATGTATTCTTTCTTAGTGTTAATCAAGGGGGTGTACTTTAAATTCTGATAAAATGCTTTTGGTAGGTGTTCCAAAGCTGTAATTTAAAAAAAAAAAATGCTCACATGTTCCTTGCAGGATAGAACAGCGTTGAGGCGGGAAATACAATTTAAATATTCGTGTATATTTCTAAAATCTGTCATTATCAATGCCCCAAATTGATAGCCTTGCTCAGTTACATGCTCCTGCAGCCAAAAACAAACTCAAGCATTTAATATTGTCTATGCCAGAGAAGTTTGTGGTTTGTGTTGAAGTAATCAGTATATTTAATTTCATTTTGAAACTGCTTCTGTGAAAAATACTGTGTAATCTATTTCTTGTGTTGGCAGATTTTCTTGTGTACTGAGTGATTTTAAAAAAAGTATTTCTAACTGCTCCAGGCAATGCTTCCATCATACGTTGTTACTCTATGTTCTGAAGAACAAGTGATTATAAGAAATACCTTGTAGGAAAGAGGAGCTAAGTCTCAAGGTGGCAAGTGTGGTCAGCATCCCCTGCTCTTCCCATTTGTAGCTTACCAGTCATCTTCCTACCTCTGAGGAAATGTTCTGAAATACTTGTGTGACATCATAAATGCTGATATTTTGTATAAGAGGCATATGGTTTTCCAAGTGTCAAGGGGTCACTAGTTGTAATTATGATGGATCATGATCTAATTAAAAATATGATTTTTAAAGTAGAATTTTGGTCTTGTAGGAAACCACACATAGGGAATACTTGGAACAACTTAAACATCTTTGTCTATTAAGCTCAGAAAAAAAAATTACATAGCTGGATAAGCAGCTGTTCTTTATGTAACAGACAACATAGAACTAATGGCTTTAAAATATAGTAAATGGGAGTCATAATTTAAGATTATTTGAGTAATTTTTTGAGATAAAATTGGGGAAAATCCTCCAAAATAGGAAATGAATACAGTATGCTTAGGTTTTTGCTCAGCTTACAAGTGAAAAAACCCAAACCATTGTGTCTGCTTTACTAGTTACCCTGCAGAAGAGCAATGAATGTGAAGCAGGTTTCTCATTGTTATTCTCCCATGTCCTGATTCAGGTCTGTCCATGCTGATGTCAGGTGAAAGACACTAATAACTCTAAAAATACTGGTTTTTAATGTAGCACTTAGAAAGTGCCCACTTACGGGCTTCTAAGCCTCCCACTTACTTTATTCTAGCTGGATGTTTCTTAGAGCAGTCATGTGGTGAAGGTTGGCTCTGTTGTCAGCTGGTGGGAAAGGGGAAGGCTGAATGTAGCAGCCAGAAGGATTCTGCATAGAGAGTATCATCCTCATCTCTTCTTGCAAGTTTAGTACTTGCCCTTGCTTTGGGGCTGCTGCCAGGATGCCTTGGAGTGTAGAACTGCAGATAGGAAGGAAACTGAGGCACTGGGAAAGGACCTGTGATCAACCAAGTCTCTTGGGCCAGGAGCAGAGCACAGTAGGTTATGCAGTTGTCACCCCAGGACAGCAGTCTAGTGTGTTTTGTTTAGTTGAGAACCAGTCCTGAGCTTAGGCCTGAGATTTAGCCAGTTTGAGCCTTCTCTACAAACAGCAAAACCACAACTTATTTCTGGCTTGTTGCTTTTGAGATGGTGGATAGTAAAGCACAGCGTGCAAATTAGTGTGCTAGCAGCCAGATCTTTTTATAGGAGTTGTGGGAATATTCTGAAGAAGGAGAGTAGTTTTATGTGGGTTTTGGAAAGATATTCTCAGAGATGAGGCTAGCACCAGAGAAATAAAACTGTTCAAAAGAATGGTATCAGATGAGGAAGGAAATCTGGTGTTCATTGCAGTTGGGGCTGAAAGCAAAGCATTTTGCAGCAGAAGAAAGGCATTCACTTGAGAATGTTTGCACAGTGTATGTTGTGCGTTGCCAGTCTGGAGTAATTCCTGTTTGGGCAGAACCTTGAGCCACTAAAAGAGGGGGAGGATCTGCCCCACTGAATGTAGCTGTGTGTATTTGCTTTAGTATTGCAACTCCTTGAAGGTCATATGATTAGGATAAAAGCCCACTAATCAACTGTATAAGTAAGCCTCTGAACTAAATTGCACTCTTGCTCTCCTTGCAGTTAGCTCATATAAAAGCTCATTGTTTTTCTGCAGTTTATCTGGGGTAGTTAAAGCAGGATACTACAACCCAGTGTTTTGCTTGCCTAAACAGTGTTCTTAGGTTTGTATTTACCATTACTTCTGATTAATTTTATTATTTTTAAAGTGTGAATCTGTAATGTCTGTTACTCTTTCAGGTTTTTCTCATTAAAGAAAGAAATGTTATTGCACCCTATAAAACAGTAAGAGTAAGTATCTGTCTTTGCACTGCTCTTAGCAAACTGGAGTTTTGTAAGGATTTATGTTCACATTTCTGAAAGAGTAAGATAATTATCCTTTGAGAAATATGGCAATGAACTTAAAAAAAAAAGTAATTGCATATTGAAAAACCATGTTTGAATGGCTTTCTGATACTTCTTGGGGGACATGCTGCAAACTTGACTCTTGCCATTTACCTTGATGTGCAGCTCTATGGGCTCAACACTCAGAGCTGTCAGCTGACTGCTCGTGTACAGTGGATGCTGCATCCTGGCTAAGTGGATTCTCCTCAGTTCTGCTCAGACCTGAGAGGAGAGATTGCTAATTGATATTTCCCAGCTGAGTGCTTCTCAGTTCAAAGAAATGGCAAAAAAGGCTGCTCACAGTAGAAACTGGAGCTTACTCCTGGTTGCTTTCTGCTCATGAGGTCAGTCTGCTCCAATTCTGAGCCTGGAGGCTTCAGGGTATACAAGTAAGGGTTCTTTGCTGAAATTGTGAGATTAGTTAAGACACAAATGCAAAACTTTTATTTTACAGAGTTAATTCCTATTTTGCCCAAGAATTGAAAAAGACAGAATTACATTTCTCAATGTATTTGTTTAAGTAAGAAACTTCAAGACTGATGGATTCCATAAATTTGTATTGCCGTAGTGAATAGCAAAGAGGCAAGAGAGGATCTCTGTTCTCTCAACAAGTGCTTTGGGTTGGATTTGTGATAAGATCTATCTGTGAACTAGGACTTTAAAGGTTTTTTCTTTGTAGTTTTTGTTTGTTTGTTTGTTTTTCTTTGGGTGTTTTTTTGTTTGTTTGTGGGGGTTTTTTGTTTGTTTGTGGTTTGTTTTGTTTTTTTGGTTTTTTGTTTGTTTTTTTTTTTTTAATTCTGGTAATTCTTTATGTGTTGAACCTATTTTATCTTCTAGTCCTTCCATGATCTGGATTGCAGCCATGTGCATGATTTATTAAGTATCAGACAAATACCTTATCCCATTGCCAACACAATGAAAAAGAAAAAAGTCAGAAGGGTTGTTTGGAAAGCTTTTCACTTCATTTTCTCCTAAGTTATGATTCATCCACAGCTAAAACATTTCTGACAGTTAACCATCACAATTTACTTTGCTAAAGTGAAGCTATGTTGCTGCATTTTAAAACATGAAATGTAGTTCACCTTCAATCTTTTCTGATTTTTTTTCTGTTGCCACTAAATATCTTCTACTTGAATTGTTGCCAGTTCCATATATGCCACTGAGTACTGTAATTGAGTAATACATTATATCTTCCACGTCTTTATTTGATTGTTTCAGATCAATTACAAAGTACTGAGCTGTTGTCTTTGAATATGGCTGGAGAGCTATGAAGACAACTGCTCACCAAAACTGTCACATTGTTGGCTGTAAGCAGTACTTGCAGGCCATTCACTAGGATTTCTGAGAGCTGTGTTTTTTCCTGTTGAGGGAAAACTATGCTCTAGGTGAAATGTTGCAGGGCTTTTATCTAAATTGCTACTGAATTTCATGTCTCCCTATAATCCAGTTCCATTTGCTTTTTGAAGCATGCTTTCCTCTTGCATTGCTGTCAGTTCAGCTCAGATCACATACATTACGCTGAAGATCATCTAGATTTTCACATCTTCTTTCCTTCAGTTTAAAATTAATCCAGTTATAACTGCTGACCAGTGTCTTGCTGTAGCCTTACTGAACACTTGGTTGTTTTTTCTAGCCTGAGAAATCACAAAATGCTACAGAAACATGTTGATACAGTTTTATTCTAGATTCAGGGGTCATGAAAAGATCCAACAACTTTTGCTAAATATGAGTTGTGTGTGAAGTTAGTACCAGTTGATCCATACCCATACTTCTAACATACTTAAGTTAAAACCAGGAATGTCTGCTATATTATGACACTTAAGTAAGCTGGGAAAATGCTGTAGAGGAAAAATGAGTGTGCCACATATGCTGGGTGATGTGTTAATGAGGCTTTTGTAAATGCCTAGTCAAAATAGGCTGTGATTGGATTTGGGATCTTTTCAGCTCAAAACTACTGATGTAGATGACAATGGCTAACTTCTTTAGCCTAGTCTTTAAAGATTTGATGGGCTGGTGTCTTTCTTCTCTGAGAAATACAGTAGCTCTTAAAAATGCAACATGCCATTTGCTAGTTCTATGTTTGCATGTGTTTAAAATAGATGTTAAAATAGGCAGAATAGGTACTACTTCTACGTTTACTGATGTTTGCTCTACATTAACTTACTCACTGCAAAGCTATTGTGCTGCAATGCATTAAACAGACAAAATACTGCACAGAGAGCTTTCCACAGGGAAGATATTTTTTTCTTTGTAAAGAAAAAAGGTCAGGTTTTACATCTGCTTTTGGAACCTTTGAGATAAAACACAATCTTTAATAGCATAGTTTTACCAGGTTTTAGAGTTTTGTTATTTAGGGGTTTATAGTTTAGTTTAGTTTGATTTTTTTTTCCCCCACTGAGTTCTATTTGAAATTCATTCCTAGTAAATGTACTTTTAATTTTAGGGTAGAACAGAACACTTCTTCCAACTGGATGTTGCTGGGAAAGTAGGAGATGTTGTTCAAACTCTACATCAGGTATGTGGTTATTTGATATCCCTACATAGTTCATCACAGCATCTTCTGATATTTAGTGTGGAGTTTTATCTGTTCTCAAGGTAAAAACCTTGGAATATCTATTTTTAAAAGGTAGACTTGAGCAGAGCAGCTAGTTCTGACAGCTGCTGTAAGTGATCCATATTAGCTTTTAGTATGCAGGGTGTGGTACTATGGAGACAAAGTAGTAACATGGCAATAGCCATGAGCAGATATGTCCTACTTTAAAAAGAAATACTAACAGATCTTTCAGTATGCCCTCAGCAAGAATGCTAAAGCCCCTCCTGTTTCTGTTGACTTTTGAGCTGTATGGGATGTCTCTGTGCTATTTCACTTAAAGCTCGTTGTTTAGCTTTACAGGGCTTCTTGTCTAGATAAGATGGGAGATCAAGCTGCCATGGTGAGCATCTGATTATTTCAAATATCCCTGTTTAATAATGGAGTTGTGATACCACTGTTTAGTAATTAAGTTCTCATTGCATTTGAATCAGAGACCATATGAATTTTTCTTTCCTTCCACATTAGATAACTGCTATATTGCAATCACGCTTGGCTAGAACTTCATTTGATAAAAACAGGTACTTTTCTAATCACTTTTTACTGGGAATTCATTACCGTCTTGGTTGATTAGTCTACTGCAGTGATAATTAGGTGGCTGGTTGAGTTAGTCTAAGTTCTGTAATTTAGAGAGGTAGCTTCTTTGTATTCTGAAGCATCTGGAATGGAGACTGGGAAGTTCTGTGTTGTGAAGATGAATGTGTTACTTTGTCTCCAAAACATTTCATTTATCTGTGAATTTGTTGCAAGTGGGCGTCAGTATATGCCAAATAAAACTATAGTTACAGAAAAGTCAACTGACTTACTTCTCTGAGACTGGAGCAGAATGTAGCAGTGTTCCTTTCTGGAGTGCCTATTAAAGCAGAGGTCCCAAGAAAGAACTTTATTCCTGTGTAAAACAGACTTAATGAAGTTCCCATTATGACGTCCCAAGGCTATAAGCTAACTGAAACCTTTCTAAATAATTTAAGGGTGCCTCTACCAAAGTAAGAACTGGAGGTAAACTTACTCCTTTTCTTCACTTGTAGATTTCAAAGCATTTCTGAAACGCTGCATATGGAATGTAAAGCAGAAATGGTGACGCCACTGGTGACTAATCCAGGGCATGTGTGCGTTACTGATGCTAACTTGTACTTCCAGCCTCTTAATGGATATCCTGTAAGTGCCTCGTAGCTGGTCTTGCATACAATGTCAGCACGCTGCCCTGCTAGTGGACAGTTTTAATATTCTGTACTTTTTCTCTAAAGTGCACATAGAGCACATTTCCAAGAATACTGTTTTCAGTTATATTTAGAAGGCCATTAGTTTTCCTTTGATCTCTGCTGCTCTGCTGCCTTCAGTGTATCTCTTCCTCTGAGGCTTCATTCTATGCTAACTTGCTTAAAGTTTACCTCCTACTGACAAAGCACAAAATGTCCTTTGCTCATTCTCTATTAATATTTGAAGATCAGTATTTGTAACTTTTCAATTTTTTTGAGATAAATTTCTCAATCTTAGTCTGTTGTTGTTCTAAATTAGTGAGAACTTTACATGTAGTTTACTTTGGGAGCTCTTAGCTAGGTTTCCTATTAAACTGATAATTTCTTTCTCTGGAGGAAAACTGAGTGTGTGTTGTAGATGGATTACTGCTTTGGAACTTGTCATGGAAACAGTAGTGATGGTCTTAGCAGGCCACTGATTTAGCCATGATTCTGTGAAATACCTTTAGTATGGACATGGCAGTTGCACGATCACCAGAAAACTTTAATTTTCGGATTATCTTCTTTTCCAATTTGCTTGTCAGCATGTGAGTGTGCATCAGCAGCCTTGGTGCTGCTCTAGCTGGGTGTGACTGGCCCTGCAGGCTGCTGGAGCACAGTCTGGCCAGGCATGAAGTGCCAAGCTAGACCCATCCTTTAATCCCAATGCTGGACTGCCAGTTCCCTCCACTGGAAGGAGTTCAGGGCTGAGGACTGGAGCATACCTCTAGTGCTCTCATCCGCTGGTATCCCCTGGGGAGAGAAAGGAATCTGCCTAATTTGAGTACCCTAAGGACAAGGGAAAGACAAGCAGAAGATTCAGTGGAGTCTGGAGATTCAGACTCAGGAAAAATAAAGAGAAAGCTCTGAGTACTGTGAAAGGAATATTGAGTTAGAGAGATCATGTCTGTGGCAAGAGGAAGGAATGTTTGGAGCTAGTACAGATAATGGAAAACAGAATTGGGAAAAGCATGTTTGACAAAGGAGGAGGAATTTGGGGGACAGACTTTTTATCAGAACCTTTTGCTGTAGGTCAAGGGTAATAGTTTCAAACTAGAACAGGCTAGATTGCAACTATACACGGAAAAAAAGTTGGGTTTTTTTACCATGAGGGTGGTAAAACACTGATACAGGTTGCCCAGAGAGGTGATGGATGCCCTATTGCTGGAAATACTCAAGGTTAGGTAGGACCACACTCAGAGTACCCTGGTCCAGTTAAAGGTGACCCTGCTCTTTGCAGTAGGGTTAGACTAGATAGCCTTTTTAAGGTCCCTTCTTACCTGAATTATTCTATGATTCTGACATGCTGGAAGTAAGTCCAGGCAAGGGGAAGGTGTTTCAGTGGGATAACGGTGCCATTCTGGTTCCACCCGCCAGGTGGAACCCTTGGCACAGTTTGCCCAGCAGCCCAATGGCTTCCCTTTAATACAGCTTGTGTGCTGCTGCTGTGGTGCATGGCATCGCTGCTGGCGACAGGCTCGACCATAAAACACTGCTGCTTACTTGCTCCTAAACTGCTCTGCTAGTCAGGCAAAAACTAGCAGCAAAGGCAAGCTTCCTCTTTAACATAACTGCTTAGCATCACTATTCCACTGCTAAAATGACATAGATGGATGTTGTTTTGATATTGCTAGTATCTGTAGTTGAGAAAAACTTCAGATTGTCTGAGGAGGGTAAGGTAGAAGAATATAAACCTACTAGAATGTGTCCATCTTTTCTTACCCCTCCCTCATCCCCCACAGAAACCAGTAGTACAAATAACACTGCAAAATGTGCGGCGCATCTACAAAAGAAGACATGGGCTGATGCCACTGGTAAGCTCAAGTACTTATTTTATTTTATTGTCTTGCTCTATATATGGCTTCTTAAAGGGACCAGCTGAAACAGTCTGCATTGTTAGGTGGAACTCATGTGTTCTTAAAAACTTTATATTAAGTAGTGAACAATACTCAATGAGCCTCTCTGGTTTTTTAAGTGTTTTCTTTTCTTACATTGTCAAAAAGATGAAAATAGAGTGAATTCTGACAAGGATGAAAAACTTCCCATAAGCAGTTAGCATAGGGGAAGGGAAAAGGGAGTACTGTTAGGGAGCAATTCATTGTATTTATCTCAAGCACCTCTCATGGGATAGAATGTATTTCTCTCTCATGGTGTATTTTCTCTGGATTGATTCATGGAGGAAGTTTGGTCACTGCTTCATATTGAGACTAATGTAGAGTGATGGGTCCCACTGTACATGACTGAGGAATGACAAGAGTTCTGCAATGAAACCTCACTTGTGTGCTTTAAGCTTTAGCACTGAAATATTAATCTTGTAGAAGTTTTTTTGTCTCAGAAAGCATTTAAACCAAATATACTTTTTGCCTAAGTAAATGTCTATTAGCTAGGCTTAATCAATCCAGACAGAGCCAGGCTCAGTGTAAACTGAATGGTGTTATGATTGGAAATAGAAAATTTAGTATGTTAGACGTTGTGGGTAAAACTGCTACCCAATATAGAGCCATAAGTCTTAGATATTAATAACTGGAACTTTCTGTTAAAAAATGCAAGTACTACAGCTTGTCAATAATTGCTCTCATTTGTTTTCCTCCCCCCTTTAACTTTCCAGGGACTTGAAGTATTTTGTACAGAAAATGATCTGTGTTCTGACATCTACTTGAAATTCTACAACTATCAGGATCGAGATGAAGTCTATTTCCTTATTGCAACATATATAGGTTTGCAGTATTTATTTATTAATATAGTGTGTAGTACCTTGTGAAGGGAAATTTATCTGGATTTTGCTCTGTTGATGTGTGGGAAGAATGAGAAAAATAAACAGATATATAAGCTGTAACAATTTTTAATAGAAATAAGCAAAGATCAGAATGAATGTTGTGAAATGGCACCAATTTGATTGTGTTTGAAGTGCTGAGTATGAAAGCTGAGGTGGCATTATTGAGGCAAAACTAATTTTTTTGATTTGCAATTTGGTATACACTGTCATTTAACAGCCCCCTTTCCTCCCCTTCAAAAAAAATTAAACAAATGAAACAAACAAAGCCACAAAACACTATCTTCAAAGCAAGGGATAAATAAGATCCACTCACTTAAATTGTGTTTTGCTGAAAGATGTAAACTAGCTTGTGTGTGGATCCCCCAAGTCCTCAGTTAAGACCCTATTAGGAAACTTCCTGTAATAGGTGGATTTCCAGTGCACACATAAATACCTGAAGTTTCCTCAGTCTTAGGAGTGGTTGATGAAAATTGTTGTTTTGAAACATTTGATTTCTCATTTCTATTAAATCTTGTATGCATTGATTCCTAGAAAGTGATGGTTATATTTTTGCAGATTGTAAACAGAAACTTCCTAAAATGTGTATGTTCTAGAAATAAAAGGAGAAAAAGGCTGTGTTTTTCTGTAATTTGAAACATTGAAACTCGTATTTACTGCCAATATTGAAAATGTTTATGTAAATTCTGTTATATTTTGTTACGGTACCAGGACTCTAATTCTGTTTTAATGAATTCACCTAAATATCACTTGACATTTCCCTCCTGCTTCAGAAATAAAAATGGAAAGGTCATGAAGGAATCATAACTTTCCTTTAGAGTTGTTTTAGTCTTCTAGATTTTTCTTTGAAGTGGAAATAGATTCTGACATCATTTTCTCTGTTATTGAAATAGCTGCATGCTCTTACCCTGCTTCAGACTTTTTCTGAATAATTTTCTAAGGTGAAATTTCAAGGTGTAAATGAAAATTCTGATGATGTTGGAGCCTAAAAATAAAAAAAAAAAAGTGAGCCCATTCCTTAAAAGTTTTTGTAACACCTCAGTATCTCTCTGGCAGCAGAAGAGCCTCTCTTTGAAGGTGCTAACACTTTCTACTTGTAGAATTTGAAGTACTAAAGTGAAGGAAAGGTTGGAATATGTCTTTCTACCCTATGCTGAGCTAAAATAGAGGCCTGCTATGATCTAATCCAAGTTTCTTTCTTGCTGTCATGCCATGGTTGCAGTCCTTCAATCCTACTATTTCAGGCACTTGGCCAGGTGCTGTATACTGAATCAATGGAAGAAAGTTTAAAAATAAATAAATAACCCAGTTTTCCAGCTGCATACCTTAACATTACAGCCAATAAGCAGAGAGTAGTGCATTTGAAATTTCTTGAGCTCCTGCCTATACTTCAAAGAGAACTCCAGGTGCATAATTCCTACTTTCTTGAGTGTGGGTCAAGTTTTCTTTTTCTCTGCTCTCTGTTTCAGTGGATCTGAAGTTAAATCCTGTTCCTGTACATAAATGACTTCTTTCCACAAGTTACTGATAGTGGGCGCCCTTGATTGCAGTAGAAAAATAAATTTAGTTTTTTCTTCATTGTAGCAGAACTGCTTCTAGAAATTTGAAATCTTAAAGGTTGCCAGATTGCTGAGAAAGTTGTTCATGGTCTGCAAATATTTTTCCCTTCCACATAAATATTCATCTGTTCTTACTGTGTTTCATTTCAGCACTTTCTTATGATTTCTTTTTTGGGCCAAGTGCAATTTAGAGCCGTTTGCAGAGGTATTAAAAACATGTATGAAGTATGGTAGCTATGGAAACATGAAGTTGCCAATTAATTCTGAGTTGTTGTATTAAGAAACTGGGCCCTTAAATATGTTGTAGTATCCTGCATTATGTTAATCACAGTATAATTTGGGGCCAAACTCCAAACCTCCCAACTTTTAATGTTATACTTTATTTTATTTTAGAAAATCATATTGCAGAGCACACAGCTGAAAGTTACATGTTGCAGTGGCAGCGAGGACATATATCAAATTACCAGTATCTTCTCCATCTCAACAATCTGGCTGACAGAAGCTGCAATGACCTCTCCCAGTATCCTGTATTTCCTTGGATCATAGCAGACTACTCTAGTTCAGTGTTAGGTATGTGTGTATAGAAAAGCAGGTTAGTGCATCATGACCAGCCTGAAATGTGGAGAGGGGGCTTTTACAATTCATAAACTTCATGTTACATCAGAATGAACCTGGCATTAGTGGTCTTGGATGTTTTCTTGTGCATTTACCCCTCCCCTTTAGCTTAGGGAACAAAATACCTCACCTTTTCCTGTTACATATTGCACTCCTCAGATACAGAGTATGTACCAAACATCTGCTTGGTTGCTTTGCAGATCAGCAGTACTGAGTATTCAAAGACTTTCTGTCATTCTTATAAATGAAAAAGAACCAATTACATGACTTTTTTTTTTTTGGAACAAGTTGGATGCACTGAAATATGTAGAATCCAGGTGTTCTGTAATTCTTAGCATTGCAGATTGAATGCAAGAGGCTGACAAGGCTTGTGCCTAAAGAAGTTCCTTGATTAAGGGTCATGAAGTGCAGTTTGTGTTGGGATTTTGTCCTTTTGAAGATTGTGTCCCTCTGCGAGAAGCAGAGTGGGGGAATCTTGAGCTATTCATCAACACCTGCTCAAACACTTCAGTCTGATTGTATGGTGGGACTTAACTGTAGCCTGACAGAATGGTTAATGAGTAGGAAGAAGATACCAGCTGCTTTTGTGCCTTGAGTAGCAGGACCTTGACTGTGTGATACTACTTGTAATAACTGTCCCATATATCAACTATTAGCTCTTAAGCAAGAGGTATGAGATTATATGTACTTGGAAGAAAAGTGAGCAGCCATTAACAGTAAGACATTACGAAATTGCAGTTAGTAGGGAGGGAGAAAATTACTGGGGGAGTTCTGTGTTGGCTTTCATTTGCTTTGTTGCTGATTGGATAGGTTGGGGGTTTTCTTGGTTTTTTAAAATATTGCTTAGAGTACTTTAAAGTCTAGTAGAATGCTTGGAGTCTATAACCAAGCATTTGGTTTGTTTTGTTTTTTTTTTTTTTTTAAGATCTGACAAAGCCTGAAACATTTCGTGACCTTAGTAAACCAGTTGGTGCCCTGAATAAGGAAAGGCTGGATAGACTTGTGGTACGTATATCTTGGCATTTATATGCTGAACATTTTTGGCCTTGTACATATTGGCAATAAAAGGAGCTTTGTCCAGCAAGCTTTGGGAATTATGTCTTATGAATTATTGTATCAAAAGTTAAACTATAAACTTTGTCAGAAGCAAACGTACCTATAACCATTCCACATTTATTTTCCAGCTTAATTTCATCAGAACTGGTTTTGTCAGTACTAATTTAAAATTATTTGAATTCATTTCCTCCATCTTACTGCTTTTTCATAGGTATATACTTTTAAAAGTTTTGCCTTACCTTTAAAATAATATCCTGAAATCCATTTAATATATATATATGGTGGCTCTGATATGCTAGAAACATACATGGCTTTATGACACTTCAAAACCCATGGATTTAAATGTGTAATGTAAAACACATGTTTGAAAGAAATAAGAAAAAGTGGTAAAAAATCTTAAGGATTTCCATTTAAGAAAAATACTGAATTTGAGGGAGAGTACTTCAAAAGGAGGAAATTTGAACCCATGGATGTCAGAGCACTAACTTGAAAATTCTCTATGCTTATAATAGTGCACCGAGTCTTTCTCTTTCTCAAGGTAGGCAGGCTTTCCTTTCATAAGCTGTCAAATACATACTTAGAGACCTAGAAGGTCCTCAGTTGCTGGGGTTTTAATTATTTGTGTCAAATTATTGTCTTCTATGGAAACTTAATTATTCCAAAATAGTTTATGGAACATTAGAAAAAATATTGCCAGAATAACTCCATTATATTGATAAAAAGTTTTAAAATATTTCAAAATTATATAGCTTCCTAAGATTGTGGAAGGCAAGAATATGAACAATATTGTGTTTACAGTAACAGTAAATAAAGTCTTCCTTCTAAGATCTGACTTCTCTCAAACTGCTATTGGCTTCATGCTTACTGCAGTAAAAGTCATTCTGCTTATATTATGATGAGTTTTAGAGTAATTTATAGGAGCTTCAGATAGGAAGGAATCTTCCAGTTGATTCCAGTATGTTCCATTCTGTCATTAAACTTGATGTGAAAGACAGAAAGGAAGCATTTGTACTTCTTTGAATTTGAGTCACTGCAGTTGTGTGTTAAAGTGAGAGGAAAAAACACTGAAAATCTTGTAGTTCTGGATGATCAGTTATGACAACTATTTTGCCATATTGATTTACTGCTCTGGTTAAAGCTGCATGGATAGGGGTTTAACTTATGAGGGGTTTTTGTCATTAGAAGAAAAATTGAGGGTGGGTGGTCCTAATCTGTGTCAAAAAGAAAAGAAACTGTATGTACGTGTTCAGTATCGAGGGGAAAGCAGGAGTGCTGATTTGAAACAGACATTTCTTTCTTCTCCCTATGTTGCAGACACGTTATCAGGAAATGCCAGATCCCAAGTTCATGTATGGAAGCCATTATTCTTCTCCGGGTTATGTTTTGTTTTATCTCGTTCGAGTTGGTAAGACACCTTTAGATGCTCTCTGAGCAGACAGTTACCTCCAAAGCAGACAAGGTTTGGAGCAAGCTGATGCTATTTTTCTTTCTCCTTAGCTCCAGAATACATGCTCTGTCTGCAGAATGGAAAGTTTGATCACGCTGACAGAATGTTCAACAGGTTTGTTTACATTTTGTCTAGGCTGGTTTTGTTTTCAAATATGCATCAATTGGGAGTGCAAAGCCTTAAAAATTTTTTTTAACAAATGTGTGATTGATTTGTCTTACCTAGCATTGCAGAAACCTGGAAAAACTGTTTGGATGGTGCAACAGATTTCAAAGAGGTAAATGGCTGGAAAATTATTCAAATCTTCTCATCTGGGCTTAGCTTTCTCATCTACTGTTGATTTGAAAGTGTTTGGTTGGAGTGTGTTAGGTTGTTTTTTGTTGTTATTTGTCCTTTTCAGTTGTGTGGGTTTGGTTTTTGGTTTTTTTGTAAGGCTGATGACAGCATTTTATGAATCCTTTTTTAACTCTATATTAACCCTGTATCAGCTCTGTGTTTGCTCATCTGTACCTGCTTTCTGGCTTTTAGTGTCACAGAAGTATCATTGTGAATGTTAATGGAAATGAATGGGAATTACCAGAATGTGGATTAAGGCTGAAAAGACAATTTTGTGTATTGTCTGCTGGAATCTTGTAAGGATTTGGCTGTATTGCAACACCACATCCAGAGTTAAACTGTAGTAGTGCCTTGAGTTTTTGAGCCTTGAGAAACCCTAACTTGTAGAATATGTTGAGAATAATAACCTGTCACATAACAAATACTTCTTTAAACTTCTTTATCAAAGAAACATTATTTAATACAGTGATGCTTTAAAAACGATAGTCTACAGTTAATGGTTAGATATGGTGGTATTTAAATAATTGACTTAACCTCTGAAACTTCTGTCATAATTTTAGTTTTATTCTAGATTTTAGTCTTGACTCTTACTCATTGTCTTAAAATGAGAAGGTAGCTATGCCATGAGAGTTCTGAAGATACTCATAGATATTATGGATTTATATGTCACACATTACCTGTTTAAAATGTGTGCCACTGAATTTACCAATTTAGTTCAGAGAACTGTCTTGCAGGGAAAACCTGGAAAATCTGCCCATCTTTAGCCCTTGACATATGAACTTTAATAACTTTCTTTCCACTGAATGATTTGTTTAAGTGATCAAAACTAAGCTAATATCAAAACTTGGGGTTTTTTGTTTGTTTTTAAATTCCAGTTGATTCCAGAATTTTATGAAAATGATTCTAGTTTTCTAGTAAACAGTTTGAAGTTGGACTTGGGAAAAAGGCAAGGTGGAAAGATGGTTGAAGATGTAGAGCTTCCACCTTGGGCATCAGGTAATAATAGTCAAACTTCTTGTATTATTAATTAAATAAAGATTGCTGGAATTGTGGTTCTTCCTCAAAAAATGTCCACTCTGATTTTTTTCTAAATGAACTCTTTCTTTAAAACACTGATATATTTCATAGGTGCTTTTAGTTTTTATAAGAAAATGGGGGTTGGTGTGGAGTGTTTGATTGGCTTTTGAAGAATGAGGAGGGAGAGACATAGATACCAATACTGAATGGGATATTCTCTCCTTTAATTAACCTTTCTCTTGTCAGGTCCTGATGACTTTCTTCAGAAGAGCCAAGAGGCTTTAGAAAGTCCGTATGTGTCAGAACATCTTCATGAATGGATTGACATCATATTTGGCTACAAGCAGAAAGGAAGTGAAGCAGTTGCAGCTCACAATGGTAAATATACATTTATAGAACTAGCAAAAAAAAAGGGATGCTTCAGTTAGGCAGGAATGAAAAACCACAACATATCTGTAATGTTTATTTTGTTTTAAATGTTCGTAACCGTGCTTTAAATGCTTGATCCTTATTGGAAATAGTGATTTATCTGGTAGCATTGCCTTCATGGTGATTTGCATCTTTGAAGATGCCCTTCAGAGGGTGGACAAGATGATTCTGTAGCATTGCTGGGAATTGCTTGCACATCACGGTGTGGCAATATAGTATGGAATTAGTATTTCCCAATTAAAAATAGGAGCCTGCAGGGTCTCCAAATAAACATGTATTTAACTTTGCTCCGCTATCCTTTCAGTGAGAGAATTTCAATGCAATTGCCCCCTCCTCCAGAGAGAATTGGCAAGGGAAAGAATGGGCTAATGGGTTCCAGGACTTTGGAGCAAGAATGAAGAAAAAAGTGTGTTAGTTTGTCCTTGTATACATATACATGACTGCATGTGGGACTTTTCACTGTTTTTGCAACCTTACTCTGAACATGTATCTAACCACTATGGGCCCTTACAAAGGGGAATGTTATGTGACTGCTGTGTAAATGTGTTTATTTACACTTAAAAGTATTACCAATGATTAACTTATTCATCAATCTGATATTTTAGCTGTGTATGTTACTACCCAATAAGGAAGTGCCCTCTTTTTAAAAAAAAAAGAGTAGCACATCAGATTTTAGGTGTTTATTCCAGAAGCCCTGATCCTTTTGAAGGGCTACAAGTAACAGACAATGTTGAGATAGTTTGCATTTAACAAGACAGAATAAGTTTAGAAAGAAAACCTTCTTACAACAGTAGGTAAGAGTAGGAATAAGCAATTTGTCATTTTGGTATTCAGTACTTTCTACTTCCAGGGTAAGATAGTTGAGGATTATTTTGCTGGGGTTTGTTTGGTTTTGGGTTTTTTTTTTTGCTGTTTTTCTGGGGGCAGGTTGGGTTCTTCCCCTGCTGTTCATTTCTTTCCAGTGTACTTTTTCCACGTGTCCTTAACATATGATGGGCTATATTTTAGAATTGTAGGGTTTGGCATCCAGTCATGCTGTGAGCATAAGTGTCAATTACAATGCACCACAGACTTTAAATACAGTAAATCAACATATAAATTATGGCACCTATACTTCTACCTGCCAAAAGAGAGCACTAATGAGAGCACTTTTTAAGCATAACATGCTGCTTCTGCTGCAGTACACATTTTTATTAGCATAATGAATTTAAGTAGATAAGAGAGGCAGGATCTGTGTATGAATGAACTTGGGTCAAAGTAAATATTCTTAAGCAGAGGTCTCAAAGTCGTTTGCGTCATGGCAATTCACCTGGAAAGGTGAATACACAGATCTTTCTGATCATTCTTTATTACTTTCTGTTCCCTATCTGAAAATGACCCAGTTATGCAACTCTGCTTGCTTGCACAGTTTGTTTATTTATTTATTGGGGGTAGGAATTTAATGAAGTTTAAATAAGCAATCCTTCCTTTATGAAAGTACTGATTTCTTCTGAAATTTTCTGAAAATCTCTTGGAAGTCCTAAGTTTTTTCAGGTAAAAAAACCAGGATGAAAATGTAAGACTTCAAACTCTAATGCCTGCTGAAATAGCTTATTTGTGAGTAAAAAATGCAGCTCTGTTTATAGGAAGATGAACGAAATGAGCCTTGTATATCTACGTCATACAAATAAACTTTTTTTTCCAGTGTTTCACCCATTAACTTATGAAGGAGGAGTGGATTTAAACAGGTAATTAACAAGAATCTGAATGGTTTTGTTAAAGCAGTTAGCTAAGTTTCTCACTATCTCTCCAAGTTCTCTGCTGGCTGTAAAAGGGCTCTGTACATGAATGGTGTTGCTCTTCCATTTTATACTCCCAAATATGCAGAGAACCAACATCATGTTCTCAGTTTTAGCTTGCATTGAAAGATTGTTATTGAAGCATTTCTTCAGTCTGAATTTTCTGAAATTGCTTCATTTTTTCAGTCATTGAGAATAGTGTTATTTTACATAAACAAAGTAATGAAGCTGTTACATGATTGTAAATGTGCAGTAAATCAGTTCTGTAAGAATGTGGGGTGGCCTGTAGTGCTGTAGTAACTGCACATGCAGTTCCATGCTTTCGGGGAAGGGAAAAACATACTTGCCTCCTTGGCTTAATTATATATCTTGCTTTGTGAAGTATTATGGATCCCAATGAAAAAGTAGCTCTGCTGACACAAATCCTGGAGTTTGGACAGACGCCAAAACAGTTGTTTACAACCCCTCATCCTCAAAGGATAATTCCGAAATTCAGAAGCTTGTCTCGAACATCTAGTCACAGCATTTCCATAGCTGAGTCTCCAGGTAAATGTTTAACAGATAAACTAACAATGTGAAGGATTTGTAATTTTGAGTACTATCTTTCTCCCACAGGATCCCATTATACAACTCTCTTGGCTACTTTCCCTGATCCCAGCTCAAGAAAAATCATGAACTAAATCTTAAAAGAAAAACAATACTAGACCAGTTTCAAATTTGAAAATACAGGTGTTGCCCTGTATTTTGCCTTCTGTTCCAGTGGTTTCCTCTGGGACTGTTCAACCTCTGCTTCTGAAGCTTTGGGAGGGCTATCATCCCTGGCCTTTCCTGACACTTTAAATTCAAGCTGATGTGGCAGCAGTTTCAATGACCATATCTGCAGGCATTCTAAATTATGCAAAGATTTGTTTGGGTTTTTAACAGGAATGTCTTAGGGGTAACCAATTAGCTTGATCAAAGTAAACCCTAAAAAAATAAGCGTCTGAATTTTTTTCCTTTTCCATGACTTGAATGAAAATACAAAAGGAAATTCTTTTTCCCCCTATACTACTACATACTGTAGGGACAGAGTTGACTGAATAACTTTCTTCTAGAAAAGGATTGTAATGCCCGCACAGACTTCTGTTCAAGGCAGGACTTAAACCACTTCTCTGAAACTAAGATGCTATTGTCTTCATAATATATAGTGATTTAACTATAAATTGGGCTGAAGATTCTGCCCAGGTATCACTTGGAAAGATTTTTCTTATTTGATTGTCTTCAATTCACTTACCATTTGATGGCCTTCTCTTTTAAGCAGAGGAGTGACAATGAGTGCTACTTAGCCTGGCAACCTGTAGCATCCAGTGGCAAGAGGGGCTTGGAGAGTTGTATGTGGTGATAGCAATGGTTCTGTGTATTAACTAGATTTGCTGACCAAGTCATTAATTCACACGTCAGCAGTTTCTCTTGGGTTTGACCATTTTATAATCGACATCCAATTATCTCAATTTTGTTGCATTTTTCATCCCTTAACTTTTGCAACAGTGAAATGAAGTTGTGACACTCTTAACAGAATGTAATAGAATAATAAAAGCACATACTTTATTGTAGCAGTAAATGGCTTTTCTAGTTATTTTCCATCTGAAAAGCCCTTGGCATTTCAAAGGACATCAAAACATTGCTGCTGAGGTTTTAGGTTTTCTCTTTTTGGTTGTTTGTTTTCCGTTTTGAAATTACATTCTGTAAAGTCTACAGTTTAAAAGCCCTTTTTGGTGAGAAAAATCCTATTTTTGACTGTGTAAGCCTATGCAAATTCAGTGAGAGATTTGGGAAAAAAAGTTAGTGATCTTGTCTCTCTCTACATTAGTCTAAGGATCTTATTCCTGAAGCTCTGTATGATTTCTGTACTTTCATATTTATGTCAGCTACTAGGTATTTGAAAAACGTCTTTTTATTTTCTGTTTGTGATGGAACTTTATCATGGCATTCTATTGCAGTTTCTCCAAATGAAGAATCATTTGAAGATTTGACAGAAGAAAGTATAACACTTGCCTGGAACAATATTGCCAAACTAAAATTTGATAAGCAATATAAAATTCACAAAGAGTAGGTACTATTCTTTTCAGTCAAAATTCTTCCACTGAGTTGGGGTGGGGGATCTATGTATCAATCTGAATGATGGGTTAGGGTTTAAGGTAAATGCTTTTCTTTGTGAGATGACTTAGTGATTTGATTATGCAGGATGAACTTGAGTATATGATGGGTTGTGAATCCAGAGAAGGTATTTGTCAGCTTGATTTTTGCTATTGTTTTTCGCTAGCTCTAGATCTGTGTAAGTTCATTACCATGTTAGTACCTGAAGCAGATATTGATTACACTTCTCTAAAACTGATAACAGCAGCCAGATGAAGACTTTCATTTATTTATTTTTAAAATGCCTGGAGGACACAACTTCATCCCATCAGATTTGAAAGGTTAAACACTTAAGTTGTTCCACTGTGCACCTCAAGCTTCTGCTGTGTGAGCAGTTTGCCAAGTCTCCAGCTATAGGTTTTCAATTAATCCAGGTACCAAACTACTGTTCTGAGGGATTCCTAGGGACTCAGGAGTCAGAAGAGGCACTTTTCAGGTGAACTTTCAAAATACCTAATAATGAGCAATGTCAGTTCTGTTTTAAAGAATAGGTTTTCCTTTGGCCTCATCTCTTGTCCTATTGACTGGACTGCTTAGGAGGATTTCTTACCACCTTGAGTGCAGCTACTTTCTTGGTGACTGTAATCCAATTTAGGAAAACATTATTGTGTCCCTAAAACAAGATAATACTGTTACCAGATTGTTAGCATTAGAGAAATCCTGATCCTGAAAAAAGACTCAAATTTCAGTGTCTGATTATTTTTATTATCATTTTTTTTTCTGAAGACTGCTGAGAAATAATGAGACACTGAGCTGTGTAACAGAACTTTGGCTGTGCAGGATGCTCTGTCCTTCCCAATTCCCTGACATAAGCTTTGTCTAAGTTTCTACCTATAGTGACCTTGCCAGTGTCAAGTTAAAGAGGAAAAATATCCAAGTTCCAATTCCTGACACTTGAGGTGTTCAGTATCTGCTTGTAGGCAGCTTCCTGACTATTTGTAGCTAATCCAGAATTGGAAAAACTAAATGTGAAACTATTTATCCTCACACGGGCAAGTCCCTTCTGATGAAGATGGAGTTCTTACAGAACACTATGGAGATCCTGTCCTGGTGTTTCACATATTATGTCAAGGTATATTTTTGTCTCTAGGCAGGTAACACACCACTGTGGTGTTTTTAATCTCCTTGAATGTGTTAGCTCTTACAGAGCTCAAATAACAGATTTCAACTGTAGTCTGTTTACAGTATGGTGGTGAAGTTTCAAAACCTATGAAGTCACCCACAAGCTTACTTGTATTAAACAGGGCAATTACTGGAATAGCAGTCACTTGCAATGGGTCTTCTGTTTTCACTACATCCCAGGGTAAGTATTGCACAGGTATTTACCACAACCTGCAGTGTAAAGGCAGGTTAATGTGTTGGGGTTTTTTTTAACAAAATAGCATGAAACTGAAATATATATCTGATGTAATTAAATAGCGTAACTATATGAATTTGTTCAATTTTAGATGATTTTGACTCAAGCATTTCAGTATTATCTAGGCTTGGAAGATAATTTCAGTAATAATAATAATGGATAATAATGGAATTTTGTCCATTTAGATACCAGAGCTCTCTTAGAGTTTGATGAGCATGGGATAGTTCATCTGTAACTGGTACAAAACAGGGTGGTTCCAGGTCCAAGTCACAAGACTTCTAAAGAGTTTCTCAGAGACTATGAGAAACCTGTGTCTCCTTTTCATAGGAAGATATTCAAGCAGGAGCAAAATGATTAGCTTCTAGAATACAAAATAGTCCTTTTATCTTCTATTTTGTCCCTTATCCCCAGATTCAACTTTGAAGATGTTTTCCAAAGACTCTAAAACCATCCAGAGAAGTGTGTCCTTTTCAAACATGGTAAGCTGCTGTCAAAATAAGAATGAGATGATTTGGAATCTTCTGAAAGCTGCTCAGAGAGATGGCTCTTAGCATCCATCAGTGCCTCTTTTCTTTCCCCTGCCTACTCAGTTGTATTGTGTGTGAATAATTTAGCAGAGTGAATTGAGACTCTCAAGTCTCCAGAGAGACAGATCACATTCTGCAAACATGGGGATGGAGCATTAAATGGTTACACTGGCTCTGTTCTGAGCTGCCCTGCTATTCAGGGAAGAGCTTGTGGTAGACAGAGATAGTCTGGCATGATCAGGAGTGTCTTCCCGAGCAACTTTGTACTGCCATTGGGACCAGAATTGCAAAGCTTTAATTCCGCCCGTGTGCTCACATCCAGCAAGCATTACCTTACTGCACCCAAGCGTTTGAAGCCTGTGAGTCAGCCAGCAAAGGAAAACCAAGCACAGGGAGTGGAATCTCTGCTGGGTGAAAATGAGCCATCCCTCTTCCATGAGCAATGATCTCTTGTGAACAGCATTTTTTCCCCTGCTCCTAAAAGAGCTAGGAAAGGGATTCTGAATTTGATTTTCTGTGCTTGAGCACTGTGCCCAGACCTGGGTTACAAAGATCCACTCCGTTATCATATTCAGTCTTCTGTTGGTGCAAGACACCAAGATACATCAGTTTTCTCTCTACCATCATCTCTAGAGGGAACAAGAATGGCAAATGTGTTGCCTGGATAGAAGCCATGGCATGCTCTGACTGGTCCCAGGTAAATTGCAAGATCAAGACCCTGTGGTCTGCCATGGGACACCCTAGCAGGTGAATCTAGATACATCAATTCCTAATGCTCCAGCAAAGGGAAACTTGGGAACTTCGCTTCATGGCACTGTGAAGAGGGAACTCCTTGACTCCTAAGCCAAAAGTCTGGTTTTCATGAGGAGGCCTTGTATACTCGTATTCTCCTCCCCTGTAGTTTTAGTGCTGATCTGAACACTTACAGCAATGTAAGGAGTGTGTTTACAGTCCAGCAGCTGACTGTTTTTCAAACAGACCTAAAACATGACCAGTAATAATACCAGGTAGAAGCACTGGGCTGATTGTTGGTTTTTAACTTGCTGTTTCTAGTGATGATAATGTAACTGAGCAGGTATCTGTAAATAATGTTTCTTCTTGAGAGCAGTTGCAGTTAGACAGTTATATTTGTTCTTTGAAAGACCTGAGTTGATAAGTACCTGTGATGGAGAACAAACATCAAAAGAATCTGCATTTTTAGTTTCTGTTAGCTATTTGTGTCTAGAATTGACAGCAGCTTACAAGATGAAGAGCTGACCCAGTTACTTCTGAGTGAGGAATTACTCACCATGTGCTTGAAATACCAGTTTCTTTGGAAATATCTATCAGTTCTGCATGTATTTCTGAATGTTTCTACTAGCTATATTTAACCAAGATTAAGTATTCTTGAAGTTCAGTGTCCAGCCTCTAGCTTTTTTGTGATCAGTTTTCATATAACACCTGCATGTTATTTTTATAGAAGATTAAAATGCTGCTTGTTCTCCAAAAACATGTTAATGTACTTGAATTGGATTTGGGGTAAGAAATTGAGTATTACTATTTTTTTTTCTTACAGGCTTTGTCATCTTGTCTAATCTTACCAGGAGATACCACTGTCATAAGTTCTTCATGGGACAATTATATGTGTGTATTAATTCCTATTGACTTTATTGAATTGCATGGAGTGCCTTGGTTGTTATGTTTATGGTTTTAGATAATGATACAGAAAATAATTTTTAAAACACAACGTGTGTATTTCTACTTTTTCCCCACTAGATTTCTGTTAGAAACTACAGAAACAAAGTTACTTTCTTTAGAAAAAGTTTTACAATACATAATGCTTTTATAACCTTCCTCTGTTAGATACTTTTATTCAATTGCATTTGGAAGACAGCAAGATGTCCTAATGGGCCATGATGATGCAGTCAGCAAGATCTGCTGGCGTGATGGGCGCTTATTTTCTGCATCTTGGGATTCCACTGTGAAGGTCTGTAGATGAGATTGTTACAGTTGCATAAATATTTATAGCCAGCACTTTGTAATATTCAGCCAGCCAAATGCTTTGGGGTGGATGTACCTGTTGTACTAGAGTAATAACCTGGCTAGTATCACAGTAAGTTTATTTCTAGAGTTTATTCTTCATTGAGCTTTAGCTCAACTGTTTCAAAACTAAAGTGTTATTTTTCAAATTTCATTCATTCTAACTTACTGTTAAAAATGAGGATTCTGAAGACAAACTGTATTTGTTGAAGGAACTGTAATGTTTTGTGACTTTGTCAATTCTGTTTCCTGGGTGGAATAGACTTCTAAAATGTTTAATAATTTTGTAGTTTACATTCTTCAGCTAAGAGGACCAGAAACTTGCTAATCTAAAGAGCATGCCTACAGTTAGGTGGAAAGATAATTTGGAAGCTAGAGACAGGAAATCATTTCCCAAAGCCTGCTGTGTATGATTTTTTGGTAAGTACACATTTAGTGCAGTGATATACCCATTCTTAGGCAGGCTCTCTAGCAGAGTGAATTGAGCCAGGAGAGGTGTGTTCACCATGTGGCTCTGCTTAGGGTAAAGGAGTTAGATGCCATTTCTTGCTGTATTCTGCCACGTAGGCAGTGAACACAAGCAGCCCTCCTTGAAATGTGAGAGTTCAGCCCTGAATTAACTCATCTGGGGTTATACTGCTGCTTCCTTGAACAAACCTAACTATCTGTGTTGTAGGTGTGGCACTGTGTTCCTGGAGAGACCTTGAGCAATAAAAAACACCACTTTGAACTGCTTGCAGAGTTAGAACATGATGTTAGTGTAAGTATGTTGATACAGTATCTCAGACTAAGAAAATTAATTGATGATATAAATCACGATCTAGTGGTAAAGCACAAAGATGGGGTTAGGGGCTGAGGGGTGTATTTTGGGAAATGTGTGGAGGGGCTTTTTGTTTTGTTTTGGGGTTTTCACTGTCTGATGGTTCTGCACCAGTGGTCCCTGCTACCTGGGTTGAGAGGTCCATTTCTTGGGACTGAAGCACCAGTGCAAACAGGGGTTTCTTAATTTGTCTTGCTCAGCTTGTATGCACAGAATTCCTATGGGGGGCAGGAAGGATTGGGTGGGTTTTGTTCGCTTTCTTTAGTTTTGAAAACAGATTACTCTTTTTTCAAGTGTTTTGATTGTTACAGCTTCCTCTTAAAGTAAGGCAAGCAAATGAAAACGAAATCCTGAATTGTTTACCATGCTGTCATGGTAAATATCTTAGTGAATTAGTGTAAATATACAAACACATTGTGTGCAATGAATCATAAATGTGTGACTGCATACTTTTGTTTATAGCCTCTAACATCACTCTAGTAAGATAGATATTTAGAATGACTGTGTTCTAAACCTTCCTAAGAGTTAGGTTTTTTAATAGGTCACAATGCTGGCAAATGCTGAAACAGTTCTGGTAACATTTAAGAACTGTGCCCAAGAGAACTGGAAACAACTGATGGGTAGAAAGTTTTTTAAATGTGAAAATTTTATCCTTAAGGGTAGAGTCTGGCAGTGAAAGGGAGAGTATTTGTACTAAATGAAATGTCACTTAGCATTTCTGATTCTGCAAAGCAAAAGCTTTTCAAAATATCCTCAAAGTGACCTATTTTTTCTTTTTATAGTTTGGGTTTTTCATACTCGTACTTAAGGATGTTGAGAATGAAATTCAAAGCTTTTCGTAAATAAAATATCATCTCAAGAGTAATGGGCTTGTTTTGTGTGTGTTTAAAATCTGTCTCAAGATGGCTTACATGAAAGAATAGGGAAAATCACAGGATGTTTAACTTCCTAGGTAAATACAATCGACCTTAATGCTGCAAATACCATCCTGGCATCTGGAACCAAAGAGGGCACCATTAGTGTTTGGGATATTACTACAGCAACAGTGCTGCACCAGTTGCCATGTCATTCTGGGACTGTGTTTCATGCTGCTTTTAGTCCTGGTATGTTGGATTTCAGCTTTTAATATGCACTGTTGGGAGTTTCAAAGGGAATCTTATTCTTGATACCATGTAATCTATGTTTCTTATTGGAATTACTGCTTTAAGGGGGATGGTGAGATGTTTTGGATTGCCACACTACAAAGAATTTAACTGTACGCAATGCCATGCTAGGCTGTAGACCAGTGGTCTAGACTCTAAACCAGTCTTGTTTATCTTTGCTTGCTTAGAGACTTAATTTCCAGTCAATTATTTATAGATAAGTAGGTCAGGCAATGTCACATCCAACATGCTGATCGCAGAGTTCTTTGGTAACTAGAACTGAATGTCTGAACATGCTTTTTTTGTTGTTGTTTTGTTTGCTTCCTTCTTTTGTGCAGACAGCAGGCATCTACTGAGCACAGGGGAGGACTGTTGTTTTAAAGTAATAGATGTACAAACTGGAATGCTCATATCATCTGTGACCGCTGAAGAGCCGCAGAGGTAATGCTGAGAACATGCAGGTTATGGAGCTGGCTGGAGATGGCTGGTGACAGCAGAGTGGGAAGGGCAGTGATACTGGGAACTTGGATTTTGCCTCAGTTTGGAAAGCTTGATCATAATGCACACGACATGCTAGAGTGTCAGTCTTTGCCCTCTGAAAAGTGATTCAGTAGAACAAACAGCTCTCTAAGTAAATAACTTTTCCACAACAACTTCCATGTCCCTTAAAGATGATGACAGCTGTAGCTAACCAGCTCTTTCAGTAGCTGAGCTACTGAAATGTCTAACAAGTGGAGTTTTCTTACTCAGATCACTTCTGTCACTAATACTGATTTTTTTGATTTGTCTTGGAGGGTTTGTTTTAATGTTTTCTTTTTATTTTGATAGTCATAAAAAAAGATTGGCTTTTAAAATCAAAGGCTGATCACTGAAAAGTAGACAGTTATTTATGGTTTATCAGATAAACAGGTGGAATACTCAGTTACTGGAGTAAAAATACAGCAGCTATACCTGGAATACAATTGGGTTTTTTTTGTGGGTATGCATAAATACATATGCATGTTCACATATATATTTTCACTAGTTCTTTACCTGAAAGTCTTCTTTGCTTTTTAAGTGGTTCCAGGAATATGAAGTGGCAGCAGTGGAAGTGATGGCTCATGAGAGCACTGGGATATCACACACATGCGTAGCTGACTGGGCCCTCTTCTGTTACGGGATTGTTTCATACTCTGCCAGGGGAAGGCCTGGCTGGGTCTAGGGCAGTAACAGAACCGAGTCTGGGTCATGACTCTTTAAAATAATCTGGGAATAATCTTTCCAGAAAGACTGTGTTAAAAGGTAGTTTCCTTTGGTTTCATATCTCTATTTCCAGTTCCTTTTTAGACCTGGTTTGGAAATGTTTGGCTGTCATTAGGCAAAAGCTTGACATGAACTAATTTCATACTCATTTGCAGGTGCTTCAAATGGGATGGAAACACCATCTTATCAGGATCTCAATCTGGTGAATTACTGATTTGGGACCTTCTTGGAGGAAAAGTTATTGAAAGAATCAAAGGGCATACAGGTATGCCTGAACTATTCCAATGCTCCAATTGAATGTCAGATTCCTATTTTCCACCTCTTTTAGTACTGAAAAGTTTGACAGTGATCTGCTCAGCCAGCTGGCTGTTCCTGATGTCAGCTTTACCTGAAACACCAGAATTAAAAGTAGGTCAATGTGAGCCTCCTAGGAAATCAAATAAGAATGGAGGAATATTGCTTTGTACAAGACTGCCCAAAGGGAAATTACTTTCAATTTTTCTAATTCACACAACATTGCAAAAGTCAACATTTTTCTACTTCTTGGCCCTCAAATATAGTATATACTGTACTATATCCTTTGCCACAGTCTGTCCAGGCTGAGTCTAACAACATTAAGTTCTCTAGTAAACTTGTTTTGGATGGGGATTTATAGGCTGATCAAATGCATGTATATAGTCTCAGAACATCAGCAACAAGGATGTGTGGAGAAAAACTAGCTAAGTTTTATTAAGTCAAATTTTTAAGGCTATTTAACTAAAAACAGTTGTTTCAAATTTCCCTACTGTAAGTTTTCCTGGAACTTGACCTGTGGAGATCATTCTGTAGTTGGGGACTTTTCCAAAGTGGGCTTCTGAGGCATATGCTACAAGATGTGAATACACTTTTAACATGAAAATTCCAAACAGCAGAGTGAAAAAGCTGTTCTCCATGAATGCTTTCCCTGGTTGCCATCTGCATTCTACACTGCAATGATGTTATCCCTCTAGTACCAAAAGTCAGCTGAAGCAATGGAGCAGGAGATCATAACTGTGAACAAGAGCAGCCACCTAGAACCCTACTAAAATTCCTCTTGGCATATACTGTGTCAATGTGAACCAATGATCAGACTATGCTAAACTCTCTCAAAAAGATCTGTTCTGCCATCTCGAGTACCACACTTACCTGCATTTTGATGTACTTGTTATTTTGTTCCCCAGGTGCTGTAATGTCCATGTGGATGAATGAACAGTGCAACAGTGTTATTACAGGAGGGGAAGACAAACAAATCGTGTTCTGGAAACTGCAATACTAAGTGCCTTCCCCTCCAGTCATTTAAATGAACTCTAATTTTAAACCAAACCTTTTAAAGGAACTTAACTGTGTGCAATGATGGCTGCTGAAGTTTAACCAGATGGGAAGCTTTGTTCAACCACAGCTTTCGATGTTATGGTGACTTCAGTGAGAGCTCTTAACTTCCATAGAGTATGCATTTGTTTTTCATGGACTATCATACTGAAATTGCTTGTGTAAAGTGGTATCTGATATGAAATTAAAGACTTATTTTTCTGTAATTAAAGAGCTCTTAACTTGCAGTCATTGTTTGATTTACATGGAATGTATCATAGCTTGCTGCTTGAACTGCTTTGAAAGAAGAAGCATTTGCATACTTAATTTAAGCCTTTTAGGGGGTGTGGAGCTTAATGCTGTCATGTTGTGTGCGACCTTTCTTCTCAGTGGAGATGCATGTGATTGTAAACACTGCTGTGAACACTGTGGCAGCTGCTGTTCTGAGCAGTCCCTGGTCTGGGCTCCCAGATAGTCCTGAGCTGTGCCTACTTGCAAAGGCATAGAGCACAATAAGAACAAATTCCCTCTTGCTTTTTCCTACTCAAAAACAGCACTAATGTATTGGTCTGAAAAGAAGACAAGCATAAAACTGATCTCCTAACAGACTGGCTACACATACATGTTTCAGGATAAATATTGCCCTAATCCTATACCTGAAGATGGAGCATAAAAGACTATCACTCCTTTTCCTCATTTATGTTACTATCCTTCTCTTAGTAATCTTCAGCATTTCCCTGTTTGCTTACTGTTCTCAACCTCCTTTAACTCAAATCACCTTTAGGATGGAATTTCAGTATGGCATTTAAACAGAGTTAAGTTCTTGGGTTTATCCAATCCCCAGCTGTCTTAACCCAGGAACAAAGCAGTATTGCACAAGGATTATTTTCTCTGTAGGACTTCAGGGTATCTTTTCCTGGGAGGAGCTGGTCTGAGGTGAAAGACTTGAAATAGTATTTAAATGGTTTATTTACAGCAATAAGCCTTTGCATTGGTAATGCTGACTCTGACTTAAGATCTATTTATTTCTCTGCTGGTCTTCCCTACTGCTGGTGTTGAGGTGCCCTGGCACTGTGTCCAGGGAAAGCATTCTACTAAACATTTGACACCCAATGCCTATTCCAAGGCAGAGCTGTTTCTTGATATTATAAAACAATCAGCTTATGGTTAGGTGCTGTTCTCTTCTTCCCCCAATCTTCTATTATGCTGGAGTGTGAGTTTATTTTTCAGTAAGGTAAGGGTATTAAACAAAAGTGTATTTATTTCAGCTGCATTACCTACTTGGCTCAGCAGATAAGTGGATTTTTATGTAATCAATGAGTGTGTGTGGTGAAGCCACACATGGCAAAAGACTAAGCCATAACATGCATGCCTGCTGTACCAGTCTTAATCTTGTAGGAGAATGTTTGGTGTCTGCCCCGTTTCTTCACCTTTAAATTTATTTATTTCCCAAACATATCTGTGTGCAGGCAATAATGATAGAATGTTATTTTTCTATACTTGCCTGGAAATGGCTTGGGTGAATTCTGATTGTCCTTTGTCACTAGGGGGCCTCCTGAGCTAAACCAGAGGGAAAATAAGTCAGAACTGGGAACTGAGAAGGCACAAGCTTCAGGGTCAAAACCCCACAGAATATATACCCTTTTGGTTAAATACGGATGCATGGTATGCAGAGCTCTTGAGTGCAGCTGAGATTTACCTTCTGCTGTAAAGCATGCTCACAAAACAGAGCCCTCACCCACTGCTTCATTGCCTAAAGCAATCATAGCTTTTTAAAGGGGAAAAAACAGTCACATTAACCCTGTTGACTGGATACTTCCTTGCATGTATATGCATTTAACCATAAGTTATTCTTCAATGCTAGCTAATTTCTGCCTTAAAACAAGTGTGTTTTGATTATTCTTTTACTTCTGGCTGCTATCTGCTATAGGTGTAAGTTCTTGTACTGATGTGCTACCACTGTTTTTTCCAATGGATTGCCCCAGTAGTTCCAGCAATCTGCTTGATAACAAGAAAGATAAGTATCATCATCTTACATTCCCCCAACATATTGTTCTCTTGGTTTACTATTTTTTTTTTTTTAAGTTTTAGTTTTAGCCAAATTTGTTCTTAGTAGGGAGTCACAAAATTTAAGTCACTGTCACTTGTTAAGCTGTGAACAGAGTTTTAAAGCCCAATTAGATCTATAATCAGCCCTTGCTGACTCATGTGCTCCTAAGTAAACTGGTTGGAAGCAGAGATCAGTGTCTGGGCTCCAGGGATGGCACAGCTAAGCAAAGGCGCTTGGCAAAGCCCTTAGAGATGACTGCAGGCACAAGGGCTGGGCCCATGAGGCTGAATTATGCCAATGCTACATGAAGCCACCAATTACTGCCAATGTAGGCTTGCCACAGTGGTTCCACAGACACATCATTTAGTAACCAAACATCCCATTAAATTGGCTTGCAGGATGAATTTGATCACCTCTCCAGCCTGAAGGGCTGTAATCGTTTTCTCTGGGTCACCATAACTGAGAAATTCATTTGAGAAACAGCAAGCTACATAACAACACTTTTCTTGACTGCTGAACTTAAGTCCTCCCTGGAAGAGCAGGTCTCCCAACACTGCTTTTCCTAGCAAAAAGGAAAAGCTACAATTAGCTACCCATGCTAATGAGAAAGTGGCAGATGGGACTGTTTATTGCAGACTGCAATAAATTGAATAATTGAAGTGTTTGCTTTTCTTTTTGGTATGATCTCTTACAATGTTTTGCAGTATATGTTCCTTAAATGGACAAGCAAAAAATAATTAAGATGCCACCACCCCCAGACCAAATCTGGATCCAGGTAAGCTCTGAAGGAATACCTAAACTGATTCCCCAAATATGTCTTTACAAAATAATACCTCTACTGCACTGAAGTTCTTTGCTTTGATTTCATGCTGCTGCCAAACTAAGGAAAACTGAAGTTCAGTAATCTTAGATTTCATAGCTGAAACCTGGAACAGAGTAGAGGGGGAAAAAACAGTAAAAAGGCAATCACTAAAGTTCAAGTCTCAGTTGCCCATGCCTCTGACCCATTATGGTGGGATGATCCCAATTATCAGCTGAGCCCCTCCTGAGCTTCTCACTCACCCTGCCCCACAGCAACAGGGACAAAAAGGCAAAAAGGCAAAAACTACAAAAAATCTGTGGACTGCAATGGGTGGGAGAACTAAGTGAAGGGAAAATAAAAAGTGGGGAAGAAAAAGAAACGTAATGCAAAGGTAATCATTCCCCTATTCCCCCAGCAGACTGATCCCCAGACCAACAATTGCCTTGGAAAGATTCCCCCATAATCATTGCTGAGCATAATGTCAAATGATGTTGAATTTTCCTTTGGCCAGTTGGGGTCAGTGGTCTCAGCTGTGCTCCCTCTCAGCCTCCTGCTCCCTGGGGACAGGGGACAGAGTGAGAAGCAGGAGAGACCTTGACACTGTGCACATACAACTCAGCAAACACCCTGCTGCATTATCAGCCCTGCTTAGGTCACAGGCCTCCAACACAGCCCCACACCCACTCCTACAAGAAAATTAACATCATCCCAGCCAGACCCAGCCCACCCAGCAAGCTGCAGGCAGCTTTACAGTCAAATTGCAACTCTACAATTAGTAGATCTTGTAGAATAGCTGGCTGCTGTTCCATATGTTAAGCCTAGGGTGTAAAGAGACTTGGAATCATCAGGCTTGGGTTGGAAGGGATTTAAAGATCACTTAGTTCCCAACTCTCAGCCACAGGCAGGGACACTTTCCACTTGACCAGACTGCTGGGATCCCATCCAGCCTGGTCTTAAACACTTTGAGGGATAAGGCATCCACAGCTTCCCTGGCCAACCTGTTCCAGTGTCTCACCACCCTCACAATGAAAGTTTTTTTCCATTTAACACATCTTATTTTAAATAGCCTAGAGCTACCCTTCTAAGACATTTCAATTTTGAAAGGAGTAAGCTTTTTAAAATATTTTACACTGCATTTCCTATCTTAGTTGTTGGCTGAAACTGACCTCGATAAATCTGTTTTAGTCTTCTTAAGCATGTACACACACAGGTTGTAAAGTTTTGGTCATTTATTTGGTTATGTCTGAATCCTTAAAAGAACATGGTTAAGGCGAGAGATAAGCATATTAGTTACAATTCATATAACAAGTAATAAAAAGATTTGAGTATCTGTACACTAATTAATGCTTACTTACTGACTGATGCCTTGAGCTATATTCAGCTAGGTGGCATTTTTGTGTAAACAGTATTTACTAGAACAAAAAATTAACTAGTGCTAGCCTTACTTCTAATACGCTATTTTAAATCTACTCTTGCAAACAAAAAGCAGTAAAAATACTCATTTGTCTTAGATGTACAAAGCACAGCATTGTCCTGGGTAACAACATGTAGCTTTGCAAGTGATACCTGGTTCCTTTAGTAGCAATGGCTTATAGTAGTAGTAAGCTAAATAAAAGACCTACAAGAAAGTCATTACACAATTGGAATTTCACATTTGTCAAGCATGTAAGGCTGCAAGTTTTACAGTGTGTGAATACACGAGATATGTTGAACGGTGACATTCCCAGCCATTTTAGATGCAAATGCTTGATGCAGCATATCTTCTCTCAGCCTCCAGAAAGGCTCATGTGCAGAAGGAAGAGATCACTGAGTATAATAGCCCAAGTTTAGTGGAATCATCATTATATATATGTACACACACATCCATGGTGCAAGTTTAGACTTCAGGAACAGAGTGATCCATCAGGCTCTTCATGATGCTACTTGCCATCCTAAGGAAAAGGAAAATGCATTCAGGTTTGTAAGATAACTAAAGAAGACCACTTAAGCTTCTGCTCACAGTAGCTTTGTCATTGCCAGTCCCTTAATACCAGACAGAAGCTGGACTTTCACTCTGCTATTTTTGACAAGTTGCTACAGACAGCTGCACCAAACTGCACCCTGGGATGAAAGAGAAGCCCACAATACTGAACATTTCTACTGGCACCTGAGCTGTGTTGTTGGTATCTTTCAGGATATGAACAAGTGTGCAACCAGAGTACAAGCACAAGGTAAGGAAAGCAGATGGAAAGGTGGCTGTTAGACAGAAAACTGCTTTGTAGAAAGAGGATACCAAGCCAAGGGGGTTAAACGACAACAACCAACCAACCAACCAACACCAACCAACCAAACCAGGAAGAAAAGATTCAATTACACCTGAAGCATTATTAATGTTTAGCAACTTCAAAAATATTTTTGCCAGACAAATTTAGTTATAGAAAGCCATTGTTGCTAAAGGATTAGGAAGAAACCCAAAACTATCCTGCCAAGAATCACTTTTAGGCCACAGGAATTTGTTGCACTACAAACAACATTTTAGTTACAAAGTAACAAATACTTGTAGTATCCAGTTCTCAGAAATTCAGGTTCTGTCAAAAGAAGTTTAGAAAAGGTTTTTTCCGGGGAGGAAAAGGCAGAGGATCATCACAAACACAGAACGGGTTAAAAACAGCACCAGCACACACCAATTTGACCAAAACATCAGATTAAACAAATTTTCAGGCACCCCCACCTCTTCTCCAGTCTTCAAGTAAAGTTTGTAATTAGGTCTTATCGTGAGTACACTTTATAGTCACTGTTCACTTGGTTGTAATTAACAGCATGGCTGCTTTGTATTACCTACCTCTTTATTATATAGTCATAAATACTGGAAGGCATGACAGTGATGGTCACTACATTTCCAGCTGTTGCCAAGATGTCTGCAACCTGCGAGTCCTGTTGGTAAACAAGAAGTCATACAAGCAATGTAACTCAAACTGACTAAGAAAGCAGCAGCTCAAGAGCTTTTTCTAGTATTTCACGTGGCTTTGAGACTCCCCCCCAACTCTCTGTTTGGAGCACTCAGCGTTCAGGACAAATCACTGAAACTGCAATGCCACTTTACAGATGTTTAGTTATGAGTATCTGGCATGAACTCGCTAGAGAAGGGACACAGATGTCACACACAATTCCTGCTAAAATCTGATGCAGGTTGGAAGGAGGGAGCTTACCCTTCATTTTGCCAGCAAGGTTGGACTACACATACAAACAGAGGGCCAGCCTTGCCAGTAGAGAATGAGTGGATAAGAATGGGCTGCCCTGACAACCAACACAAAGCTGCACAGAAACCCAAAACATCTGTCTTCCTAGTCAAGTTACACCATGACTGAAGTTTTTCTTTTATGAACACTACACAATATATCACAATATTTTCTCTCTCTCCAAAACACACTATACAAACATAAAAAGCTCACAGCTATCCACATCCCCCACACAGCAGTTATTTTACCTTCAACCCAATTACATTCTGGCCATTAATTTCACAGATGTTGTGCTCTGTCAGAAGTCCATTTCTTGCAGCAGAACTGTCTTTCACTATTGAGGTTATTTTTCCATTCTTGAATATGAAACCGACATGCCCTGTGCTGTCCTTATGCATGGTAATAATTCGTTCAAAAGGTCTAAAAAGACATTTAAAATACAAAGTAATGTCTTCAGTTTACTAAACCACAGAAGAAAACCACATGCTATTTCAACATCTTTAGCTTATAAAAAGTAATTGTACTGTAGGGGACCCAGATATTTTCTATAATGAAAGGTCGTTGGATTTAACTTCATTTTGTTAATACTGCTGTATTTAAACATACTTGTTTATAAATCTTACATTCTTTCCTTGGTCTACAGGTATTTCACCATCTAGATTAATAATAAAAATCCCATACAACATCCATCCACCCACCACCACAACCAAAAAAAGGTCCATTAAAAATTAAGTTCTCTACAGACATTACAAGGTCGATAAAATAGCACAGGCAGTTTTAACAGCTGTAGGTAGACCACAGGATTCTGAGAGTACAAGGCTTCCCCAGCAACCTTTCTACTGCTTTGGGGACAATAAACCTTTAAACTGTGTCCTAAAAAGGCAGTAGATATAGGAAGGGAGTGGCATGTTGGCTACAGAAGTGGCAGAGCAGGGAATCTACTGCCATAGTATCTTAACTCAGTGTTTGAAGTAACTGCCCTGATCAAAGCAGTTGCCCTCCACCGAGTCAGGCTCGGTTCTTATGCAAGAGGGAACATGGAAAAAGCTTTGAGGCATATACTTAGTCACATGAAGTACCATCTGTCTTCTTGAAGCCTACAGGCCTTATGTTGAATCTGACCTGTTGTTACTACATACAATTAGCTACAAGATCATTATTTAAAAACATATTGAGTCATCAAGCATGCTTTCAGTAAAACTGGCATTAATTCCTATGGAAGCAATTGAGTTCATAAAAGCTATCATGCTACATAAAATGCAAATGTATTAATTAATACAGCAAATGTTTTGTTACTATCTTTTATCGCTGACTTTCACTTACACTAAATGAAAAAAATGTATCTGAAAAAACCACAGAACTCTTCAATTCAGAGTTTACATTTAACTTGTGCCATCTCTCAGTCACTAGTTCATCTTGGAAAAATGTTATGCCTCATCATGCCCAGGAAGTTTACAAGTTAGGAACCATTTTGATTGTTCCCCACAAAACGGAACATTTCTGAAGATCTTTACTACTAAAGTATAGACAAACAGATTTTGTTAAACCTGCTCAAGCAAGGGGAGATGCAAACCCCTCAGAATTACTCAGAGATGGACAATGTAAATCCAGATCTGCAGTTGGTTTTACCTGTCCCGAATGATCATTGAAATCCTTTCTGCAGAAGCCTGTTTCAGGACTTTATGTGCTTTATCAGAACTCCATCCTGCACAGTTTTCACCATTGATCTGCAGAACTTGGTCCCCAAACCGCAGACCAGCAAGGGATGCTGGAGAGTTTGCCTGAACTAACTGGACAAATATACCCTACACAAAAGAGGAAAAAAAAAGTGAGGGGAGGAGAAGGGGAAGTTCTTGCTTGAAGACAAAGACCCGTCACAGAACACACAGCTCCTAAAGTTTCCCGTTCTACACAATATCAGCCAAACAGACAAGGCAGAAGGTCTTGCTAATTATATTTTCTTAAGGGGCACTTTTGAAATTTCAGTCTGTTTCTAGATGTGTTTAAAAGTCTGACAGATTATTAATACCAGAACAAAGTTCAAAAACAAGCAAATATGTCTAGATCTCTAAATATGAAAAATAAAAAAAAAACCATGAGCATAACATTAAAGTCTTAAGCAAAGAGGTAAATACTCCTCTGTTTTAACAGGTGTTACAAAACAATTTCTACTCAAAGTACCCCTAAAAACAAAGTAAAGCATATTAAAGCAAATTACAAACACCTTTGGGAGCAAGGAATGTTAAAAAAAACCAAAACTCCACGCTACTCTAAGAAAAACCCATTTTCTGCATTAAAAGAACTGTAGAAAAGTTTTTTAACTCTATATGCTACCTTCGGTACAATTTTTTCAAAACACACAGATTAAATGGCTTAAATAGTTTAAGCACCTTTAATTAAAAAGGAGATACTTCTAAGCTGTGGGCAGTTCTCTGCATACTGTTGAATATTAAGTGTTGCCCAGTGTTTCCACAAAGGTAAAGGCAAGAAGTCCTAAACTGATAAAAAGTATCACAGCAACCATGCAAGGACAACCTCACATTCTAAACTGAAACAAAAGATATAGTATATATTTTTCAGGTCTTATAAAACACATGGCATTAAACTATGGCTGTAAATTCAGATCCTAGTCCAGACAGCTGGAAATCTAGTTACAAGTCTGATGAAGGGCTTTAAAATTCTGGTAACAGATAATAAATCATTATACAGAAAACTATTTTGTGGCCACACACTAATTTCACTACTAATATAGTCCAACAGTAAAATCTCTAGAGGCAAAACAACCTCTACACTTACATTATCAACTGACTTAAGGCGAAGTCCAATTCTGCCATCTTGATCTTTACACAGAATTGCTTCACGGATGCCTTGCTTAATTTCTGCTCTGCGAATTCCAATATCATTTCCAGTCACTGGAGCTACCATGTAATTAGTAGAAGGTCGTGTTACCAGTTGCTGATTAAAACAAAACAGCCAGACAACTTAGTTTCAACTTTTAAGAATAGCTATATGTCAGTTTGTATGAAGTGATATTTTAAAAAAACAACACACAAAATAAGCCACAAGACCAGGTCTCCCCCACCCTCTGCCAACATTGGAAATGGACTGCTCAGTTTCAGAACAGACTAAAGTAGGCACTGCTACTTAAATAATTCACCTCTCAGTCAAGTATGCTACTTAAGGCAAATAATAGTCTGCTCTCTAGAATGCTAGATACACATTTAGTCTTTACACTTTTTGTTTTCTAGAATATGCTTGACTGGTACCTACACCCTGTGGCTGAGCAGCTGCTGCCACTGCTAAGTTCCTCTGCACCTCTTCCTCATTGAGGCTCAGGCCCATATATTGAGAAAGTTCTGGATACAGTCTGGGGTACAAGCCTGCAGGAGAAAAACAAAACAAAAATCAATACATCTTTTGTTTTAGAAGAAGGAGCAGTTAACTGCTTTTACATGCACAATTACTTCAACAAATCTTGTGCTGTTGTAATTATTTAATTGGAAAATTATGACAGAAGACCCACTTGAATCAGACTTGTTATTCTGGCCCGGTTTAGAAGAGCAACCAGACAAGCAGCACTTCTCAGATAAAGAACTTAGAGAGAACTTTCAGTTTCAGTTACTTTATTCACCCTTTACACATACCCACGGTGACATGTTCCAAAACCAACACTGGGCTGCATTCCATGAGGACATGCCTGTAAGCTTACAGGACTTCTGGGCAATTAATGAGAACTACTCTCCACCCCACCCTCAAACCAGGTGCGCTGGAGAACACACACAGAGATCTTCTCCCAAGTTCAAAACAGCACTCGCAAGAGGCATTCATGCCAAGGATATTCCAGATCTGAGACATGGGAAGGTCTCTGCAGAAGCCTCCTGGTTCTAAGGTTCTCATTACAGTCTGCTTTGAGTCTTCATGAGAAAGTGACTTTCTCACAGCTTCAAACTGAAAGGGCTTTATACATGCCTCTCAACAGACAAAATAAATACACACAGCCTTCAAAATATCCCTCTCTACCCAAGCAGAGGGAGGCGCAAAGAGTGGGAGGAAAGACAGTTGAATTCACAGACTTGTTAGACCTTGAGCTGAACAACTCTGAAATAAACTTGATATTGCTCTTGACATTCCACAGATCATTAACTGGTGCCATTTTACAAGTGCCAGTTATGAGAGCTCTTAAGAGTCCCTCTGACATACTCACTAAATGAGTGGGGACAAAAAAGGCTGCCTGGAAAGAGAGGCAATGGAAAGGAGAGCTTTGGAAGCAACCAGACTCCCCAGTATACAAGGCTTAGGTTTCTAGTGTTCATTTATGGGTATAAATGCATAAAAACAGCTATTATAAGAACCCATGTCTGACCAGCAACGGAAAGTAACTTTTCTGGGAAGGAGCAAAAGTCATTGCAAGGTGAATGCCAATATAAACAAGAGACTTTTTTCTTTTTTTTTTTTTTTTTTTTTTGCTCTTTAATACTCTGCTTTGCATGAGAGCTGTCTGATCATATTTTTGGACTTATCCACTAGCTTATAGCTTTATCAATATTGATTAAAAAGCTATTGATTAATAAATTTTCTAATTTTGCTTGTTTTTTCAAGCCCCTAAGATTGTACACAACACAGCACAAGATTTCTGCAGCCACCTAATTTTTCTGTTTTGTTCTTTACTTAAGATCACAACACAGGATGCATCTTTGCTGGCTGAATTACACTCATTTAAAACAGAGAGTGCTCCAAATAACGGAATATATAGCAGAACACAAAAACTCTTGATGTATAGTCTCCTGTTTCTGTCAGGACAGAAGCATTTCCAGTGGGTCTCGCACATCCCATAGATGACGTAAGGCCTTCTTTCGTTTGGGATATATTGAATGAATTATCACTCTTCAGCCACAGAACTCCAGAGCAATACACACACAAACTGTCAAAATTATGTTTTGGTTCCTGCTGGCCAAATACATGCAGGAAAATTCAAACTATGCTAAAAATGCTGCCAAGACTGCTGAAGCAAACTCAAATCTGGTCTGGTGAGGTTAGGCCAGATAAATACCTAATCCAGATAGGATCCACCAGAGGCAACTCTGGTGAGCTATGCAAGCATCTGCCTTAAAGTCATCTTAGACACAGAAGTACCCAGAGGAGAACTGGAGTCAAAGTTCCATCCACCAACTTTAATATCTGATCAGCCAGCATTCCTGACCCCCATTCCAGCACTGCTGCTGGTCTTGATGGGTTAGAAGCTTGAGGCCTTTTTAGACCAAGAGTAATTTAGTAAAGCAGAGATCTAACCTCAAACATAACTGTGCACTTTTGTGGATGTACATGTACATAGCAGAAAAGAAGAAGTAGTACAAGTATAAATCATTCAGCTTTAGATCTGATGGATTTCCCACCACATGTTTGACTCCAAAATCTGCTGGGAGCTTTATGCTGATTGCACAACAAGATTAAGTGCCAGCTTCCTGGACATTTCTCTTGTTGACAGAGATTTGTCTTTTTCCCAGAGCAAACTCATGTGTAAAGGAAAGACTCTGACTCACACTGTCCTCTAAAACTCACAAATACATATGTGATAAATATGGACAACTAAGCATGTGAGGTAAGAGCTAACAGAGCCCAAAGGTACCAACACCAAATCCTGTTATGCTAGGCTCACTTGGAAAACGTTACAAAAAGAGAAGGGTGACTGCTTGTCACAACTTCCTTTTATAAACAAACACTGGTTTTTGACTCCTATAGCACCTTACCAAGGTGGGTGTTGGCATCTCCAAAATGGAAATGTAAACAGGGTAACATTTACTTCCCTTTGTAAATAGGATACCATATTTATAGCTATTTTGGACTGCACTGTTAACTTCAGGATTTCATAACTGCTTTTCACAACATTAGGATTCTATGCAGTACATGAGCTTACCTCCATCACAAGGAATTGGAGCAGAAGCTTCAGACAAGATTGCTGGATTAGCTGGATTTGAAGAAAAGGCAGTCTGAGCCTAAAAGCAAAGAAACTCACATATGTTATCTTCTATATGAAAAAGTAAATCTTAATTATGCACGCAAGAGACTCAGCATTTTATTTTTTCATACTAATTACTAGTCATCTTGAAGTAATGAAGTCAAGCTTTTTACGTGAAATAGCTTCAACACAACATGGTGTAATAGTATCAAAACTACTTTGGCAGATCAACTCCCATCTTCCTCAGAGACAAAGCTACAGTGATAACGCAGAAAGGCTTTCCTGTCAACCTGTTCTGTTTATGTCATCAAGCAAGCTAAAAAGCCTTAAAGGAAACATTACCTTTGTCCAACAAAGCTTATAACTAAGTTTTAAGATACAACCTTGGCAGAGTGTTTTGCAATTACAGTTTTCACCTGGATAGCAGGAGTGTTACTTCTTCACACCATTTACAGACATTATTAGTGAGATCCATAGTTCTTTTCAGGTGTCAAGTTACACACAATCCAGAGTTACTAGTATAATATCTTCTGAAAGAAACAGACCTTCCAAGATGATTTTTCTACAGCACTTGCCACTACAGTGAACACATTAAGTTTTCTCTCTGTATTGCTGACTGGCTTAAGTTGTTAAGTTCTCTTACATTTGTGAGTCAGTTTCCTTCCTTTTGGCCTTGTGTGCTCATGACCAGTGAAAAATACAGCCTTCGAGAGGCCTCTTAAGCATGATGCAAATAGCTATCCCAGTAACTTTCCTGAGGTTGTTTGTCAAAGGTGCGGGGTGCAGGGGGAGGAAGTACTCAATGCATAGTGAAACATTATGCTGAACAGGAGATATAAATTTTCTAATACAACATGACGGGCAAATTACTTCACGATGTTAAGGAAATGCCTAAAAACAGAAGATTTCTCAGTCCTGTACACTCCAGGAAGTTGTCTTTAAAAAAAGGTTTCACAGCAAGAATGAGTCATTATTTAGCAATATCACGTGTATTTAGAAGTACAGGCTCCAACTCACATGATGGACAAAAAGAGAAGGTTAGAATAATATTTAATGTAACAAATCTGTTTGTTTTAGCCAACAGTCACTTGAATCTTACTCACTCACTGCAGATACAGACATCCTTCAGCACTCTGCCCCCTTTTCTCCTAAGAATACTCTCAGATTTATTTAAAAAAGAGAGCATTTTTATAACGCATTTTTTGGGAGAAGGAAATAATTTAGCCTTTGATGCCAGCAGGTCAAGGGAGGTGATTCTCCCTCTCTACTCAGCCTTTGTGAGACCCCACCTGGAGTGCTGTGTCCAGCTCTGGGATCCCCAGCACAGGAAAGATATGAACCTATTGGAGCAGGTTCCAGTGACCACAAAAGCCATCAGAAGATGGAACATCTCTCCTGTGAGAAAAAGCTGAGAGAGCTGGGGCTGTTTATTCTGGAGAAGAGAAGGCTCTGGGGAGACCTTACGGCAGCCTTCTTATACTAAAGGGATTTATAAGAGAAATGATGACAGACCTTTTAGCAGGGCTGTTGCAATAGGACAAGGAGTAAAGGTTTTGAACTAAGAGAGGGTTAGATTTAGACCATATATGAGAAAGCAATTTTTTTAAATGAGGGTGATAAAGCATTGGAATAGGTTGTCCAGAGAGGTGCTAGAGGCCCCATCCTTGAAGACATTCAAGGTCAGGTTGCACAAGGCTCCGAACAAAGTGACCCAAACTATCCAGTGACTCCGTGAAAAGAGTCAGTGAAAATGGAATGGCTTACTGATTACATTTATGACAATTTTCAACTGTAAAATATAAACTCTAGCAGTTGGTCAATAAAGGCCAAAGGAGCATATTATTGGCTCCAGGCTACTCAATTTTTAGTTCAGCATTACCAGACTGTAGATAAAGGACTGTGGTTACATAAGAATGGAGTGGGCGGACATGAGAAGGAAAAATCCCAACATAGCACCCATAACTTCAAAAGCCCCACCCCACACACACAAACAGATGAGACAAGGCATTGCACTTTGGCATAGCACAGGATAGTTAAGAAGCTGTCCTTGCAGTCTGCTTGATTGCTTCCCAATGAAAACAGCCAGGACAGAAGTAGCAGCCACCTTAAAATACACTATAACTCCTTGCTGCTGTTTAAACCAGGAAGGAATGCAGGTTAACTTCAGGAAAAGGTAAAACGCTGAAGAAAGTAAGGAAATTCCTTGTGAGATACATCCATGTCAAATTTCTCCTACAGTTTTTAATCCAATAAAGTGCTTTTCATTATTTTGTTTCACAGATATTTTTTAGCCTGCATCGTGTCTAATAATAAAACTACCAATATTGTTACACAAAAAGGGTTTTGCACAAAGATGATCATCTTGGATGTATTGTGAGAAGTGGTCACTACCACGAAATAGCCAGAGGACAAGTCTGATTCCAGATGGCATTAAGACAGCCAGTGCCTTTTTTTTCTTCTTTTTTCTTGTGCTCAAATGACCACAAAAACTTTCTGCCACAGATTTGGACACTGGGAATGAGATGCAGCAGTCATCCAGTCAGAGCTGAAGTATGTGAAGAGACTGACTATATTCGTCTACTTAAGACCATTTATCTGTACTTCAAAAAACTCAAACATATTAATGACAAATGAACACAAATTAATATATAAAGCAAAATAAATATATCCAGGTGGTAAAATAAGCATTAATCATATTAGATGAAGCTACAAAGTAAACAGGTTGTTTTTTCCCTTTCACGGTGAGATGGTAAAACAAGTTCTCAACTACAATAACTCTACCCTTTCCTGGATTAAATATCAGATATATTATTGTCATCAAAACTCATCTTTTTTCAAAGTCTACCATACCTGAATAACTTTGTCCACCTTCAGATCTTCTAGAGAAGGATAGAGAGACATTTTGATAAGTCTTACTGGGTAGAGGGCAGACTGGAAAAAAAAAAACAAATGGGAAAGCAAACAACAAGATTAGCTTTCAGATATTTACTGAGTTTAAATCCTTAATTCTTTTTTTTAATAAATTAACCATCTAAGTGCTAAATAAGTGTTCTGTGACCTGTCAGTCAGCAGTAAATATATCTGGCACTACAGATGAATTCCATTAAGACTACCCATTTAATCTGTTATCAATAGCAGCCTTTGGCTAATAGGCTTTATTTACTATACTTAGCACTGTCAAAGTTTAGATCTCAATGATGAGAAAACCTACACAGAGAAAGATATTTCACAGGAAGCAGAAAGGCCAAGACGCAGTTATGATGAGGGTTAAGAGGAAAAACCTAATTATCCTCCTCCCAACAGGGACAGTATTTTATATACAACTGGGGAGGCTTCCACTCTGTTGTCCAAAGTATTTAAAAACTTTCAACACTTCTAACATTCCACTGAGCTGCTTTCAGCTGGAATAGAGCTAATGTTCTTCCTAGCACTGTGTTTTGGATTTAGGATGAGAATACTAATAACACACTAACTGTTTATTTGTGTTTATACTAAGTCAAGGGCTTTTTTCTCATGCCCTGCCAGTGAGAAGGCTGGAGAGGCACAAAGAGCTGGGAAGGGACACAGCCAGGACACCAAACTGGTCAAAGAGATACCATGTGGCATCATGCTCAGTATATAAACTGGGGGGAAACCTGGCCAAAGGTCTGGGCATTGGTCAGCAAGTGGTGAGCAGTGGCAATGTGCATCACTCATTTTATATATTCCAACGCTTTTAGTACTTTTTTCCTTCCTTTTGTGTCACATTAAACTACCTAATTACATCAGCCCATGACTTCTCACTTTACTCTTCTGATTCTCTGGCAGGGGGAACCAGCAAGCAATTTTGTGCCGCTCCATTGCTCACTGGGGTTAAATCACGAGATCCAGCAAGAAGCCACTAGAGAAAACTGACTTCCCATATCCATTTGCAACACACTAATTGCAGCAAGAGCCCTGTACAAGCTAGGAAGATTCAGTCAGTGGTGAGTTTCAAAACACAGATTCCAGGCTGGCTCTCATGTGATGTTCAGAGAGCCCTGTGACAACTTATCAGGCAGTCATACAACAAAAAAAAAACCAAAAAAAACCAAAAAAACCAAAAAAAAAACAAAAAAAAAAAAAACAAACCACTTCACATGATATTCCAAGGCACCATGCTGACACCCAGCTCTGCTAGAACCAGTCACCTGACACTTCAAGAAAGCCCATTTTTCCAGAGCTCCTTCACTCACGCTCTCACTGAGATCAGCTGAACTTTTGAAACCCACAATAAAACATTCCACATCAGTATATGGGAACATTTTAGTGAGAGGGTTGGCGAGGGACATAACCAGAAGACAACAAAATGTGATACAGTTTTGCAAGTCACAGAAGGTAGAGAGAACACAGTTAATACAGATTAATACAGAAGTTTTATTATAAGTTTTTGGTTTGGGGATTCATTTTATCATCCAAAGAAAAAAGGTTCTTATTAATGTAGCAATTTAGCAAAAATTTCAGACTAGAAGTAACCATTGCATAAATCCTTGAGCTATTACTTCTTTAAGTGCAGATATGAAGGCCATTTCTAAATGAACACCACACACACAGATGACTAATGTGATACTGCAGTAACACAATAGACATCTCTTCATATTACACTAAACTCATCAACAGCTTTTATGCTTGTTCAGCAGTGCCAAACAGCTCCAGTATCACGTCAAACTGCAATTAAAATTTCAAAAAAGCATGCCCTAAATGTGACAGATCTAAACTGTAAACAGGTGGTCTGTTGTATTACAATAATTAATTGCTACTGACTTTTTTGATTAATTATTGCAACTCTACCAAGCATAGTTAAAGCCTGAAAACTACAAATTAAACACATGCATTTAAGGACAGTTTGAAGTTCTGTTTTAATCCAGCATTGACCTGAAACAATTAAATGCTTTTGCTCATCCGAAATGGGTAATAGCAAATGTAAGCCAAAAACCCTTGGTCAGCTAAGTGGTTCCTGGATGCTCCATTCTGCTGCTCACACCAGTCAAGGCACACAGCATTGGACTCGGCATCTCCTTCTGTGCTACAGCTGCCCTGGCAGATTCAGGTGCTGCTCCCAGCAGTGGCATATGTTCGAAGTCAGCACATCCCTGGCAGCAGGCAGGAAAAGAGGGCAAGCCAAGGACAGTGTGATCGCAAAGGAGTCACCCCTGGCAGGGCAACGAGGGGCACAATAGCAGCACTTTGCAGATGGTGATCTCTGGCACCCACAGAGCTGCAGAGCACAGCACATGGAGTGCCAGGTCCCCTGCCCCAGTGACCAACTTCCATGGAACACCCTGGCCAGCTTTATTTCTCCTCCACAGACCAGTCTCTGCACACAGTTAGTTGGTTTTGTTTATCACAGACAGGCCACCTCAACCTCCCACTAGATAACAAAGAGAAGCACAGTGCTTTCTGTAGAAAAGCATTAGCAAAGTTAAACATATACTAGTGCGCAGATTACATAAGATAACACTCCAGAAGTTTATCCTGCCCCTTGGCAACCCTCTCAGCCTCTCCTCTCCAGCCAAGGGTTAACAAACCCAAGTGTTTGTCACGAAGGATCTGCTGCGCTGGCTCCCTCATCATAAACTCACCAGTTCCTGGTTTTGGTTTTCCAACTAAATAGCCAGAGTAACAGTCACCACGTAACTGCGTTCAGTGAGCTCGTAACTTTGCATATGGCAACACAAATACCCCACGTCAGATAATGTGAGAGCCACAAGAATACTGTAATTAATTTTAAAAAGGATTTTTAAGTAACAATTGCTACCACCAGAGACCATCAGTAATTGCAGGAGAATTGTCCACGACTTCTGTGCAGTGTTATTCACAGTATAAACATGAATTTCAGTTGGTGCTGTAACAGCTTTAGGCACTACGGAGTGGATACCACAAAACGTGAGTCACTACAACCTCCTCTTCTCTCTTAAAAATCGTCACCAACATCAGAATCACCTTCCCCAATCCTTTCCATACTTCCACATACTGTGAAGAGACCATGTGTTTAGGGACGCAGAAGTGAAAACAAAGGGAAGGGCATGGGACAGGAGCTGTAACTCAGCTAGCACCCCGCAAAACCTGGCAGTAAAGACTCGCCTCCCTCCTCAGTACACTTGGCCGGGAAGTGACTGCCCCTGCCAGCACGTCCCACTAAGGAGATCCTGTTTGCCGAAGGGAAGTACCGGGCCACCGATGGCAGAAGTCTAATAAAAAGCGTCACTCGTGACACCCTGAGCCTGCCAGCAGGAAGTCCTGAAGGTGGGAGTGATCCCGAAATGCTTTCGGTGGCGTGGCTGGGAGGAGACGCATTCTTCAGGTCGGAAAGCATGAGCACAGCACAGGAGGGTCCTGTTAAACCCCAATCTGGCCAGCCTGTAGTGACTGCTATCTTTGAAAGTACCAGCAGCCAAAACTGGGGAGGAAAAAAAAAAAACAAAACCAAAACCAAAACAAAAACCGCTGCCCCATATGTCTTCCTCCTGTAGACCATGGAAAAAGTACAGCAGGCCACAGTGCTGGCGCCCCAAAATTCATCTTTAAAGCAGATCGAGGACAACACCTCCCGAAGGTCAGGCTGAGACATTACGAACCGAGGAGCAGTTTCGTAAGGCACGTTCTCCACTAATAACTCAGTATTTCCCTTCTGATACATATCTAATTAGCCCGGGAGCAATTGCCCTCATTATGCGCTCAGCTCCGAAACCTGCTGCCTCCATTTCAGACCTGAAGCAGGGCTCCCCTGCCAGAAAAGGCCCGTCGTACCACTCACCGCTGCGGCACCTTTCAGCCCGTCTCAAGAGAAGTTAACACAAACGCCCGAGTCTCTCCCGTGCAGCGGCCGCGGAGCCCCAACGAGGGGCCAGAAACGCTCCCAAACCCGAGGGCCGGGCACAGACAGTCACACAGGGCCTAATGCAGGCGCTGCTTTCCCTGTCGGGGGGCGGAGGAGCCCCTCGGGCCGGCAGCGCCCCGAGCCCTGCTGAAGGCCCTTCCCCGGCCGGCTGCGGGGAGCGGCGGCCCCGCAGGAGCACGACACGGCCCCGCGGCTGGAGCGGGCACCACCGCCGCCCTCGCAGGCGGCTCAGCGGGGCCGCCCCGGCGCCGGCCGCCCCCTCCCCGCTCCGCCATGCCCGGCCCGCAGCCCCCCGCCCGGCCCCGACGAGCGCACAAAGGGCCGCGGGGAGGGGACCCCGCCCGCCGGCCCCTCGCTTACCTCCGGCCCGGGGATTGCTGGTTGCCGTCCGTCGGGGCCCGCAGGACGGAGAGGGGCGGCGGCAGCGGCTCCCCTGGATCCCGGCAGCGCCGCTATGAGCGGAACGGGGGCGGTGGCGGAACTGGCCCGGCCCCGCGCATGCTCCGGCGGCGGGGAAGGGGCCGCGGCCGGGTTTGGTGGCGGGCGGCTGTGGGCCGGAGGGGCGCCACGGGGGTGGCGGTGGCCTCAGCCTCGCTCCCCTCTGGCCGCTTGTTTCACGTGGAATCTTGGTTGGAAGAGATCTTCAAAATAATCCAGTGCATCCGTCTACCTGGAGCTACCGCAGTAACCACTGAACCACATCACCCAGCGCCAGATCCAGACGCCTCTTAACACCTCCGGGGATGGTGACTCCACCACCTCCCTGGACTACCTATTCCCGTGGCTGAACACTCTTACAGTGAAAAAATGTTCATAATATCCGATCTGAGTCTTCCCTGATTCAGTTTAAAGCGATTTGCTCTGGTGCCTCAGTGTAAGCACGGCAGAAGAGATCGGCCCCCACCTCAGCATAACCTCCAGTCAGGGAGCTGTAGAGAGATGATGTCCCCTCTGAACCTCGCCCTAAGATTTCTTTGGTTTTGTAGGGCCTTAGACTCATTCATGTACCTGTATTGGTTGATAGCTGTCATTTTCAGGGAGAAAAAAAAATTATTTTCTGCTCATTTTCCTATTTTTTTCTGCTGTAATAAATCGCTGTCCACTAACAACCTCATATCTGCCTTGTTTTGCATGTCTGCCATGGGTGGGCAAGAACGGAGCCACACATCAGAGCCAGAGTGACCACATCACCTGTCCCACGGTCCAGCACCTGCCTGAGCCTTCTCCCACAAGCAGGCATCAGAAGCAGAGCTTTTATCCTGGAGAGGCTCCCCTGAAAAAACCATGATGTAAAGACAGCGACAGACAAATCCCAGAACAAGCTCAGAAAAAGCTTTCATAAGTCAATTACCACAATTAACCCCCTTTGCCTTATTTAGAGTATGAACTTCTCTAGCAAAATTTTCGGTCTTTCCTTCCTCATTGCAATTCTTTGCCTGTTGTCAAATCTTGTTCATCATACAGATAATTAAATGTGCTGAGTGCCCTAGAGCTTCTCTTCACCTAGGAAGCCAGAGTGCTCAGTAGAGGAGCTGAGCAGTCCTCCAGCACCTAGGAAGGAAGACTGCTCCCACTTACAGTCTCTTTCTCCTGCCCTCAGCCAGTCCCAGCAGTTGCCAGGCTCTTCTGAGAGAAAGCTTAACTCATTGCCTCAGGGAAATCAAATCCACCAAAAACTATGAATGCTTATCTCCTGGTTAGTGAGCCATACTAGCAATAAAAGGCTCTCTCAAGCACAAGCATGAAACAGAGCAAGGGAGTGTGGCTGGAAACAGGCGAAAGGAGGAAACAGAAGAATAAATGGGAATGAGAAGGAAAGTTGTTTCACTTCATTCTGGCACTAATAGGCTGTTGCATCATTTGAGCTGTCTGCACAATCATAACCTTAGTTAAGCTAAACAGAAATTTTTTTGCAATATATATTTTTCTGTTGTTGTTGCAGTATATTTTCCAGCTCTTGATTCTCTCCAGTTGCCAGCATCTTTGTTGAGCTATCACAGGGGTAGCAACCATGCAGTGCTGAATACAGAGGAGCAGCAGCTCTGGCTGCTCAGGAGGCTCCTGTTTCTATATCCAACAATCAGCCAGATCTGGAACCTTCCCGCATGCCACTGCCTGAGCCATTGGCTGCTGAGTCATGCAACTAAGGGCCATTAAATATATATGAAATGAAATCTTGGGCTTAGGGTATAAGTTCACAAAAATCCTGTGTTACATGTCTTCTGGGCTAGGAGGGAGGGAATCTAGCTCTGGTTTAATAATGACAGATGATTACTGCTTTAGAAGTGCTAAATTTTCTATGTAGCCAAAGGAGGTTTTAACGTAAGTGCAGTGAAAGTTTTAAAACTGTGTTCAGACAAAGTGTGCCACTCTTCATCCTGAAATGAGCTCACTGCAGTGAAGCTCTGGACCCACCCTGTAGAATGAAGAGCACTGTAGTGTTCATGTAGCATGGAAATTGCAGGTGTGTGATTGACAGTTTTCCAGTGCAATTCTGCTGGGTGCCAGTGCTGACAACTGAAGGATGGTGTTTTCTTTTGATGTTGAATACTCCTCTCATTGCGAAGACCTTTCTCGTCTCCAGAAAGCTAGGTTGTTATTTGTTGTTTTCTGCATTAATTTTATCTCTTTGTGGTCTTTCAAGACAGCCTGCTCTTATCCAGGGAGCAGCCTTTTCCAGTGGTTATCAGACTTGCACTGTCAATGCACCCTCCCTGATTTTACCCACGAGAATGTAATGGGTGTTCATATTCTTTATGATGATGTCCTAGCCCAAACACTTGGTTCTGTATGGTTTATTTGTTGAGCATATATTTGTTGAGCATACTGTGTGTGCACTGTTACAGATACATAATCTAAGAGCAAGCAAAGTCCAGGTTATGGGCAGTAGCTCCAGCACCATGTCCACCTGTGGGACATCCACCTTGGTATCAAAAGTGAATCTTACCATCCTCATCTCCCAGTGTATTGTGAAACATGATTTCCATAAAGATTTTGAAAAACTGTATAAGGCTGTTTCTTCTTGCTGAAGAACAGCTATTGGAGAGAGAAAGATTACACTTTTGTAGTGAAAAGCTTTATCAAAATTTTACATTTAAAAATAGGAACAAAACATAATAAACCAGAAAGATAATTGCTGAAAAATGAGTATGTCTAATCTGTGCAATCAGTCCAGTTTGGCATGTCTCAGGGTCCTCATCCTTCAAACACACAGACCAAAGACAATTCCAGCTACTGTTCTAGTCTTATTTCCTTCCCAGGGAAACCAAATTTTGTAAGGGGGTGGCATGTGCCTCAGCCACTCTGTGTCATGAACTGAGCACCTGAGACAAGGGAGATATTTCTGTGCCCTGGAGTTTGGAGTGTGGAGTGTCATGAACTGAGCACGTGAGACAAGGGAGATATTTCTGTGCCCTGGAGTTTGGAGGGGAACAGAACAAGGGTCAGGCCATATCTTTCTAAGAACTCCACTGAGACTGGGGAGCTCTGAGGAGTCACAGGTGAATTACCCAAATAAATGGCTCTAGATTTGTTCCTGAGGTATATGCATCTATTGTTTGAAAGAAGTGGAAAAAATAGCCAAGGTATTGGACTTTGCTTGTTTAAGTTATAATACCCATGGGCAAATGTGATAATTTTCCATCATCACTGTACTGTTTGTGGTTTTATTGCTGGTCTAGTGCCAACTTTCAAAGAATAATAGAAACCACCCACTCATTGGTATCAGTCTCAGCTGTTGCAAAAATCTTAATAAAATAATACATAATTATTACTGAAAAATTCACATTTCTGCTTTGAAGCTGAAAACAGGTTGTGCTTTTGTTTGTAAGGAAGGTCTCCACCCATTCCACAATGAGACCTTATTAGCGGTCGCTCAAAACATGTACCAATTGTGCAAGATAGCAGCCTGTCAGCACTGGAAACAGAATAATTGTTTTAAGGTGATTCCATACCTGGGGTAGTTATGAGGGAGTTAACAGGTCGTGCTCTAAGCCAGGTGAAAGGAGTGTCCAGCTGTGTTGTTTGTATTTCTAGAACAAACTTACCTCAAACTAGCCTAATTAACTGTGGGACTGTGTTGCACTGTGCTGTGCCTCTAGACTCCACATTCAAGAATTTTGTACCTTCCATACGGAAACAAGGATTTCAGCCTAAACCCCTGTTAAGCAGAAAAGATTACGTTACAGGAGCTTTGCCCCAGTTAGGTACTTAACATTAGAAACTGCTAGGTTACTTTTTTCCTCCTTTTCTGTGCATATTTTTTTGAACTTGCATTTTTTAAGGGCATAACGTATTACTTTCACCCTCAGCCCATGGGGTGGATGGTCCTCAGTGAGTGATTTTCCACTGTTCAGTTGGCAGTTTCATGCCAGATTTCCTGTCTATTATTCAAACTCCACTCTAAAGATGGAAATAGTAATGTTGTCACCATCCTTTCTAAGTAACGCTCTAACATCTGAGTGCTGTGCAAACAGTTGCTCATTTATTTTCTGTCGTAATTCCTGGGGTACAGACAAGGAATTCAGACACTCAAGTTGAATATGCTCATAATGCATTATTCTGAGCTCTCATTTCTACAAACGCATGTCTCATGTTTGTGGTAATACAGGAGATATTTTGTTAAATCCCCACCTTCCTGACTTCACTCACAATTGCGTGTGCCCAACACTTCTGCAAATTAGACTTAGAGCCTCTGTGGGGCAAATAGAAAATGAGTAAAGCACAAGAACTGCTTTGTGGAGAGTCTGGAGAGAGGAGTTATTTGTCACTGCAGGAGAGCTCTGGGGCAGAGGCAAGAGCAGCATCCAACTCCACAGCCTGACAGTCCAGGGTGTGAGCAATAAGATGTTCCTCTGTCCTCCTAATTTATTAGACACCTTCTTGCCTTTTCAGCAGATGAAGAGGCCCTGCAGACAACAAGCTCCTTCATTTATAACCCTGAGCCAGTCCTAGGAGACAGGAGACAGGAAAGAGATGCAAGGAAGGGGTGGATTTGAGCTGTACGCAGGCAGGCAGGAGTGACTGTGCTCTTCCTGTGCCTAATCCACAAGTGAGATTTTGCTGGAAAGCACTTAAATAACCTGAACAGTTCTTTCCTACCTCTGACATACATGCTCCAGGGTTTAAAAATCTATATTCTTTGTTTTCATATTGGAAAGCCTAGGTAGGCATAGCAGAAATAAGGTGTATATTTCACAGTAGCTGCATTTTTTTCTGTTTAACTGTTTTCACAGGGATTCAGTGTCTTTTCCTTTCTCCTGGGATCTCTAAATTAATATTTTGTACCTTTCTGTTAGATACAGTCTTGTTCAGGCTGAGCTTGTGGTAATAGGTGATGTTCCATGGTCTAGATGAAGCACGAAGCAAGACAAAACAACAGATCCCTCATAGAATCATAGACTCACAGAAGGGTTTGGATTGGAAGAGACCTTAAAGATCATATCATTCCAAATCCCTGCCATAGGCAGGAACACCTTCCACTAGACCAGGTTTGTCAAAGCCCCATCCAACCTGTCCTGAACACAAATGCTTGTGGCAAGTACAGCAGGAAGAATTATGAGCTGTGATACCTCAATCGGAGCCTTGCTCTTTGTCTTAAAATGCCACCAAGGATAAATTTGAGCAGACATCTACCTCTGGGATGGGCTGGTGGGACAGATGTGGACAGTCCTTTTGCTCTGCTCTGGCTACTGGGTCTGTAACATCTGGAAGAAGAGGCAAAGGACAGTGGAGGCCAAGAGCAGCTGCTCCAGCAAGGCTCACTACTGGCACCTGTTGGAGAATTTTTATGGTACCTTTGAAGTGAATTAAACACACCCTTATGCTTAAATATAAAAGAAGAAGTTAATAAACAATGCATTGGGTGGAGTCCTAACGCAATATGTGGTTCTACATGGAATCTGCAAAGATGCATTGCAAACAGATTCCTTATGTACACAGCACCAAATCCAAGATTATTTGCATGGTGCACCTCAGCCTGTGGATCCACCCTTCACCCAGCTCTGCTGCTCAGAGTTTGCCCCTGAGCTTGGCTCTCTGAGCGCTCCCATTCCAGGATGGCTCCAAAACAAAGCTTTGACTGTTCCTTACCACCAAGGGAAACTTCACTCTCTTGGAAGGAGTCTGTTCTGTCTCTGGCGTTCCTGCTTCCAGCCAGTTTAACCCCTCCTTGCCCTCCATGCCAGATCATCCCTCAGTCACAAATCACCACGGCTGAACAGTTATAATTAGAATTTCCCTTTTATGTCTGTCACCACTGGAAGTCTTTAAACCAAGCATAAAATTTTGGGGGAGACTGTCATGGGAACTTGAATTGCTGTGAGCAATCAGGAGATGGCTCATCCAAAGGCATTTGTTGGTGTTGGCACCGTGCCCTTTCTTTTCTAGGGAGCTGTCTCTATGCTGACTCAGCAAGTCAAATGTAGCTCAGGAGTGGTTTTTGGCAGTCTGCCACTGCATTTCTGACCACACCAAACCTGTTTAATTTATGAGACCAGTCTTGAGCTATATAACTACTGGAGCACCAATGTTTGTCTGTTTGTTAAAAAAAAGCAATAAATTTCCCCCATTTGTAAACTAATCAGCTGTTTAAATGCTTCTGCATTTTACCTTGTGTTTTGTATTTATCTTCCTGTTTTCTGCAACATCTACCTGTCACCCCTCTTCCATCAGCTTTTTCTTTTTGTTACAATGTTCTTTTTGTATTTTTCTGTTTTCATTATTTTCTATTGTAGATTGTCTTTTCAACTTAAAGCAAAGCTGTAAGAGGTAGATCTCATCTTTGCCTCTTTAAGTCAAAAATAATATAAAACCATACAGAAATAAATAGGTAAAATGTAATATTACAGCAACTCTGATAGTGGAATATTAATATTGTTAAACAATTTTTTTTTTTCCAAATTAGCCATTTGTATTCAGTTGCAATTCAGTTTTCTCAGGCCAGAAGGCTGATTCACATATAAAACCAGAGGGCTGTGCTTTGGACAGTTTATTCAGTCCCATATTCATATCTTTTTAATCTAATCTGGACAGTTGAATAGCCTTACACTTTGAAGTTGGTTTCATATTATGTCTGTTATGCCACCATGCCTTGTTTTTCCTTTCTTTTGCATAATGAAGATATTGTTCACTGCCACAGTTTGCTTTCTCCAAAAAAACACCTAAAGAAAATGAAGAAAGCTTTGGCTCACAGAAGTATGATCATGAAGAGGAACGTATCATAGAACAGAATTGAAGTGGTGACTGGCAGATTTCTGCTGTAGAGAAAGCACTCACTCTTCACAAACTAGTCTTGATTTGTATCATCCAACAAATATTGTATTATAAAAAGCAGACTATAACAATAGGAAAAAGAAATCTTTAAGTAAATCTGGTAGCATCATAGTGTGTATTTTCTATTAGAAGAGCAAAATGTGGCTCAGTTGCAAAACTGTTAGCACCACACTTCTATTTCTTTGCATTTTGCACAGTCCAGTGAAGCTCAGATCTCCATTAAAAACATATTTATATACAACTATTCTTGGCAAAATTTTCCATACCTAAGCAACAAGCTTGCATAAATCCACCAGGGATGCTCTCAGAGGATGGTTCCTGTATTCATGTGTAGATCCAAAAGAAAAGTAAAAATATTCCGAAACCAGAGAAGAACTGTTCAAGGAAAGCTGTGATGGTGATCCCCACCATTTTCAGACTGTGAATCCTTTCCAGCTGCTTTGTTAATCCAGCTTCTCCATTTTTCCCAAACTTCTGGGAACTTGTACAATTCCAAAGTGGCCTAATGGCTGTGGACATCATCATCAAGGGGAAGTTGCTGGTGGTTTCCAACAACTATTATCCTCTCTCTCCCCTTAGACCTGTAGTGGCCATAGCTAAGATAAAAAGTCCCCACTGTGGCTACAGGTGCCCAGCTGGCTCCCAGCCAGAATGTCATCTTGCCATTAAGGTGGTGGATCTTTTGATTTCCTTTCACACTGGAGCAATGGATGTTGTCTTTGCACAGGTGATTGCTCCAGGAGCAAAAGGAGCACAAAGCCAACCCCACAGCAACCTGATGTAAGGTTTGCCAAAGGGACCCAAATCCAGGACCAGAGCCATATGAGCACTTACATAGAGAAGATGGAAAGAGCTGTAAACAACAGAGAGGTGCTTAAGATGCCACCATTCTTACAGAATAGGTACAGGTGTCACTGAGTCCCTGTGGCTTCTAAAGGCAGCTGTAGAGTGAATTGTGACTGTGAGGAAGGAGGGGACTTGAACTAAGTGCTACACTTAATGGATGCCTAACTCAGGCAGTGGATCATATAATCACAGATAGTTTGGATTGGAAATGAACCTTAAAGAATATCTAGTTCCAACCCCACTGCCATGGGCAGGAACACCTTCTACTGGGTTGCTCAGAGTCCCATGTGCCCTGGTTTTGCATACTTCCACAGATCGAGGGTCCACAACCTTTCTGAGCAACGTGTTCCAGTGCTTTACTATCCTCACAGTAAAGATTTTCTTCCTCATATCTAATCTAAATCTAGCTTTTTTCATTTTAAAACTGGTACTGCTTCTGTGATCACTACATGTTTTTGCAAAAAGTCCATTTCCATACTTCTTGTAAGCCCCCTTTACGTACTGGAGGGCTGATAGCAAAAGTGCAACTAGTAAGCTATAGGGCAGTGTGCCTCTTTAAAAGGAGGGGAAGGGAAGGGAAGGGAAGGGAAGGGAAGGGAAGGGAAGGGAAGGGAAGGGAAGGGAAGGGAAGGGAAGGGAAGGGAAGGGAAGGGAAGGGAAGGGAAGGGAAGGGAAGGGAAGGGAAGGGAAGGGAAGGGAAGGGAAGGGAAGGGAAGGGAAGGGAAGGGAAGGGAAGGGAAGGGAAGGGAAGGGAAGGGAAGGGAAGGGAAGGGAAGGGAAGGGAAGGGAAGGGAAGGGAAGGGAAGGGAAGCAGAAAGTGTTATTGCATTCCCTGCTCCATCTGCTGGAGCAGCCCAGAACAGCTTGTAGTGTTCACTCAGACAACTGGATTGCAGCTATGTTACCTAACTATCTTTCTTCAGATAGTTATTTGGTAGCAGTGAGCCACATCATTTTTGTAATCACATCTGAGATTTGATATCTTCCTGTTAAATGTTTTGAGCATCTGCAATTGCATGTTTAGGTGTAACAGTATAATATAGAAGCTTCTGTTTTGTTGTGAAATGGTACAATATAACTCAATTCCAGAGTTTAAAACAAGAAAAAAATACTTTCAGAAGATGCAGTTCGCTGCACTGGATGAGTGGTAATAACTCCTCATGGTTTATTTTACAGCCGTTTCCTTTTCCTGCTTGGGTTCTTGTATCAGTTCACTTTTGTTTCTACTTTCATAATTGCTTTCTTTACAGTTTCTCTTCTGCAATACTTAGAAAAATCGTAATAAATTGTAATATTCTCAGTTTTTCTTTAATCATAAGTTTGATAGTTCCCTTTTCTATAGTTTTAAGGAAACTGGTCATGATGAAATGCAACATATTATTAAAATATTTTCATTCAAGTAAAGGATGGTATTTCTGACTGAGATTTAGTTTCTAATGCTTGATATTGAAGGGAAGATAGTGTATTGTAAATACAAGTATTGTAAATACAAGATATTGCCTTGTAAATCCCAGATCTGATAGGAAGGTTACCAAACTTTCAACTGACATTTCTAAAGCACAAAGAAAATCCCAGAGAGAAAATAAACTGATGGAACAAGTAAATCGAGTCCATTATCTGTTATATAAGCACATTCAGAGGATACTCTGAGATAAATATGGAAATATTAACTTGGTCATTAAAGTATCTGTCCATTCTATTATTTAAATGCTCAGGGGCAATTGCCCTGAAATAGGATGCAAATAAACTCAGTTCTGAAGCCCATCCAATTTTATAGCCCATCAATGTCAATTATCCTGTAAATACAGGGCATTTTCTATGCAGAGATCTTCATTATGAAAAAAATGAAGTGTATCAAATATATCACAATGATATCAGATTACAAAATCTACAATCTACATGCAATCTACAGAAAAAAGAACGATGATGATGATAATGATGATGATGATGATGATGATTTTTTTTTTTTTTAAGGAAACATGAGCACACTATTTTCCTGGAGTCAGATGACTCACAAATTCTGCAGAAGGCAGAGTATAATATAAGCAAAATCTGCCCTCTTAACAACTATGACAGGTATTAAAATAGAGCTGTGGAGTGGTACTGTAGTATCATTAATTTATTTTTGATTGTGTAGATCATTAAACAATTAAACTAAAGCATTATTCTTTCCAGCATCTTTAATATAATTTCACTCATATTCTTTTAGATACTCTATTATAATTTAGGTTTACAAGACTTCTGCCTATTCCATTGACCCAGGAAAACCAGAGAAAAGGTGAATCCTGCTAGGGATCTATTGGAATTATATCTGGAATTACAGACTCTCTGGGGAGGATACTACATTTCTGGCATGATCACTTGGTAACAGCAGCTGGTTTATGTGGGCAGGCCAGGCAGTGTTGTGCCATGGTGTGCCATGGTGTGTCAGGCCTGTTGTTGGGAGGGCACACGGCAGCCAGTGTTCTCTTCCCTGTTCCTGGAGCATTGCTGCTGCCTTTCGGTTTGCAGACATATGATGGCTGTGCCAGGTCAACACTGATGCAGCACAAGGACCTTCAGTTTCTGGACTGTCCCCACAGTACAGCATCCTGTGTGCTGACAGCCATCATTCCTCTCTAAAAATAGATGTTTCTTGTGGCTGGTGAGGAGTAAAGCCTTATTTCTTGTTGTGTTTAACATTTTCAGTGATCCCCCAAAAGCCAGGTTTTCAGCTTAGCCCTCAGAAAACTCAGTGACCTTACCCAGCATATCTCCATATCTTCATTAAAGTGATACTTGATGTAAATACAAAGAAAAGTACATAGGTTCATGGAAGAAAAACAAACACTGACTGGCATAGTTCAGTGGCTGCTGTAGAACACAACACACAAGTGCCACACGAGGTTTACCAGTAGGTGGTGACATATAATTATTTATTAGCTATTTTCTAGCTGCAAAGATTCTGAACACAGGCAGGTTCACTGTGCAACTTCTTGTTTAAGCTTTCCTTTCGTATTGCTGCATCTTTTGAGATTTCTTTTACAAGTTTCACAGCTGCAGAAGTGTTTCATAGCTGCAATTGCATCTTCTGGCTGTAGAAAGTCATCCTGCTCTTGTTCCGTGAACTGCAGGTCTGCCTCCCCACTGCTGAACAAAGTGCTTAGTTTGTGTGGTTTCAGGATCTTTCGTCTGTTGATGAAGGAAAATAACCCAGTTGTCATAACACATGCATGAGAAAAAAAAGTCAGTCCTTTCTTTGTAATGTGTACCTCTTATTTACTTCCCGTGAGTAAACAAGTTTTAGAGTTAGCTGTGTGGAAATCTGCTATTTACTGCCAAATGTAATCAGCAGCCTCTCCTGAGTCCATCACATCTTTCTGTGCATCAGTGCTCCCAAGCTACGAAGCCATCATTAACCCTGGAAAAAAAATTATTCCCCTAAGCTTGGTCTATCTATTATTTTCTATTAATTTAAATACCACCTGTGGGTTATGACTAATGAAAGCCATATAGCTGCAGCATTTGAGATGAAGCTTAGATTTAGATAGTTAGCAGTGTTGGAGTAGCAGGAGGAAACAAGTCTTAAGGCTTCTCTTAGGCTTCAGGAATCGCCACAGAAGTGAGCTGGGCCTGTTTGCTTCATGGGAAGGGTATTGGCTCCATGGAGGTCACAGCCCAGCTTACTTCACCGCCTGGAGCAGGGGTGACAGATAAGAGTGCTCCTGACAGCCTCTGCCCACAGCCAGTGGGTGTATCTGGGTGAAAAGTGCCTTTTTGGGGAAGGTGGTGCAATGTGACCGTGCATCAGTCTGCTCACAGTTCCCGGCCCTGAAGACACGAGCAGACCTTGTGAGCACACGGCTGCCCTCGCAGCTGGGTGGGCGGCCGGGCTGGGCTGGGGGCGGCTGCTGAATGTGCCCTGCTGGGTGAGATGTCAGCATGCTCTCCTGCCTGCTTCCATGCGCTCTTGAGCTGCTCTTTCTGAACTGGTTCTAGCTCAGTGCTCGTTAGGGCTTAACCACAAGGTTCTATTGCAGTTCTTAAAAGGCTCTGCATTTTCTAACTACTGTTTGATGCATTGCTGAGTTCTTGATGAACACCCATGTTCAAACCTGCGGTGACAAAGGCTTATACATTCAAACATATGCAGTGCTTTATTCCTGATGCTGTCACTGGCCTGAGTTGAGTCTTGAGCCCAAGTCATGTCAGTTTTCCACATTAATATTCTTTTTACCATTTACACAAGGAATTTTCTTCACACAACAAGGTCAGTATGTTTTTTCTGACTGCACCCATAACTCTTGTGGGCCACCCTCTGGGGCTGGTGCAGGACAGCCAAGCTCATACACAACACACAAAGTGCTGCAGAAAATGTACAATCTGTCAATCAGTGGGACCACAGGGTACTTTTAATCCCTGCTGCATAGACTGGTGGCAACTGCCTGAGCTTTGTCTGTGGGAACTAGTGTATTTGTCTGAAGAGCACCAAAATACCACACCCAGAACTTCAGGGCACTCTACTGGTGCTGCAGAAAAAACAGGAAAGCCCAATGCCCGCTAATAAAAATGGAGGGAGATTCACACTTATCTGCTAAATTTGGTGGCAGACAAGACTATTACTTGCCTTTATCACAAGGACATAAGTCACAGGCTGCAACCTGTTGCAATACAGGCTGGCTTTGGGACTCTAGATTAGCTACTTAAGACTTTCCTGAGAGAAAAAGCAATTATTTCAGGTAAGTTGCCAAGCTGCTCCTGTGCTCTGCCTATACCTGGTTATACTTTTTCCTGGGAACTATTACTTATGTGCAAAGCAGAAAGGGAAAGAAGGTGGGCAGCTTTAGAGAAGTTACTGCTGCTGTTTGCTGGCAGCAGGATGCCATTTATAAATGAGATCATCACATTGCAGCACAACAACCCAAAGCACAGAGGGAAAAGACAAGTGTGACTGGCAACTCTGCCTACTGCAACACAAGGTATGGTGAGGGGACACAGGCAACTATTGCTGGTTAAATGCTATTCCTGTGTGTTGGACACAAAACTGACAGTAACTTATGACTTTCTTTTTCAGTGTTGTTTGGACAACACATGAAAAAAAGAATTAGACACCAATATAATAAAACTATTATTCTTGTTTGGGATGAGGAAGTCAGAGAATGAAATCAAAGATGACACCCAGAACTGAGTTTTTCAATAATGGAAACAAGCAAGAAATGGGAAAGCAAGGTTTTTATAAAGTAATTATATAATAGCAAGCTAAATTCAGCTGATGAAAAAGAAGTTTTTATAGGAAAATAAATGAAACACCTGCACTTAAATGAAAGGGGGATACAGGACTGGAGCTGACATGCAAAAGGAGTGATTTTTAGATTAAGTGAGGGTAAACCTTAATGCTGTAAATAAGGTTTATTTCTTCAGTATAGTAACTTAAAAACTTAAAAAATTAAAATATAGTAACTCAAATGTAATGGCATGTGCACAGCTACCCCATGCCTCACTGCCTGCCCTGGTGTGAAGCCAGGACAATATTTCCACCTGCCAGATTTGCATGTCAGTGCCTTCACTGTAGTGTTCAGTTGCAACAGCAAGATGTCCAAATCTTTACTGTTTTATCACACAGGTGTAGGGACACCAACAAAAACTGGTACAAAAGTAAGTCTGAAAAGCCCTTCAGTTCCTCTCTTAGAAACATATTAGGCCTTGGATGATGAAACATCACTGTACCCGAGCTGCCTCCTTGATGGCTTGATGCCAGGAGCAAGCCAAAGTTTGAATTCTCATAAGTCAACACCAGAAAAGAGAAAAGTTTTAGTGGGAAAATAAAAGGTGATCCAAAGACAATGAAAAAAAAAACCCCAACCCAATGTGATTGTCTAGATCTACTTTCTTTTTCTCCTGTGATTTATTCCATGATTCTGTGAAAGACCATTTTTTCCCTTTCTTCCAGACAAGTGTTGTTAGAGGAAGTAAGTCCACCTCCGCAGCCATCCCTTTGCCCCAGTGCTGAACCCCGCCGCTGCCTCTTGCAGTGGCACCAGAGCCAGGGCAGCCCACAAGGAGAAGGGAGGGGGAACAGGCTGGCAGCTGAAGGGCAGCACCCACTGCTGCCTCTTGCAGTGGCACCAGAGCCAGGGCAGTCTGCAAGGAGAAGGGAGGGGGAACAGGCTGGCAGCTGAAGGGCAGCACGGGCTGCAGCCGCCAGTTAGCGCAGCCTGAATCTCCTGGACACCGGTCAGTAACCATTTCATATATTGCTAAACCTGAACTATAAACTGCAATTGGTAAATCTGCAGGATTAATCAAAAATACACCTGGCTAACCTTCAAATTATCAACTATTACAGCTGTTTGGTTACTTTGGAACTGCTGCTGCTACGTGACATTAGCTCAAGGCCAGACCTGCAACTGTCTGCATCAATCCAGCGAAGCTCTCTGCAGAAAGGTGACAGAACAGAAAGGGAACAAGCCCTCTCCAGAAAAGGTTACTCAACAGCTTGCTAGGTTGACTCAGTGCCATTGGATACAGTGGTGTACCCACTGTATATAAATTGTGACCTGTCTTCTGTTTCATTCTCAGCCACCTCTCCTGCCACCCTGGTAGTTACCCTTTTTCCACTTGGAAGATTTTGGGCATTACCAGAAATGTTCCTAGCATCCTGGATCTGGGGAATGGCAGTAATACTTTGTTGTGTATCTTGGTTTCTTCTAGGGAGGAGAAGAAGGTAAGGACTCTTTGTAAAAGCATCTCAGTGCCTGGCCTTTATTTGTGTCAAATATTCTGTGTACATCACTAAAAGAACTGTAGTCAGACATATCAGGATAGCACAGACAATACTGTAGTTTGGTCTTTTGAGAGATTTATGTTCCAATCGAATTTCTGTGTATGAACTTTGCAATAATAGTGTTGTGAGTCCTAGAGGTAGCTGTAGATACAAATCTATGTATAAGCAAGGTAATTAAAATATGAATATGTATGTCCTGATTTCCTAAAGTTCTGGGCTGTAATTTCACCTGTATTGTAATCACAGCGAATACCTACTTATATCTAATTATAGTTTAATATCTGCTTACAAACACTTTTATATCTAGTAACACAATTTAATACAGGTAATAATTATGTACCAGGTATATTCCTTAAAAGCATTTATGCTGCTGACACACTCACACAAGGAGTGAGCAATTTGCTTAACTCTTCTTATTTTTTAATTTCAGCAGTAATTTTCTTGTTTTATTTTAGAAAGTTTAATAAAAAAGGTGAAAATAATTAATTTCATTTACTGTAAATGCTGAATTATTATATGATAGTTATTTCAGGAGTCATTATGTCCTTATACAGGAAAGTTGCTTCTACTCAAAAAAGAAAATAATTTAAACATATGCTTCACTTTAGGTATCTGCTTAATTTAAAGCATGTTCTTGATGACACTGTGAAAGGCTTGCTCTTATGCTTACTGAGGATCACAGCAAAACTCCCATATTTTTAGAAAGATCTGGTCCATTAATGGTATATACCAATAATAGAAACCTTTCCGTACTAAAAAAGTTTCTTTGCTTGGTATTCAAATGAAACTGTGGATCAAATTGCCCAAAAATGTATCAGACAATATCAGTGTGATGGATTATTTATTAATGTGACAATTTCATAATTGCGTGTCAGCTAATGACAATAATTTTGCATTTTAAGATGTGAAAAATATACATCTGATCCTGGGAAAAGAAAGATGATATAATCAAACTGTGTTTTATTATGTCTATTAATAGTTAAAATTGTTCTTTCTTAGACAGCTTAGCCCTGAAAGTGGAAAAAATTATTTGTAAATAAACTACTTGGGATTTTTTCTTTTCTTTTTTTTTTTTCACATTACACAAAGCCTAACATCAATATTTTACATACCTGATAGTCCTGGATAAGAGATCTTTATACATAATTTTAAACTGAGCTTTTGTTTGTGTTTTGTAGGCGGCAAGGTGAGCCACCACTTGAAAATGGGTTCCTTCCATACCTGGGCTGTGCCTTGAAGTTTGGTGCCAACCCCCTTGAATTCCTCAAAGAAAAGCAGAAGAAGCATGGCCACATCTTCACTTGCCATGTAGCAGGGAAATACATTCATTTCCTCACTGACCCTTTTTCGTACCATGCATTGATGCGCCAGGGAAAACACTTGGACTGGAAAAAGTTCCATTTTGCTACTTCTGCCAAGGTACTCCTGCTTTTAATATCTAACATGCAAAGTATCTGCTGACATACCCAGTTACTTTCTGTAAATATAACTATGCCTTTGAAATAGGATTGGTTTCACATTTCTGCACTTCTACTGTTTAAAATATTGTGGTATTTTTGTCCTCTTCCTAAATGGAAAAGAAATTTGCAGTGATTTGAATTTTTCTAAGATTACACATTATTCTAAGACTGTACATTATTCTATTACATTATTATCCTTCCCTCTAGTAAGCTATGAAGTTATACTTTGGCTTTTGTTTCTGTTAGACTTTATCATCAAGGTAACAACAGGCCTTACTTACCATGCATACAATTTATTTTTTGACAGGCTTTTGGGCATGGTAGCATTGACCCTGCAGAGGGAAACACCACTGAAAATTTTCATCAGACTTTCATTAGAACCCTTCAAGGCAATGCCCTAGATGCCCTCATTGAAGCAATGATGGAAAACCTACAGTATGTCATGCTGCAGTCAAGAGCCCCTAAGCTTCAGTCTAATACCTGGGTGACAGAAGGACTTTATACATTCTGCTGCCAAGTGATGTTTGAGTCTGGCTTTTTAACACTTTTTGGTAAAGAATTTAATTCAAATAATGACAAAAACCTATCATCAAAGCAGGAAACTGAGAGAGCTCATATCCTAAATGCCCTTGAAAACTTCAAGGAATTCGATAAGATTTTCCCAGCCCTCGTGGCAGGGCTCCCTATCCACCTCTTCAAGAGTGCCCACAGCGCACGTGAGAGGCTGGGAGAGGCACTCCTGCACAAGAACCTCCTGAAAAGGGACAACCTCTCTGAGCTGGTCACCCTCCGCATGTTCCTGAATGACACCCTGTCAACCTTCGATGACATGGAAAAAGCAAAGACCCACGTGGCAGTGCTCTGGGCCTCTCAAGCAAACACCATTCCTGCCACTTTCTGGACCTTGTTCTATCTTCTTAAGTAAGTCCCAATGCTTCTTGTTCCCAAACAAGAAAAATGTTTATCTTTCAGAAACCGATTCATTAACACAGGCCAATTCCACTGCTTGATCAGTGACAAAAAACTTACTGTTTGCAACAGAAATGCTGTGTTGTTCTGGACTTCCACAGATGAGCCCTTTACCCATCTGAGAACAAGTAGTGGTAGCACAGAGCAATTCTTTAGAAGCTTCTTTTTTTGGTTAAGAAACAGCACTCCAGGGCAATGCTACACTTTGTCAAGAAAGCTTTGGAGTAAATCTACATGATATGACATTAAAAGTGCTAGTTGCAGTCAAAACATTAAGTGTATTAAAGGCTACCAATATAACTAGACATTTTTAGACCATCTCACTAGAGCAGGCAAAATGAGTTTGAACTTCATTATTGTTTTTACAGAAAGTTAATAGAAAATAATTTATATGTTCATAGATCCCACTGAAGCTGTAATGTAGTTTGCACCTGCTGAGCTTGTTATATGTGAGACAGGTGCACAGCTCAGATAATACTATCAAATGTCTATTTTATAGTGGGCCTTTGTGGATTATCTGCTTCAGCATAACTAACTAACTCTGAAGTATGTGTCTAAATTCCTAATGCTTTTACTTATCATCACTTCTTGCCAGTGTTAATTTTTGAAGCTATCTAGCACTTTTTGCTCCAAGCATGCATTTGCTTTAGATTTTCTGGACTTGGAGTCTTTTAACACCCTGATTGTGCCTTCATCAAGACACTATTGCACCCTCTCTTATTGTATCTATATACGTCACCATAACTTGTATATTCCATATCTGAAAGAAAGGCTAGCTGGTGAAGGGTACTATGTGGGCTCTTAGTAATAGGAAGATTCTTTTCAGCTAAACAGAATATTGTCACATCAGCCAGAATAAATGATGTTATAAAATTGACATATAATTCTGTTCCTAAACTTTCTACCTGCAGTGAGGCTATTTCCTAATCTACAACTGGCTGGCTTTTTTCTTATTCTTGGCATTGCTTTTTGGTGACTGTGCTCTTTATTACCTGAATTACGCACATCAGTTCTGTCCCACTTGTCATTGCAGACAAAATCAAATATTTGGGGTTCCTTTTTTTTTTTTTCTTTTCCTTTGAAGATATCATAACTTTGCCAAGACATGAAAAAGTGGAACTGCAGCATTTTGCTGCAACATTTTCATTTTAGAAGGTTGTACTGGTCAGCCAACAAAATAAATTTTAGTAAGGAAGAAAGTTAATAGCAAAACCTCTTCTTAAAGAATTTTTAAATTTAAAGTTATGTTATACCTCTGCTCTTTTGATCTTAGGAGTCCAGAAGCAATGAGAGCTGCTACCAAAGAAGTGCAAAATGTTTTGGAAAGTGCCGAGGAGAGTATCAGCCTAGATGGCAAACATATTTCCTTGAACCGAAAACAGCTGGATAATATGCCAATATTAGGTATGACTATTTTATGCAGGATTATATATGCAGAAATCACACTACAATTTCCATGGTCTTCTATTTATTACCATATAAATGCTTGCCATGGAATTCCTATGGAATTAACAAAGAAACAGTAGAACAGGAAACTATATGTTCCTTAGCCATAACCAACACAACCAGGCTTCCCAATGTCCCAGGTGGTAGTGAGAGTATCAAAATTCACATGAACAGCACATTTTCATGGGCAATGGCATGTCTCAATAATACTACACCACTACATAACATAGACCCGTGGATAATTCTGAACAATATTTTGTCTGGTTAAGTCTTTAAATCAAATGAAAAGGTGTTGCCAAAACTTAACTCCCTATTCTTATTGTATGAAGCAATGTTTTCTAATACCATTACTTGTATTTATTTTTAATATTTTTTCAAATTATAGGCATATTTTTCAGAAGTAACAGATAGTTTTGATAATGTTGCCTTTAACTATTACTTTAAAAATATCAGTTAATATTGAAACAAAAAATTCCCTTATTACTTTTTTTCTGAGTATGGGTTTCTCTACAGATCTCTTAAGGCTTCAGAAAATTCTGTTCACTGCACTGTTTCTTTTTCTTGTTATGTTCTCAGTTTTCACTGGTTTGGTCTTCATCTCAGAGTGAAAATATATCCCACTTTTGAACGTTCTGTTTCATCAACTATAAGCATTTTTCACAGGGAATGCAGATTGGGTTCTCAGTCATATCTGCAGAAGGGATAGAAATGCTAAAAAGAAATTAGAAAGATATTTTCTTAGGCATTTAGAAAGTTAATATTAAAATGTTTCTTCTAATAAATTCAGGGTTTGATAATGGCTCTGCAATAGTTCAGTATCCATGACCTGCCCCCAGTATGTGAATATGCTGTTTCCATGGCAATAATTCCTCATCCTCTCCCAACAGACAGCATCATCAAGGAGGCGATGAGGCTCTCGAGTGCATCCATGACTTTCCGAGTGGCCAAGGAGGATTTCACTTTGCACTTAGAGAACGACTTCTACAACATTCGCAAAGATGATATTGTAGCTCTTTACCCTCAGCTGCTGCATTTTGATCCAGAAATCTATGCTGATCCCCTGGTAAGTATTTTTTTCAAATTGCATTAAACTTGGCTCTCTGGCAGGAATTAGCAGGCCTTTACATAACACATTTTTTGGTGTTCCCCATGGCTGGAATTCTGTTGTGCCCCAGACAACCCGTTCTTACACTTGAAGAAGTGATAATAGGAAAGAAAAAGAATAAAGGCACTGTTGCAAGACATGTTTTAGTGTAACTAAAAGGTGTGTTACCAGCCTCAGACAGCCTTCTACTTGCTGCCTTCCTCGGTGAGGGAAGATCACCATTAAAAGGGTCTTTGAAAAAGGATAACAGTTTCCCAAAGGCACAGAATTAGAATTCTTCCAGTTCTTCTTCTGCTGCATGAACAAGAATGCAGCTTAAAATCCTTATTTTTAGAGGTCAGGAAAGAAAAGGAGAGTTATCAACAAAGAACCTGTGATCCTGTCCCACATGACAGAACTTCTCAGAGGCTACTCTTTGTAAAACAGCACATGGGGGCTGGTGGTACTGTACAATGCTGGAGACATCTCTTTCCCAGCCTGCATTTTGTGTCTTAGCAGCTTTATCTGGTTTTTGGAGGTATTCAAATATCAAGGAGCTCCTCTGTGTGTTTAATTGCAGACATTCCGATACGATCGCTTTCTGAACGAGAAGGGCGAGGAGAAGACCGACTTCTACCGCAACGGCCGGAAGCTGAAGCATTACTACATGCCTTTTGGGACAGGCATAGCAAAGTGCCCGGGCAGGTTATTTGCTGTCCATGAGATTAAACAATTCTTGGCTCTGATTTTTTCATATTTTGAGATAGAGCTTGTGGACAGTAATGTGAAGTGTCCCTCTCTAGATCAATCCCGTGCCGGACTGGGTATTTTGCAGCCATCCAATGACATTGATTTTAGGTACAGGCTGAAGTGCTTATGAATATATATTTTGTACTATGCATATACACTCTGTACTAGTAGTACATAAATGCACTGTATATACTAACAGTACTAAACACACTGTATAACATATACTTTATATACATTTTTTGTATATATGCAAATGTATTACTTCAAGTCTTGGGGGAAAATCTATATGAAGATGCTAATTCACCATTTTAATGAAAAATGTGCATTTGTGTGGTACCAGCATGCAGTGGATTTAGTGCTGTCTTTTGATACAAATGCCTCCCTTTTTACCAACCATTTTGAAAGGCAAGTTAAGATTTTCAGCTGTGTGTGTACAGCAGCCTTTTTTTTTTTCCTGTCAGAAAATACTTTCACAAAAGTAGAGTTTCATGAGCTAATTCATAATAATTTCAAAATTTACTAGAGTTAAAACATATTCTTTTCCATAATCAAAATGTTGTGGAGCGGCTTGTCTCCTCAGGTGAAATAAAGTTTTGTTATAAAAAGGCAGATTCACAGTGGGGAGGGCAGAGTTTGCTGGGGAATTACATTTACGGTTTTATGAAAAACTAGAAGACTTGAAAAAAACCTACAGAAATGTTCACGTTCAAGTGAAACTGCAAAACTTGTTTTATATTCTTTGTAAGATACTTATTTTTAGAAAGTGCTAACTGTGTTAAAATAAATTATATTGGCTGAACCAAATGCATCTCTAGACTGTTTGTTGTTCTAACATCCTAACATTATCAAAGGCTTATGAATTTATCCAAAGCCGCACAAATAAGTTTTAAACTAGGCAGCTCAAACACCAATATGGACATAAATAAATATCTACCACATATTCACCAGTGGTTTTGGCTGCATTTAGCCTCATTGTCTGAACTCCCTATTTCTGTAAGCCTCCTTAGATCTTCCTAGTCTAATTGCAATAAAGTTACCCTGGGTAGTAGTATGTCCACGGATTTCATTTTCAGTGGTGGCATGTCCATAAGAACGATTGTTTCAGGGTTAATATAATTTGGTTCTCTCTAACATCCCTGTCCTTTTCTGCTGCAAATGACAGATATATGTATGTCACAAAAGTCCATTTTTAAATGAAATCTCTTTGGGCTGAAAGAGAGAGCTTTCTTATCATTTGCTGATGAAAAGAACAAATGGACTTAAAACATTGGGTTTTTCCTGTTTTTTTTCAAGGACTTATGGTCTGACCTTTTGTCCTTAACTCAAAAGTAAGTTTCATGAGAGAAGATGAGATACAGGACTATTTGATATCTTCAAATTTCACATTCTGGCAAGATATCCAGGCTAGATGATAGAACTCTTCCTAAATAATGATTTTTTTGATTGACTTCTTGAACTATAAATTATCTGTTCTTTTTTCTTCTCACTAGCCACTGCCTTAAATATTCAGAGGTTAATAAAAAGATTATGCAGTGTGTGCATAACACTTTATTATGTGTGCAACACACATTTATTACCTCTGTGTTCTCTTTGTAATTTTATTTAATCTTTTTGCATTTTCAAAGGAGAACAGAGAACACTGATTTGTTGCACCATGTGTAATATTAAACAATAATGTATAGTGCAAGGGGGGTTGAATTATTACTGTGGTTCTCTTGGTAAGGGTAGTATCCAGTACAACTTGTTTTCACACTTATGTCGCTTATATTTTATATGACTTATATAAATTATAGCATTTTCAGTGTAAGCTAATTTGGAGAATGAAGGCATGCCTGACATGCACCCTGGCACATGTTATTATCATTAGAGTGATAATAACACTCTCCTTCTTTCTTAAATAAATCCTGCTTAAAACAGCAGTTTTTGAGGGCAGCAAGGCTATGCAATGTTTTAAGCAAAATACACTTCCTTGATGAAAAGGAATTAAACATGGAATTACAACAGCAGAAAAAAGATGAGACAACCTCTAAACTAATTCTAGGTCCCTTCAAAAATTAAGCCTCTTTTACATCCCATTGTCTCTTTCAGAGTGACTGCTCCAGTCTTTTCCAGCTGTGGTTTAATGGCTTTTTGTCAGTTCCTTTTGTCTATGAGAAATTGAAGTGTTCTGTAGCTCCTTGAGCAGACCTAATTTTCAGCTTCCCAATCATGGGAGAATAACGGAAGATTGATGAGGAAGATTGTGACCATGGTCAAACGGCTTGCAAGCCAGAGTGTCAAAAACCACATACATCATACCAGTCATTGTTTAGCCTCATGTGCTGAACAACACCCATGTTCTGATAACAAAGTCCAGTGATAGATTTAGAGGCATCCTGTTGAGCATGACTGAGATTCCTGCCCTGCTGTGCGAACAATCAAATGGTAGTAAACTACACGTGCATGAATCCCTGATATACAGGGGAAAAGAGGAGGTTTGGTGATCCTCTAGCACTCACAGAACTCCATGGTGCCTGGATCCCTGCTAGCTTTGGGGATCCCCCCACTGGCACCACCATTTAAACCCAGACAGCAACCAAACACCAAACAGCCAGTCACTCTCTCCCCCAGGAGTAGCATCAGGGAGAGAATCAGAAGGGTAAAAGCTGGAAAACTCAGGGTTTGGTTTCAACAAAACCAAATTTTCTAGCCATTTCATCCATGATGTTGTGGTTGTTGCTGTGTCCTGCCTGAGCCGGCTCACACACCAAGGAATACCAACAGTAGAGAACTCAGGGGGAGGTAAAAACATCAGAGGATTCACCCCACAGATTAAAGTCCAGTTCTGAATACTGTGGAGCAGGTACTGACTTAAGAGCAGAATCACCATAAACTGGTGCAAACCAGCACTGTCAGCAGACAGGGCCCTGCAAGGATGGCCCAAGAGCTCCTGCCCTGTGGCACCACAGCCCTCACCACTCAGCCTTGCTGGGTAGCAGCTCTCCATGGATGGCTAGACCACACAACCTCTGGACTGATATGCAGTGTGTAGACCAGAGGCAACCAGCCCTTTCTGCTCAGTGCTGGACTCCTGTAGCCTGAGGATGATAAAGCATGTTTGCAGGGGACTCTTCTTCTTCATATTGCCCTTGTGTTACGCAGATGAAAAGACCCACTATAAGCCCCTAAGCATGCTTCCACTTTGTTACAAAAGATGAACGGTTTGAATAATTTGGATATGGATTTCCTCTTTTTTTAATATATGTTGGGCTGTATACACGTGTGTTGGTTTGCTGCTGTAGCTGCTAATTTTCTAACCTCAGTTAAACCCCTGTTACTGGGGTTACACAGACGCAAGTGAGGGGAGAAAAGAAAGTACAAAGTCTGTGGCACTATGCCTCAGCTAATGCAATCAAATACTTCAGCAATCAATACTCATCTGCCCTGCCAGGGTCACAAACACCACAAGGTTATACCAGGGCAATTCTTTCTGCTGCCTCTCCTAAAAGCAGGATTTTTATTAAGACAGGAGGAAAAAGAAAAATAATATTAAAACCATAAGAGCAATTAGAAATGTATTGTACAGATCCAGGCTGGTAGGAAGCAGGCAGCCTCTGCTGTGGGCTCTGTGAGTATTTCACGGTATATACTGACTATTTAAAGTGCTTGAAGAGGTATGGGCAGAAGAGGAACAACAACCTCAGCTCCCAGGTGGGCGCCCTAACCATTAGGATAGCTCAGGCATTTTTCTCAGGGAATTTGTAGAGTGTTTTCTCAAAAAAAAGTAACAGACTCAACAGGATGATTTGCATGACTCCCTGACAGTGCCCTTACAGCCAAAGAGCTCTCTTAGTTGAGAAGAGATTCAATTTCGACTTGGGATTGCAGTCCCCAAGGAAGTGGAGTTTGGGGAGTTCAGTCTCTCCCACATGCCCAGGGCACAACTCTAAGCTTGTGGTTGTCCTGTAAGGACAAGGATGAGTAAGAGTGAGAGATAACTCTTGAGGAACACATAAGTGTAACGTATTCGGGAGCTTGAACGTTCAGATTTTTTTGGACCCAGATGAGCTGGGCCTTACCGTAGTCAGGTGCCTCTGAACAGTGATTTGGGGATGAGGAGCAAGGCGAGTGAGACCACGTGGCTCATGACCCAGCAGAAGGAGGCATTTTGGGTCAGCAGATTGAACCTAGGCAGTGAAAATTTTCTACAGTTTTTTCAGGCTAAAAGAAATCTTTACTAATCATGGAGGTCTTGGAAACAACACAGTGACTTTACTAATGAAAAACACACCCTGTCAGAAAATAAGACAGCTTTACAATTCTGAAACCATGCTGGCAACAGCTTTTGTAACAGAGCTGCCACTAAGTTCAGGCAGCCACTCTTCAACATGTCAACAGTGGTTTCGATCACATTTTCAGGCCTTTCTTTAATTGTTTTTGTATCTTATTATATGAATATCAGGATAAACTGCTATTTATATTATGAGACCTCTTATGACAGTTTCTGATGAAATAAAAGAGGAAGCAAAAAGAGGAAAAGTCATGGCATAATTTTTCTGAAAACATGAAATACATTTCAGAGATAACTATTTCTTAGCTGGTGATAATGTGCTTCAAGCTGTTCATCCTCTTGGTCTAAACAGATAGCTGTGGCAGCATAAATAGGTATTTGCCATTTATGAACTGCAGAGTGCTACATCTGGATGCCAACAGGCTGAAGATAGGACCACAGTCTTCTGATACTCCTGGTGATGCAGGGGATTGGACTAGATGACCTGTAAAAATTCCTTCCAACCCAAACCATTCTATGGTTCTGTGGTTCCATTCTCTCCTCCCATTTACAGCACCAGGTTCACAAAGTTAAAGAACATACAGAGGAGACTTGATCATAATTATGTCTAGCTGCATACAGGAGGTGTGGTGGTAAAGGCAGTGATTGCCTCTTAATAACCTTAGAATTAAATAATAAAAGGGTTACATACTATTAAGTGGAGTGCTATCAGTGTAAATACCCAGCTTGCTAACTCTTGTTGACTTTAATTTGTTTTCTGCCAAGACAGACAACTCTGTGGGACACATTACAAATCAAATGATCTTCAGTGACCCATGAGTCATAAAGGGAGAGAGGGGTCACTTCAGAACAATTCACTAAAGAGCCATAGATTTTTCAAATGAAAAGTTAATTTTTCTTAGTTCACCTATAAATAAGATTCTGTGGGCTCCAATTATCTTTTATAAAGATAATAGCAATTTCTAAAATTTATTTCATCAAATAGCAGGATCCTGTAGAAATCTTGAAAGATTAAAGCACCTTGGCCTGCTGAATCTCTCGTTTTGAGAACACTTCAGTGCAACTGGCCATGCAATTATACAATTACTTGTATAAGAGTCAATTTGAAAAGGATTGAAAAAGGCCCCCAGTAATTGCAGACTTGAGACATAAAAACACTCACAGAAAGAACATTAATTAAATACCCTAGACTGGAAGAAATCAAGATAGAAGTCAATTACTTCACCCTAGGTATGGAATGAGCTCCCCTTTACCCAGGGCAAGAAGAAGCAGAGCTTCCTTGGGATGCTTGGGATTTATGCAAGGCTCCTAAGGAACAAGCTTGCTCTCAGAGCTGCTCAGCAGGTTTCAGAAAACCAGCTGGTTTTCTGTAGGGTTCTGGAGGGCTTTGAGAGGCCTCCCTCCCTGTGCTAGCTGCAGGTAAGCACCCTGTGCAGAGCCCTGGCTGGCAGAGCGTGGGGTCAGTCCGCGCTGTCACCCCGGGATGTGCCTGTGCCTCTGCCAGCTGCGCCGGGGCCAGACTCGCCTCTCACAGGCTTTGTAGAGACATCAGTGCCAGACCCATTTCATCTCAGCCCGTGTGCCACATGGACACCTGGACTCTAAAGCCAGATCCTGCAAGGCAATCGGAGACAGACAGGGACATTTTGTGCCTGCAAAAAGCTCTGTTCCCCCCTTGCCACGAGCTGGCATGTCTGGTTTGAACTACAGGGTGAGGTACATCGGCCAAAGGGTTGCATCAACAAGCAAGAGGGGAACTGGGTCTTGATGACCTGCAGTGACCTCAGCTCTGCTCTTCTTTAATGATAATTGCTCCTTAGGCTGATGGGAAGACTTCTGTTCTTTATGCAACATTTCAGCTCGACTGTCCAAGTAAGCAAAACCTTGGAAAGGCACATAGTTAAAGGGGAACTTTCTAAAAACACATCCTCCACATTGAACTAACAATTTAATGGCTATTTTATTTCTTCAATATAAGAACTTGAAACAAGGAATAATATCCTTATGAGAATTAAAAGCTCATGTTAAAAACAACAGGAGGAGCCTGTTCATTAATGATGCAATTACACCAGTTGTGTTCTCTGTGCCTCATACTGTTGGTACATTAACTTCTTACGTGTATTATTTAGACACAGAAAACTTGGCTAAACAGACAAAAACAGCTGTTGTCCATTGAAGTTCTATGTCTGGACTTAGAAGATATTCTCCTGTGTCTGTAATGAGATTACTCAGGGCCTGTCCCTGAAATCTGTTGATTTACTAATCCTGTGAATTTGCAGAAGCCATAGCCAGAGAATAGGGGTGCTGGAAGCAGATACGATACAAGGCCTACCCCACACTGCAGAGGTGTCTGCAGATGAGGCACCTAGTGGAGGCACCGCAGTGTTGCCTGGCTGCAACTTGGAAGACCCCAGCTCCCTGCTGAAGTTCCTGGTGCAAGCAGAGCAGAGGTGAGAGATGAAGGGCCAGCCCCATCCCGTCCCGTGGATGATTTCTAAAGATGAATGGTGGCAAAAATTACTTGCTTATTCATCAGCCTTTGCTGCTGAGAATATTTTTACAATCATTATTTATTAATGATGTTATTTCCACACAGATAAGGACTGGGTATAAGAATTGTACAAACGCAGAACAAAACCACCATGCTTCTCCCTGGGATGTCACAATCTAAGGAAAGACAAGGTGAAACCATTCATCTGGAAGAGGACAAGGAATCAATGAGGCAGCATTGCCAGAATGACAGCTCATGGTCTGAAGAAACCAAGAGGTCAGTTAAGGTCAAGTTTATCACCAACACCAAAGTATCTTGGTCTGGTCAGATCCAAAACATGAAAACTAGACAGTTAATACCAGGTGACAGAGAGGTGAGGATTAAGGCAAAAAGCTGCTTGGAAGCCAAAAAAAAAAAAAAAAAAGAAAACTTTGTATTCGGTACTATAAAGAATGCAGGATAAAGTAACAGGGAAGGAGGGATGACAGCACAGATAAATGCCCTTTGTGGCAAAAATGTGAATGGATGTAGCAGGAGAGGAGAGAACAGCACTGGAAAATTATTGCAGTGCAAGGAAGAAACTCTTGGGTGAATATTTTGTTAGGAGAATGGCTATGGAAGGCTACATCTTAGCTTTCATGCAGAAGGCAAGACCACATTCAAAAGAGTACACAGACAGTGACAGATTGCTGATGGGTGATGAAGGCTGAAGATTGGGCACTGATTTTGAGTCTTGAGCCCCTCTAGAGACATTGTGAAGCAGCATCACTTGACTGAAGCAGGTATAAATACCTGGAGCCAGATAGCTCTTTAAAACAAAGTTCCACAATGTGATTTTTATTGTGCATTCATCAAAGTGTGAAGCAAGAGAAGAACAGAACCTGAACTGCACAGAAATAAGCTTGCATTAGGTAACAATGGCTAGGGAGGAACAAAAGGTTAAGGGAGGCATGACAGGGTGGCTCTGAGGAGATGCAATGGGATGGAGTCAGAAGATGAGGACATCTGCAAGAGCATGGTTCTGTGGGAACCATGAATCTCAATTTCCAGAGTAGACCTCAGACGGTCTCTATTCCAAAAAGTTACTCTGTAAATAAAATAAAACAGGCTGAATCCACATGCATGTACTATGCAAATATTTGCCACCACTCTGATCAAAGTTATTAGGTGATAATGTCCAGCCTTGAAACTGGCCTTGAATAGCATTTATGAAGGTGTTCCACGACTACAGCTATTGCTAAAGATCAGTACATCAAAGTGTACTATCAATCATCCTTGAACCTTGTGCAGAGGACTGCCAGTGAAGCCACACAGAGTATAATGGAGCCTGAAAAATAAGACACACATGCAGTTATCACCAGCACCACAGCACCACTACTGCAATTTATGTATTGTCAATAATATGCTGTATAACAAGAGGTAGCTAAAAAAATACAGAATTTTACTGGTACCCATGCTTATCCGGGGAATAATTCTAATATTTTTGAGGCAAGGTTTTTTTTCATAATCTAAGAGCCTTTAATTCTAGTTCCTAATTTCAGTGTAATAGAGATTTTTGTAATGAGTATGTGGTAATAATACGAGAAAGAAAGGGAAATAATGGTTGCCACGTATGTAAATGAAAATATGTTGTAGTCTGAAAAATACTAAGTTGTGCCGCCAAAGACTACAGGAAAATAAGATTAAAAAAATGTTTAAAGTCTTGTTTTGAGAGTGACAGCCAAAGTGAGAGTCAGTTCACAGGTTAAGAAACACGAATTAAATTTCAAAACTCATATAGCCAGTGGAGATTTGGCCAGCACATGCAGGCAGCTGAACACCAGCGGCTGCCAAAGTATGTGGTGTTACTTTAGGGTAAACCACATAAATCCCTAAATTGACATGATGGCACTCACAAGGGGTTTGACTCATTTGTCCCCACACAGGAAGTAGAGACATTCGAAATGCCCTGTAGTAACCCGTGTATCTCCAGACTCCCTTCGTAGAGACTTACAGTCCCAAAAAGTCAGGTGTCGAGTCTTCAGAAACTGAAAAGCTCCAGGAATCTGACTGTGGGATAGCTGCTTGATCAAGCCCTAAACCTCTACTGAACAGAATGGGAGCTGGGCATTTTGCTCATACATAAATCTGCACAGATAGATTTAAGTGCCCTACATTTAAGTGCCCTAATCTTTGAATTGAATCCCATTCTCAGGGTTTTGAGGACCATCAGAGAAATGTAAGTTCTGAATTCAGTTTTGGTCATCAGCTTTCAGAAGTAAATTTTTATTTCAACAGGAACAACAGCTATTGAACATAAAAATAATAAAATTGCCCTGGAGGTTTCTGCTCTTGATTACACTCTGAAAGGAGGTCCTGGAGAGACAGTTTTTGGTTTAGGAATTGTATCATGTAATTTTTGCATAAACCAAGGGCGTCAAGATTGCATTGATCTGGAAAATACTTCAGCCAACAACTTCTGAGGGAAAAATGCAAATTGTAGTCACTCGAGCCAGCTGTGCAAGGGTTCATATTTCCTGAAATACAAATTTCATTTGGAAATAAGAAAATTAATTCTTTCCTTCTGTTGTATTCAAAATGACATATTCCTGGTTTTCTTCCCATTTAAAAAGCTTTCATTTCAAAATTGCTTTGAGTTAAAAGATTAAAAGATGGGAAGTATATGATTTTATTTAACTTGATCTATACTGGCTGTCACAATGTGTTGGTTTGCTGAAAACTCTGACATACTTGACTTAGGTCAAATCTACTAAATGGCTATCATCCAATTCTTTCTGGAATTAATTATTTTCCTAACTTCCCTATTAAGTAAAACTTCTTTTCAATCTTACCCATAGAACTGTTACCTTTCTCCTACCAGGCACTCATGTATCGATATCTTTGAAGAATTCATACAGTATTTACTTTTGAAAACATTTACCAACCAATTCTTTGCAGTTCTTACACAGTAAAAGTTCCCCAAGACACTTAGCACTGGTTTGCTTCCTGTCTTGTCAATATCAGAAGGAACTTAATCTAAAACTTTCACCACAGGAAAAGAAATCATTGTGTACTGCTCTGGAAATTCTCCTCTATAACATTTACAATAAGGACAGAAAGAAACTTTGTGTATTTCTATTAACTTGAATGAACAGAAGAGATCTATCTGAGCAGATTGCAAAAATTATTTTCTATTTATTGCTGTATGCACAAATACAGATCCATCAAACTAGAGAGATATTTCTGTCTGCTGACATTAAATTTTGGTGTGCAGTGTCTCATGACTGTCACACCCATAAGGCACAAAGCAGTTGGTGAGATGCATGTTGCACAAACCATTTACAATAAATATTCAGGTGCATAAATATTCTTGGTTTTCTACTTTATAATAGAATAGAAAAAAACAATTCCCAAATTCCTAATCAAAAATCAAAGTCACTGTCTGCTATCTTATAATACTATATTTTTGATTATATATGTATTTTGATGAGCTTCTGCACATTTACATTTGTTTCTGCATGAGAATTTTATTAATTTACTTGCTTATACAGAGAGCAAAAGAAAACAGTCTCTACTAACAGAAGCTAAAAAAATCCTGTTTTGCTCAGCTCACAGATGCATGTCAAATCTACTTCCATTGCTACTTCCCCTCCACCAAAACTCAGAAAGAAATTACATTCATTAATCATATAATTCAAAGAATAGTTCTAAATAAACCAGAAGAAAACTGGAAAATTCTTCTGGGTAAGAATTCTACCCTAAATGACAATCTCACAATACAATACAAAACTAAGTCATATTAAAAAATAATAAATTCATGATTATAAGAGCAAAAATTATGTTTGGGTCTTTGGGGTCATTCCCTTTCTTAACATCTATTCCCAACATTTGTGAAATAAAGGGAAAGTGATCCTTCTTCAAAGAGTTGTCACTGCTGACAGTGGTCCCAGCAGGTCCACAAAGCTTTATCTTTCCTTTTGATATGTGCATCACATCAATCTTTTTCCTTTGCCAGGCAAGTCATAGACTCAGTGCAGTTTGGGTTGGAAAGGACCTTGGAAGGTCACTTAGTCCAGACCTCCCTCTGCAACATTTTCAACTACATCAGAGCCCAGTCCCACCTGACCTTGAATGTTTCCAGGGACTGGGACATCTACCACTTCTCTGGGCATCCAGTTCTGGTGTCTCACCACCTGTACCATATAAAATTTCTTCACCTCTAATCTCCTCTTTAATTTAAAAATGTTACCCGTTGTTCTATTGCAAGAGGCCCTGCTAAAAAGTCTGTCCCCATCTTTATTACAGGCCCCCTTTAAGTGCTGAAAGTCTGCAAGAAGGTCTCCCTGGAACCTTGTCTTCCCCAGGCTGAACGACCCCAACTCTCAGACTGCATCCATAGGAGAGGTGCTCCAGCTCTCTCTTTACTTTTGTGGCCCTTCTTTGGACTCACTCCTCATTCCTGTGCTGAGGACCCCAGAGCTGGATACAGCACTTCAGATGAGGTCTCCTGAGAGCAGAGCAGAGGGGCAGAATCACCTCTTTTTCGGATGCAGCCCAGGACATGCTTGGCTTTCTGGGCTGTGAATGCACATTGCTGGGTCATGCCCAGCTTTGCATCCACCAGCACCCTTCAAGCGCTTCCCCACAGAGCTGCCCTCAACACCTTCATTCCCCAGCCTGTGCTGGTAGCAAGGGTTGCCCTGAAGCAGTTGCAGGACCCTGCACTTGGCCTTGTTTAACCTCTGGTGCAGTGCCCAGAGGAAGAACATAAGAAGATTCACTTGCTGCTCAAGATTTGTTTTGGGTTTTTTGCCTTTTAACTTCCTTATCTATAAAACCCATTGGATGACAGGATGAGAACAAATTCCTGCTGACTTCTACAGCAGTTCCATCTGTTCTGCTTTAGAACACAGAGGAACAAGAAAAAATAAAAGAAAAACAATAGAAAGGGGAAGTTCTCTCACAAAATAGGTTGCACTATCTGCAGTTTTTAGCATGTCACGGGTTGACAGATCAGCTGCAATGATGGCTAAAATCCCATTGCTGGGGTAAAACTGGGATGGCAATACTGCCAAAGTGCCCTGAACTTAAGTTAAGCACTATAATTGTCTACTTAGTCAAAAAAAACCAAAAGATATCCAAGGTATTTGATATGAAAAATTTAGTTTAGCTATGGGGAAAAAAATGCAGAGTGTAAAAAGCAGAATCCGTTAGTGATGTTTGCATGAAAAGTGACAATCTTTCATTACTGAGTTGAGGAAGAGTTGTTTCCTTCTGTTTTAATATATTTCTTCCTAATAATTTATTAAATATAGACAAAAATATAGATTCCAGAAAGAAGGTGAATCCTTGGAATACAAATTAATGTGATCAGCCACCAAGTAACTCATTACTCAAGAAGAAGCATTACCTGCACAAGACCAAATAAAATGCAACATAATAAAAGAGATCCTGATGGTACAGAATGAAACTGTTGTCAGGAGACTCCCTCTGTTTCAGTGGCAGGTGTTTAAGAAGCCAAGAACAGAGAAAAAAAGGAATGAGATTTATCAGAGATGGGCAGCCACTTCATGGGAAGTATAGACTGAAAGCTCTGTGGGTGCTATTATAGCTGGAATAAGAAAGTAGTGTCTTGCATTGCCACATCCATTGAAGCTTTTCTAGGAGAAATACCTGATATGAATTATAATCTATTCCTCCCTCAGAATGCCAAGATAAAGAAAGGAGAAAGATCCTCCCCCTAATTATTTGCCAGGACCATAATAGTATAGTTATGGGGTTTTTAAACTCTGTGTTACAGGAATTAAATATCCATATAACTGTGAACAAGCTTTCTACAACAGTGCTACAGAATCTCAAGTTCACTGAATACATAACAAAAATCTATATTATTGACTATCACACTGTTATTCTCCAGGAAAGAGACTGATTTGTTCATCTATGAATATCATGGAATCATAGAAAGATTTAGGTTGGAAGAGAACTTAAAAATCATCTTTATTCCAAATTGCCTGCTATGGGCAGGGACATTTTCCATTGAACCAGGTTGCTGAAGTCCCCATCCAACCTGGCCTTGACCACTTCCAGGAATGGGGCATCCACAACTGCTCTGGGCAGCCTGTTCCGGCGCCTCACCTCTCTCACAGAGAATGCTCTAATTTCTTCTAATATCTAATCAAAATTTACTTTCCATTTGAAGCCATTCCCCCTCAACCTGTCACTACATACTCTTATAATTACTCCCTCTCCATCATTCCTGAAGGTCCCTTTGGGTATTGGAAGGTTGCAATTAGGTCACCCCAAAGCGTTCTCTTTTCCAGGCTTAACAATCCCAGTTCTCTCTGTCTTTCCTTGTAGGAGAGGCACACTATCCCTCTGATCATCTTAACAAGTTATTAGCAAAATGTAGCTTTCTTAATAATAAAGACGTTAACTATTTTTAACAGCACTTAAGTAGTTACTGTGCTTGTACAAAGCCAGCAGCACTCTCTGAGCTTGGACAGGCTACTCTTCTAAGAAAACTCATACAATTAAATGCGTGTTTGTTGGTGGCCTTGACTATGAGTAAAGGCCATTTGGAAATCACTGACTCTGGGTCACCTCTACCTTCTGTGCTTGCGCAGTCGGTTGGGTAATAATACCCACAGAGACAACAAACATTGCCAGGTTGATATGTTCTGATATGGATCAGCCAAAGCAATAGGAGCTAGAATTGATGGGAACAATAACACAGTAGTGAAGCTGATTTTTTATTGTTTCAAAGTTTTATTGCAGTAGAGCCTGAAGATTGCAACTACAACCAGGCAGCCGCTATTTGCCAGCACTGCAGACGTGCTGAGACATGAAACCAGCCACAAAAACCCTAGGATGAAAGCACTGAACATGAAGTTCATTATTCTCATGGGTGCCTACAGGCATGCCAATAGGAATTGCTTGGGAAGACAGAATTTAGAGAGACTTTCTGTACAGAAATAAAATAATGTTTAGATGAGTAAACATATGAAATGAGGTTAGAGAAGAAATGTGAAGAATCAAAGTTCTTCCAAAATCTTTTCAAGGTTCTTGTTTTCTTACATTTATTTATTTGCTGACACTATAACTTACTCCTTATCACACGTGTGACCTGAGCTTATTTCTTAACTTGGGCCATGAGATACTACTACAAACACACAAAACCCAGACAGAACTGGATTCCAAAGGCCAGGCTCTGCAACAACAGGAATACAGAAAATACTAGCTAAGTCAACCTTATATATTATCGAGTCCTTTGGTGGCAGGGTGCATATGGTTTATCCAAACTTTTCCAGTCTTGGGATTTAAGACAGAGGGGAAAAAAGTGAACCTGAATCTGAGTAAATCCTTTTAAAGTCTAATTGTCTGATCTCTCCACTGAAACATTCAGTTCTTTCAGCAAACAAATCCTGGCTTACAATTTTTTCTGTGGTGACCAAGGTTACTAAGCAGTTCCAACTCAGTCCAAGGTCTGTGTCTGTTTGCATGCAATACAGTTTTCAGGAATAAGCCTTAGAAAATGAAACAAATTATTAGACTATAAGGGCAGGAGCAAATAATTTAGTGAAAAAATTTTGACATAACCATTTGCCTATAATCCTCTTATGCGCCCTCCTCTGCTTTCAGTGATTCCTTTTAGACTCCAGGATTTGAGGGCTGCTACAGGAAGAAGTATTATTATTAATAATAATATGCAGGAATAAACTTTTATAGTTAAAAGAAGTGAAAGCATACATGTGAAAACAATATCAAAACAAGAGAACCAATACTAAAAAAGTGATAAAGAAGTGGAAACTACTATTTACATGTATTCAGATACAAAGTGGTAGCACTTTTCCACATTCAGATGCAAAGTCTTCTCTATTGAAAATTTCTCAATTTCTTATACCAGGAATCAGTTTGCTAAGTGAAGAAGAATTCAAATGTAAATAGAAGTAAATATGTTATCTATGTTTTTCTCTATCAACTGCAAGCTTTCAAAAAACTAGCACTTACACTCTTACATTCAGGCTGGGGTACTGCTTGGCAAAATCTAGTTTAAAACAGACTTAATTGTCATGAAAGACTGTAAGGACATTTATGTTGTGAACATTTGATTAAGGATGACAGTGTAATTTGATAGGAACAGTCATAAGATAAATGAAAATTAATTCTTTGCACTGAAATGCAAATTTTTTCTGCAGTTTACACAAGGCAAGCACTGAAGTTCTGAGGTTTTCATTGGTGCAAAACATTGTAGAAAGCTATTGCCATAAAAAGTTCATGAAAATGAAAATTTAATTTGGAAATCAGAAAATTTATTTTGCCCTCAAAACGCAATTATTTGGTAATGTTAAGGTTAGAGCTATAAATGGTTTTGGTTTTTCATTTTCTAGAACAGACAATCAAAATTCTCATATCAGCACCTAGTAAGTTACTAAGAATTCCATGAAATAAATACCAATTTCATGGCCCAGCATAAACAGTACCTTCTATTCAAACTTCAGCTAGACACATCATATTAGAAAAACAACTCAGGGTTGTTCCCATTTGTCAATTCTTGCTTGTTACTATTTAAATGGTCTAAGAGCTCACTAAATTAACTTGGACTGAAGAAGGTTTGTAAATGTAAAATGGTAACTCTTCCAGAAAAATTCCCAGAAGGATTTTTTTAATTTGACAGTTAAGAATTTCTCTCTTGGTTTATCTTAACAGTGTGGAATAACAAATCTATCTCCTCATATCCCTGGAAAAGAGCTAAACTACATAGCTTGTAGATCACATATTTAACTCCAGAGCAGACAGCTCCCAGTAAATGGAAAAGAACCCTCCCCATTTCTCAGTTTTAGATGAAAAAGTTTTTAAACATAGTTTCTTTGCTTTAACTTTCAGATGTGCTGCCAGCGAGCTCTTTGATTATGGGCAGAACAAGATCATTACTAAAGGAGAATTGCAACTAAGAAGTGTAAGAAGTTGAGTTCTAGTCTGTAATCTGAGTTCTTTGATGTTCAGCAGACTTTTTTTGGAAGGCCTGTAATGGAAATTTTGAAGATGTACAGTGATGTACGTAACATCTCCATCCCTTTGAATATGAAACATACATCAGAATTTATTAATTATGACAAAGGCAAAGCAAGCTGCTTTTCAAAAACTAAGCAATTTTATTTTACTGTCTCAGTACCAAACCCAAATAAATTTGGTTTAATTAAAACAAATCTTACAGAAAGCCAGCATAAAAATGATATTTAAACAAACAAAACTCCCAATAACCCAAACAAACAAAAAAACAACAACAAAAAAGGAAGTTGATTTTCAAGGCTGGTTCATTCCAGTAATTCAACTACTGAAAAATATGTCTGAATTTCCCTTTGAGGATAACTGAACTGAATTTCCAGCTTTGTACAAGCTTCTAATTTGTGTTATGCTTTTCTCTACCAAACAGTCCTCTAATACTTTCCCCCTGTGAAGTAACTGCCCACATTATATCACCTCATCCCTGTTTTCTTCCTTGTAAGTTACCTTGTAAGTTGAGCTATTTTAAAATAAGAAATTTGACTTAGGACCAAACACTCAATGGAAATGCTCTCTCGAAAGAGAGGTCCTTAAGAAGCAGAACCAGCACCATAAACTCAAACTTGATCAAACTCACTAATAACAAACACAGGGATTAGAATCATTTCCCAGTCACAAAGTCAATTGTGTAAACCTCAAATGGATGTAGATGGTTCTGCTGCACTGTTTTCATCTAACCCCATCCCAGGGCTAGTGCTTTCCAGGCTACATAGAAGCACCCCACTTTTAATGTTTTCAGGACCCCATTCCAATTATACCCATCCTACAGAAACACCAGAAGCTGACTGCTTTTGGCATGCCATTGATTCAGTATTTACCCCAGGCTCTTGCTGCTCACTGTCTCACCTGCCCAGAGAGCAGCACACGCCTACGCTGAGGTCTGCCAGCTTTAAGCAGCATGAGCAAGGGGGAGATGCATTTCTGTCTCTTCTCCCTGCACAAAGTAAAATAATTTAAAGACCATGGGAGCTGTAATTTAGTGCAAGCAACTAAGCAGGGAGCTAGCAAGTAGCACCCCAGAGTACTTGTGTACTCTTCCTTGCTTCATTTAATATTGGACAGATTTTCACCACAGAGCAAGAACAGCATGAGATAACTGTTAATGTATGCTAACTATACAAGTGTGTCCAGTAGTTTAATTAAAGCAGAATGTTTATGAACATCTCAGTGTGCTGCTGAGAAAAAACAAAACCCAAAACTAACAAGGCCATGTTTAGCCAGAATAAATGATTACAGGAGTTTTCTTTAAAGAAAATATTCAGGTTTTGATTATTTGGCTCTTGTGTGATAAAGGATCTCTAAGCAAACCAAGCAGAGGTGAAGCCTGAACCTTTCATAGGCTGCTTACAAGAGCAAGCAATAGGATTATCACCTGTATTTAATGGAAACTAAATGTAACTCCCAAGTTTAGCAGCCTTACTGTGAGGGAAAGATCATCATCCTCTACCAAGTTCTTTCTCCCTTGTAGCCAGTCTTTACTGCATACCCACATAGGTCTGCACATTTTTGTACCAAAAATGCCAAGATGTTAGCTATGAGAGACAATTTATAGAAATAAAAGCTATGATATAAAATTTTGAGATGGAAGATTCCATAGGTTTTCAAGTACTGAGAAGCAGTGAAATATTTAAACATAAGCATTGATACATTTTCTTAGTGCTTCAAAAAATCATGTCAACTTCTGGGACTCCCAGTTACCCCCAGACTCTCAGCTGCCATTAAACACTAAAATTTAACAGGTATTTGAAAAAAGGAGACTGTGCTAATATATAGTTGTAGGTTTTTGCATAAGAGGGCAAAAACAATTTAGTTAACTCCTTTTCTTCATATGTCACTGCTTAATCAATAATGGTCTTCAGAAGTAATAAGCAATGTAACTTTACCTATATTCTGAACAGAAATAGGCCCAAGCCACAGACTGCCCAAAACTGATATCACAAACTTTGGCCTTGCGTTTCTATTGTTAGTATGTTATATATAAACCACAAGCACAGTACATGACAATTCCCTTATGTTTAGGCTTAAATATTTGGCACACAACACAATCACTGCTTTATCACAACATAAATTTGGAACAACACAAGAAGTCTGGTCTGCGATCTTAAACATAAAACTTTAATTACTTAGCACATGAAATGAATTATGATTAAAATCATGCAGATATTGAGACTGCAAAACAAAATACTTCAAATACAATTGCATGTTTCAAATCTACTCAGTCAAATAGCTACTTTGAGGTAAAAACGTAAGAATATACTAAGCAATTTTAACTTTAACATAAATAAACAAGTATTAATATTTTCAGAACAAAATAAACATGGAAACAGCCATTTTTAACATGTATTGGTACAAGAGATACAGCCCACCTACTCTCCTTCAGAGTGTGATCCACTCATCTGACATAAATCCAAAAATACTAAAAAACTGCATACTACTAAAGCACAGCAGCCAATTTCCCCCTACATAAGACCCCCACCTGCTTACTGCAGTGTTGGGGCAAGTTTTTTGAAAAAAATATATAATTTCAAAGATGATGGGGTTTAATTATACAGCTTCCAAACAAGCACAGTGAAAGCAGCACAACCAGATCCCCAGTGAATACTACAAAATGCCTCTGGCCAAAATTCTGAATATAAAGAACTGAAATTCAGCTCAAAAATACCAATTAACGTGTTTATACTGACACTTGCATGCACAAAAGTAGACCAGTTCTCCAGTTCTGTGTTTGTGCATCTCAGTGTATTTTTGTTTGGGGTTATTTAAGTAACTGCTTGTGTAAAAAATCACACTGCTGCACAGGGTCCAGCTGCATATTCAGATTCAAGATGACCATAGGCCTCCTCTAAATCACATAATTTCCCCAGATGACAGTGCTCTCTCATATTTCTCTAACTTTCAAGAAGAAAAAAATTAATATTTATTTTCATCACAAGTAGTACAACTAGAATACAAGTAAGAACATTCTATTATAGTCTGCAACAGCTGAGGTTCGCATCTCCTGAATTTATATGAGCAACAATACAAGGCAAATGACATAAAAACTAGAATATAAATATTATACTACACCATGAAACACTACAAATAGAAGGTACAAAAATTATATTAGGGCATTAATTATCTGTAAACCTATTAAAAAGAACACCTTAATATTAATACATTTTGAAAGGTAAACATAACCTACAGTCTAAGTTTTTAAATGGCTGTTTGTCAATGCAGCATAGAACATTTCCATAGTGCAAATCTTACCAACTGTATGAAAGATACTGCCCCCTTCAAAAAATGCTCCCTTCCCCACCCTTCTCAAAATAATGAGTCACGAAGTCCCATCTCATTTCACATTTAGTATAAGATGTGGTTTGAAACATACTAACATACAGAACCTTAGTTTTAACACTGAAAAAAGACTGAATAATGTTGAGAAATTAAAATAAAAAAGCTAGATATGTTATAGCTGGAAGACATGAAATCCAAAAATATGATCCCTGGAAAAGAGGAAATAAAAAGACACTGATATCTCCCTTCTTTCACCTGTTGGAAACATATTGTATGACAGTACAGCAGGGTCCCTATATTGTACAACCACAAGATTATTTTAATTGCTGAAGAATCACAGTGTTAAGTATATCCGCCTCTTGTAGTGTCAGGCTCTCGTCTGTTAGCTCTTTATTTGGAAAGGTAGTCACAAGAACAAAATCCGTTGTTGCAAAGGCTGGGCGGGACTGGATAATGAAATCTCGAATATGCTTAATCCTGTGAAAAGGAGATAGACATGAAAACTCCATGTGACTCCACCTGACATACACCTCCGAACATTAAGATGACCAGAGAACACAAAACCACCCAGCAGATTAACCACTAAATTCTGGATTTCACATTTCTCTTTGACACGGGTGACTAATGATAGTAGCCTACTATTTTTTGGTTTCTTGCATAAAAAGAACCCCTGAAAACTTATAGTGACTGTTGCTTGTTTTCTCAAATAACAGAAAGAAAATTTGTAACATGGAAGTATATTGGAAACTGATAACACAAGAAGTCAAGTAATTTCAACATCACTGTTGAAAGGAATTACTAATGCACTTCAATAGCAAGAGGTTTCCCCTGCTTTCACCCGGCAGTGAACTTCTGAACAATAGTTAATAAAACACTCACATAAACAGTGTAACAAGAATAATTTAATTGGCTAAGACATGGATTAAAAATAGTATTGTAGAGATAAAATCCTGAAATTTGAGGTTTTTCTATCAAGACATTAAGCTGAGAATAAATCTGTGAAGATCTTCTGTACTTAGTAAATTGGCAAATTTACTGTAGCCCAACAAGCAGGGATTTCAGCTTTCTATCAGTCTTCAAGGCCTATGACAAAAGTAATGCACTTTAGCAGCTGATTATGATCATATATATACGGCAAAGATAACCATAAAGAGTCACAGGCACAAAGAAGTTATTATTAATTCAACAAGCTCCTGTCAACACAATCTAGGTTGTTACAGATGTTACTGGCAAGTTTACCATTTCTGCCCTTCCATGCAGACAGAAGAACACACAGCTCAGCTACAGAGGCTCACCAATAAGCCCCATGGTTTGTCTCAGCCACTTCTCAGCAGATGTCATGAAGAAAGGATCTGGGCCTGTACTCTCAGGATATATTATCAGGTCTAAACTATCAAAAAATACTGCTCTATCATCTCAGCTCAAACTTCCTCACTGTGGTCTGTGAATACTGCCAGGTAGAGAAAGCTACACCTTGTCCTTATTCTGAGCCAGAAGGATAAAAAGGAAACAGATAAGCTCTCCATGTAACAATACTAACATGGAATTGCATCCATGCTAACACCATCTCCAAGTCAGGATTCAAGCTGCAGCCATGTTCTAACACAACTGTGCAGATTTCAAATTCAGGGTGGGTTTAACAGTGCTTAAGGATGGGTGGAACTGCTGCCCAATCTCTGCCCTCTGCCCAAAGATCTCTCAGCAGTGGAGAGCAGAGCTTTGCAGAACCTTGCACTAACACAACCTCCAAGGCAAATAAATGGGGTCGGCCAACACCATTTGTGGCACTGTCCCAACGTAAATAAAATCGGTCCCAAGCTCTAATCAGCAAAGCTACTAACAAATCCAAAATCTCCATCAAGTTCACACACTGCCAAACCTTAGGAGATGACCATCCAAAACAGAGGCTGGTTCTCAGTATTATGTCCAACCCACACCCTGGAATTGCAGATGAGCATGAAGTGCCTATATACCCTTCTGCACATGGGCTGCAGTCTACACTTACAGCCAGTGTCATGTTTTGTCACATCCTTGATATAACAAGGCAGAAAATTGGAATTCTTGATTATGGGCCACAGGATTTCTCTGAAAGCCCACAGTGTGGACTATACTCCAACTGAGACTATACTCCACACTTTGCAATAAAGTGCTTTCACAGTGTTTCCCAAGTCATCCACCTGGTTCTCCCAAGGATGGCCCAAGGCTGGGATGACTGCATAGTGTGGCTATACAGATTTCAGTTGTCCTGGGAACAGTTATGCCTTGAACTATGTCCATAAAATATCAAAGGACATAACTGGTTATAAAAGTTTGTACAGAATTGCAGTTGGCAAATATATTGTGTTTCCAAGTACAGAGTTTTTGACAGCCAGTTTATCATATATCTGTGTAATGAACTACAGAACTACACATTTCAACAAGGCTGGTATTTCCCCTTTTTGATGTCTTCCTGAGACTCATTTAATGACAAAGCACAAACTTATTGAAATAGTTACTGTTACCTGTGTTGATGCAGAATAAATTTACCTGTGTGTTTGATTAAATCTTTGTATTAACCGGCTTCCATCTGCTAATCTAATTTGAATTTTAGTTGCTGGCATGGAATCATCAATCAGAACAGGTGCATTAAGAATGGATTTCTCCTCCTCCTCTGGGGAAGAAGGTGTGCTGACTATTTCAGGTGTAAGGCTACAGGATTGGAAAAGAAAAAACAAGAAGATGTTACTAAAGGAACTACAACAAAGTAGTCTGAAATTTTCAGTCACAGGAAAGAAACAGCATATGAATACAGAGCACAGAACAGAACTAGCTCTTTTCACCTTCCAAGTTTTTGCCCTTCACCACTGAAAGCTTTGAATCGCAGTCTGGGCTTCACATATTCCTGTTCCTGGTGATCTTCCATATCCAAATTTACCTGGCCACCATGAACAAGCCGCTGCAGTTCCAAAGGAATTTCCCTTAATCACAAAAATAATACATTACAATAATTACACTTTCAGTTACATTCTGAACTGCAAAAAGAAATCATCCAAAAAAGTACACACGCAGTATGAGTCACTACTAATATTATGTATACTTTGAAAGTCACATTTAATTGTTTTATGAATTGATTTTATCCTAAAAGAAGAAAAAAAAAAATCAGTGAACTAACAGTCAAAACCTACAACATACTGACAGCTGATTCATAGAAAAAGCTATGAAAAAAATGTGAATATGAAAGCTGTTATAACAAGTACCATTCAGAGTTAAACTACCAAAGCAACCAATATATTCCAAATTTTTAAGTGCCTCATGCATCTGGTGACAAATACAGACTGTATTTTATGGGTTCAGGCAAAGAAGAAGTCTGGAGTTTTTAATAAGTGTGTGGAGAAAGGATTTTTCTTCACTTCACTTCAAAGACATACCTCAAAAAAGCTGTCATTTTAACTTACCCTCTTTTAACAGACTCAAGAAATTGAGCATTTGTTGGATCTGAATAGGATCTCAACTCGCCATCATCTAAACTGAACCCGTTCCTCCACAGTTTCAGCAAAACTTGAACCTATAAAGCAAAACAAGTAAAAAAAAGTAAAGAAAGACAAATAAAGCACTACAATTTCATACAGACCAGTTACAGAAATTTTGATCTATACTAAACAGATTCTGTAAAAGACCACAAACAAGAAGGCAAATGACAAAATAAGAGCAATACATTGCACTGTAACTGTAATTGTTAGATGATTTTTGAAAAAGCCCAATAGTTATAGACTATCTTCTTCTAGCCACTTTCCTACCTCAGGAAAAAGAAACTCTAAATTTGCTATCCATGACATAAAGTATGATATAGTGAGGGTGTAGTGATCTTCACAGTGCTCCAACTACTTTCAAAAGCAGTAAACATTTTTATTGAGAAATTAAGAAATAAACCCATAAGATTAGAAGTTATTGCTGATACATCAGTTACAGCAAAACCTACACTTTCCTCAAATTATTACATGATGAGCTCCAACAAAGCTGAAAGTAGCTCCATTCAGTTGAAATGCCAAGAATCCTGGAAACCAGACTCCTTTGCTCCCTTCTTATTTTGCTACATCCTACATGAAAAGTCCAGGCAGCCTCAAAACCTGCACCTCTCTTCTAAGTGCTTTGCCATCCAGCAAAACTAGGCTTCCTCAGCCAATATAACTGGGCTTCCCTTAGAAAAGTATTTATGCTCCCAGTTATGGAGAGCCCACTCCAGCAAGGATCTGGCTGGGTCCAGCTGGCTGTTACTTGGAGTAGAAGGATTACTGAAGAGTAGAAGGATTATTGATGAGTAGAAGGATTATTGAAGAGTAGAAGGCAGCAGCTCCTTGTGTGGCATGACAGCACCCCCTAGCCAGAACCAGATCCTTTGGCTTTTGTATTCATTTATAGATAAGCTGAGAACTTGCTTTAGCCATTCACAAAAACAGCAAAGTGCAGAGAGCTTTGTTTCTCCCCACCCTCTCCTTCACATCCTACTTTTTAAGTGATAGGAAAGAAAGGCCTCTAACCTGCTGCTTCACCTTCCCTAGAATACATCCATGCCCTCCAGTTTGAGATGGGCTGCTTTGCAAGCCACAACAAAAATCAATTCCTAAAAGGATTAAAATGTTAGCATAGCTAAGAGAATTCAGGACAAAATCTGGTGGAAAGTAAGTGAAAAGGAGGTGTGCTAAGAATTTTACAGTAATTTACATCTGACAGTTCCATAATGAAGGCCTTAGAGGTATCCAGTAAACATCTCTTCAGAAACTTAAACAATTTCTACTGAACATGTAGCTAATATTTAGATTTTTTTTTTTCCTCGTAGACATAGTTACAGTAATACTGGCATTTCAAGCTGTAAACATGATTAAACAGGTCTCAGTTGGAGGTTCTGTTTTCTGCTATGAATTTTACTTACATCCTGATTTTCTCCATATATGTATTCAGAGTGCTTTTGTGATGAGTCACCCAATCTGTATCCACCACCAGAAAATGACTGAAAAAATACAGAAAAAAGCTTGTAAAATAATTATCTGAAACAGCTTATTAAAATTCTTACCTAGGTTAAAAAAAAAAGGAAAGAAAGCTTGCTTCTGTGACAAAAAGCAAATACTGTTCTATCATTTATTTTCTAAGTGGAAAATTATATCTAGCAGCCATAGTCAGGCTAAGCAAGCTTTGTGACACATTTCAGCTTCTGTTCTGTATACTTTTTCAAACATAAGAATCATAGAATACTTCAGGTTGGAAGAGACCTTTAAAGGTCACAAATGTGAATGTCTCTAGGAATGGGGCATGTACCATCTCCCTGAGCAACCTTTTCCAGTGATTTAGCACACCCATTGTAAAAAATAACCCTCTTTAGTTTAAAACCTTCACCCCTTGTCCTACCAAAACAGGGCCTGCTAAAAAGTCTGTCCCCAACTTTCTTGTATGCCCCCTTTAAGCACTGTAAGGCTACAATAGGGTCTTCCCAGACCCTTGTCTTCTCCAGGCTGAACAATCCCAACTCTTTCAGCCTTTCCTCATAGGAGAGGTGCTCCATCCCTCTAATAATTTTTGTGGCTTTCCTTTGGACTCGCTCTAACAAGTCCATGCCCTTCTTGTGCTGTGGATCCCAGAGCTGGATGAAATACTCCAGGTGGGCTCTCACCAGAGTGCAGTAGAGGGGCAGCATCCCCTTCCTCACCCTGGTGCTCACACTTCTTGTGATGCAGCCCAGGACATGTTTGGCTTCCTGGGCTGTGAGAGCACATTGCTGGGTCATGTCCAACTTTTCACCCACCAGTCCTTCCCCGGAACTGCTCTCGATCCCTTCATCCTCCAGTCTGTGCAGATACTGGGGGTTGCCCTGATGCAGATGCAGGATCCTGCCTCTAGCATTGCTGACCTCATGAAGTTCCCATGAGCCCCCTTCTTAAACTTGTCCAGGTCCCTCTGGATGGCATCCAAGACCTCAGGCATGTCAAATGCAACTCTCAGCCTGGTGTCACCTGCAGACTTGCTGAGGGTGCACTCGACCCCAGTGTTACTGTGAAGACATTAAACAGCACTGGTCCCTCTATGGATACCTTGTCACCAACACCCATCTGGACACGGAACTGTTGACCACAACTCTCCAGGAGCAAATCTACAGGTAAGATTTGGGATGCAAATTTTGTCGTGTTTCTTATTTAATCAATTGTAATTAAAAACAAAGCATGTCATCCCATTTCATGATGATTTCTAATAATTTCCTCTGAAATTGTGTGGTTCTTTCTCTTTATTTTCTAGAGCAAGCTGTTTGAACATAGGTAATATCAAACTGTTGAGCAAATCTGCTATTTGCAAATCACAGAAAGAGGCACTTGCTCTCCTGATGAATTTCAGAGACACAAACATGAAGAGAGATCAGCACATTTCTTAACGTTTACCTTGGCTTTACTGAAATCACCAGATGCTCTCGAGGCTTCATCTAATGGGACAGCCCCATGTTCTTTTGCTTCCTTGAAGAGTTCAGCAACAATTTTACTGGGATTACTGGAAGCCCCAGAAATCTGTAATCCTTTATATTCTGAGTCACCTGAATAAAATCTTTCGAATAGTAATGCACAGTAATAAGCAACAATGCTTTAAATAACAAGCGTTATTTTTTCTATTTACATTAAAAAAAAATCAATGAACAAAGAGAGAAATTTGGCACAAAACCTTTTCATTCTGGTAGATGTTTCAATTGGTTCTGACCTTCTCAAGCAGCACTATACCAAAGACATTTGACTAACAAAGAACCAAAGTGTCTTCTGGAACAGATCCCAAAGATCAGAGGGCAAGGCCATAAGTTTTAAGTGAACAGTCCTGATGGAGCTGGGCATCTTATGTGGCCGCCACCTATTCCCAGAAAGACCGATTTCCTCAGGAGTATCCAGTCATGGGATTGTGCCTGGACTGGATAGAATATAAATTGACAGCTAACACCATCTTAGCAGAACAAGTATAAAACTGTTCGTGGAAAACCGGAACGGTGCCACAGTTCGATTTTTTAATTCAAAGATCTTGGCATGCTTCCATTCCCAACAATATCAGAAATGGATTTTTTTAAATAAATATAATTAACCTTTCAAAGCATTTTAAAACCTGCAAAGCTGTTGTGAAAGCTAATTTGTTGGGTTTTTTCCTTCACAGCACCATTACTAGCTCTTGAAGAAAAAATGTTAAGTTACAAATAATTCTGTTCAAAACTGTATCTGTTTGATGATGAAGATCAAGATACTCCTCGAGAATTATCTTGAGAAAGGCACTACAATCTCTAAATACCATTGGATTAATGCTGTAAAAAATATGTATAACAACCAAAATCTGGCAAACCTGAATGCTTTGCCTCTGATTACAGGAAGCATTAATAAATAATAACTGCTTTCCACTTTCCTCAGCTTTTACTCTTAACCACTTGAGGTAAGGTAAATCAATTAAATCAATCAATTCCATGTGAAACTGTCTCTCAGACCAATGTCTTCACAATGTGTTGATTCCATCATATTTTACAATTACCAGAAGAGAGTACTGAGTATGAGGGTATTGAACAGTCATACTGTTTTTATAATACCACATAACTGTAAATCCCTGAGTAACATGGCTCCTTGTACACAAATCTGTGTTTACTACCCCAACTACCATTTATACAGAAAACCTTTAATTATTAGATTTAAAAGAATGATAGTGGTAAGGATATGAAACAGGAATTCTTATCAGAATTTGTATTCAAAAAAGAAAGGAAGTACTCAAATATTTGAGCAGTAGATACACAGAGCAACTCAGGGTATTCAGAAAGACCAAAAGGTTTTTGAGTACAAGTGTAAGTTACAACCTTCATGGCCATACAAGTTAAGGCACCTACAGGTCCTACATCACTCCAGCCTGATTCTGCTAAATTTAGTTTTACAACAGCATACTAACTAAGCTAACACTCTAATAGGTCTCCTTTCTCTTTGCAGGACAGACCTATCTCACATGCATTTTGAAAGAACACAAGGGAGCAAAGTGTGAATGTGATACAAACCCCAATTACTTTCACAATTTTGAAATTACTTTTTTGTTTTGTTTTAAAAATACCTTTGGTTTTCTTTGTCATCGCTCATGCTTCTCTCTGGTTTTCTCAACCTTTTAAGAGAATCCAGTTTAAGACTGTCAAGAGAATAAAAGGAAACATTTGAAGATGACTGGCACATAAACTCTGAATCTAACTTCTGAAACAACTTCTTTTTCAAAAACTACGGGGTTATGTTTTCTGGTTTTTGTGGTTTTGTTTGGTTGCTCGGTTTTTTGGTTTTGTTTTGGTTTGAGGTTTTTTGCCCAAGTACACAGCCATGGGTGCTTCTCAGTGAACAAGGAGGAAAGGGCACATGTATGGCAGAGACATTGTGCATTAACACTTGGACTGGATGGGCACTATAGGTCTACTCCAACTCAACTGTTTTTTTTCTAGCATGGAAGAGCAGCACTGTTCCCATGCAATTAATGCACTGCTCTCATCTGAGAGCAAACTGAAGTCTACTAATTCATCTCTTCCTTCTCACACAGATTCCAGTATGAATGTCAGCAAATAACAAGGATTTGCCAACTATGACTTTGAAGTATTTGAATTACAGTATTGCAGTTTTTCGTTTGGTTGTGAGTGGAAAGTTAGAACTTCATGAGATATACTGGTAAATGGAGCTGTTTGCTTTGTTTGTAAACTTGGTTCCATGTAGCTGGTTAGTCAGCTTAGGTGGTTTCACTGAACAAAACAGACAACCTCAAAACCTCCATACTTCCAAGTGTCACATACTCTGCTGAAGTCTCTCTTCCTGAAGAGATCTGCATTTGCAGTAAACTTGAAGCATAACTGGTGACTAAGATCTTTTCTGTTGCTTGACCTCCTTCAACACAGAGATCCATATTGGCAGCCGTGATTCAAAAACAAGCCACATACAAGACTTGTTATGGCATCAGTCAGTAGTTTTATAAATATTTCTCTTCTTTAAATTATTTTAATAAAAATTAATTAAAAACTGGCAAGATACTTTTATGCAAAAACATCCAAGACTATGCTGAATCTTCAGATATTATGTGAATGGCAAACACTGCAGTTTTGCAGTGTTTTAGCAAAAGATGGACTGAAATAAAGATATGCATCTTTCCTTCCCCCTGCTCAACCAAAGACAAATTCATTAAGAAGCCCTTCTCATTTCTGTCACCTCATAGGAACCTACTAAGGAACCTACTAATAGTTTTTAGAATCACTATTTGTCTCATCAGGCACTGCCAGAAATACAACACTGAAAGAAGCTCACTTGCCAAGTTTCACACAAGCTGGTGGTTTACTGAATTTTGAAGAAGCAAAGAACTGCAGTAATTTTCTGATACAGCACATTTCCAAATGATGTCTGTGTAAAAAAAAAAAAAGCAACACAGCACTTTGCTTGCAGGATCTCACATGAAGTGAGTTTAAAGTGTTTCGGAATACCTGGAATACCAATTAGTAAAAAGGTTCCTAAATAAATTTTAAAAGCATTTTTAGAAGACAGAAAACACATCATTGCAGGGATCACAATTTTCGATCATGAATTGCCATAGATTGCTTTCAATACAAGGAGGGCATCAAGCAGGAATGACAAAGTTTTGTGAGCTAATAAAACACCTATCCACGCATTTCTGAACAGCAAAACACATCTTACCTCTGTGATGCCTTTGGGTTACTGATCTTTGTAGCTGTTGGCTTGTCAGAACATAATGACTGTCTTTTAGCTTCATCTTCATATAACTCTGCCAAGGCCAGCTGTGGGAAACAGAACTCTGCTTTGTAAGTCTGTAACTCCAGAACTACAGTCTGTAACTCCAGATATAGAATAGAGATAAGACAAAAATTAACGTGAAATATGCATCTCTCCAGAAAATTAGAAACATCAACATGAGGCACCTCAACTAAAATTCAACTTCCTTTATGCTTTATGGAAAAAAGACAAACTACACAATACTTAAATGCCATTATGACTTGGAACTTGTATTCTGCTATCCTTTGGTTTCCACTGCTTCACCAGCTACATAAAAGCTGTATTAGATTCAGAGTCATGAGAGCAAATAGACACAGAGACATTAAGCATCAGCTCATTACTGATAACAAATTGAAATAAAGCAGCAACCTAACCCTTTGATAGAAGAAAATAATAAATTTTTCAAATATTTTACATAGAAATGTAAAAAACATAATTCAAATAAGCTTGTACTGGGATGAAGAACAAATTCAAGCCTTGCTGGCTTGAACTCAAGGCATCACTCCACAAATATTTGCACGAACCCCAACAATTGTTTCACAAAGATTCCCGAAATGCTGCCATATCCCTGGCAAGTGTACTCTTAGAAAGTTATGCAAGGGACCTGCAATGTCATCTCAGCAATCTTTCTGTTGTCCTGAATAAGACTCTACTTTGTCAAATCATCCTTAGGTTTGTCCCCAAACCCCTCTGCTCACACTATGCGACTGACATTAACATTTTGTCTACATTTTAGATACAATTTCGTCACAGTTTTATGTAGAGGAGGTACACATTAAAATAAAATGAAACATCATCTGTCCTTGAAAACATACTGCTATGAACACAGGGTATTAATCCCATATGTTTTTTGTTGTTTTTGTAATATTATGAGGTATTTTCTGCAGTTAAAAAGATAAATATGAGGAATTATATCCATTAAGAAAATTAAAATGAGAAAAGAGAGCCCAAAAAAACCTGCTGAAGACCTCTATTTCATCTGAGGATAGAAGAAAATACCTTTCAGATATGTAAAGCTGGTGGGTAAATCATAGACAACATACCCCACACCATCCCTAATCCAAAGACTGAGGGATGGTGATAGAGCATAGAAGGGCATGGCCAGGCATCTGTGCTTTCCTCATACCCCACCTCGTATTGTGGCACCACAAGCCAAGCACAGACCCAGGAGGGCGCTTCCTTGGCATTTAACACTTTCTCAGTAAGTATCCAGCCGAAATGCCAGTCTGCTTCAGCTGACTGTGAACCAAAAGTATTAACACAGACTTTAAGACGGTTATATATTGTAATAATAAAAAGCAAACCCGGATAATAACACAACAGTAACACTGGAGAAGAGAAGGCTCCAGAGAAATCTCACTGGGGCCTTTCTATACATAAAGGTGGCTTAGAGGGACAGCGACTTTTTACACGGGCAGATAGTGATAGGACCAGGCAGAATGGCTTTAAACTACAAGAGATTGAGATTAGATATTAGGAAGAAATTCTTTACTCAGAGGGTAGTGAGGCACCCGAACAGATTTCCCAGAGAAGCTGTGGATGCCCCACCTCTGGGAGTGCTCAAGGCCAGGTTGGAAGGGGCTCTGAGCAACCTGGTCTAGTGAAAAGTGTCCCTGCCCACGGCGTAGATGATCTTTAAGATCCCTTCCAACTCAAAGCATCCTATGATTGCAGCAAAATTAATCTTAAGAAGAACCTACGAAAATTCCAAATAGTATCCAAGAAAAAAAGAAAAGATCTTGTCCTTAGTCTCACCCTACATCTGCAGAGACTGACATTTTCATACAGGACAAGACATTCCTATCAAATAATCAGGAAATTCAAAGGCACTGCAATCACTGCAAGGACAGTTAAAACCCAACTAGTGAAGTGTGGGGAGAGTCCTTCCCGTTCCCTCGAACACTGAGCGCACGCCGTTTCCCAAAGGGCCTAGTGCTCCCACAGAGGCGTCCTCCCCTTCCCAGCCTTAAAAGGGGCGCGGGAGCTGAAGGAAGCAAAGCCGACTGAGCTCAGAGGGCACGCCGGGGCAGCCCCAGCGGGGCACCGCACTCCGCCCGCTACCCTCAGGGGCGGCCCGAGGGAAGGCCTGGGGCGCCCCCGAGGGGACGCGGCGCTCCGCCCGGCCCGGCCCCGCCCCAGGAGCGGGGCGGCACCTCCGCCCTCTCACCTGCAAATCCCGGGCGCTGGGCGGGCGGCCGCCGCCCCGGGGCTGCCGATCCCTGCGGCCGCCGGCGGCCGGAGCCGCGGGCACATCCCCGTCCGGCTGCGCGGGCGCTGCCCCGCCGTCCGCCATCTTGTGGAGGCGGTGCGAGGGCCGGGCGGGGCGGGGCCAGCGCCGCCGGTGCCGCCATGGCAACGGGAGGGGCCGGGCCGTGCCCACAGCCCCGGCCCCGGGCCCGCTGCAGGCCGGCGCCCCGGTCATCGGAGATTCGCAGTGCTTTTGCACTTCAGCAAATAAAGCCATCAGCCTTCATTCGTGGTGAATTGCATAGCTTGTCTGTCAGTACTCAAAGCCCTGCTTGCTGGTTGTATGTCTTGCTTCTCATGCTACTTAGTCTGCAGGTGCAGTTCTTCCCTCCGTTTGAGTCTGGGGTCCATTTTGAGCCCGTGGTCAAAGAGTTGGCTGGTACTTGCGGTCTCCCGCTGTCGGAATTGCCTATGGCAGAATCAAATAGGCTGAAACAGACCTCTGAAATCATCGAGTCCAACCTGTGACCAAACACCATGTCGGCTAGACTGCAGCACAGAGATTCACATCCAGCCCTTCCTTAAGCACCTCCAGGGACAGTGACTCCACCACCTCCCTGGGCAGCCCATTCCAATGTCTTATTCTCCTTTCTGTGAAGAAATTCTTCCTAATGTCCAACTTAAACCTCCCCTGGCTCTGCTTAAGATGATACTGTCTCATCCTGTAGCTGGGGAGAAGTGGCCAACTCCCACCTGGCTGCAACCTCCTTTCAGGAAGTTGTAGAGTGTCATGAGGTCATCCCTGAGTGTTCTTCAGTCTAAACAACCCCAGCTCCCTTAGCGACTCCTCACAGGACTTGTGCTCCAGATCCTTCACCAGCTTCACTGCGCTTCTCTGGATTCTTCTCTTTCCCCCAGTTACTGCTCCGTTCTGCTGACTTCACTCCTGGTGGCTCTTGTCCAGACAGACCTTTCGTCTTGGGATTGTCTTCTCTTTTCCTTAAAACAGCTCCTTTTCCTTAAAACTTAGCATGATACCATATTTTATGGGATGTCCCTGCGGTCTTTCGGGGTCAGCTGTTTGTCTGTGTGCCTTCCAAACTCCTTGTGTCCTCCAGCCTGCTCGCTGGTGGGGCAGGGTGAGAAGCAGAAAAGGCCTTGATGCTGTGTAAGCCCTGCTCAACAATAGTCAGAGCACAGTTGTGTTACCAACACTGGTTTTCAGTCCAAACTTGTGGAAATTTAACTCCAGCCTAGACAGGATGGAGAACTCTTGACTGTGACCAAAAAGCTGAACTGCAGTACTGTGAAGCTGTGGCTGGAATAGCCAACTAACCATCCTCAGTTTTCTCTAGGGCTGCTCAGCTCAAACATCTGCTGCTTTCTAATCAATCTCTCTATACCCTGTTGACACTGGATTACTGTCCAGAAACACTGGTAATTGTGGCAAATGGAGCTGGGATCTCACAGAACTGTTTAAGTTGGACTAATAGGCTGTGCACTTCATGCCTTCATACTCAGCCGAACTCTCAATGAGAATACAGACAGAACAGTCTGTCCCAGCCCACAAACAGCACAGGAAAAAACATATGATCCAGCACCCAGATCCATCTCAAGGGTCGATAGTGATACGGTGACACTGGTCACTACACTGGTGACAATATTGTTCTTATGGAGTGTGTATGATTGTTTTTTTCCTACAGAACTATATTGTGTGCTTGACAAAGAAGAATGGCACCACTGAGGAGATACATTCTATGTATACATATTTATATAACATTGCATATATAATACATTTCATGCAGCTCCCACATTCTGAACTTTATATGCTGATGATGTATGCTTGCAAAGAACTCTTTGCTTTATTTAGGAATAAAAGGAACCTGAATAGAAATAGGATTTTCCCTCAACTGGCTCCTGTACTTGAAGCATTCATATGAGGACTGCCAAGCATAAAGCTTCAGTCATGTTATTTCATTCAGCCTTCCTTGGGTTGATACATGGTGTGCTTCTGCTGTCTAAGTCAAAATGGCCTGTGGTGATGCAGACTGAATTAGGAGAGAGGATGTCTAAACTGTAATCATTTAAAAGCCAATAACTTTATTATAAAATCAGTTTTTTATAAATCAGTGTTCCATATTTTGACAGGCATATCTTCCCTAAACATTGGCATTATTCCTGTCTGCCTTTCTCTGTGATTGCCTCCTCTGCTTAAGGCTGTCAACAACATTTCAAGAGATCACCTGAATATAGATCAGCACATAATTATTTTCTCAGTGAATTTTATATTGTCACAGATATCTGGAAATTTAAATTTGTGCAACCCAAGCATCCATTTCAATTTGCATAACATTACTCTTGTGACCAATGTTTTCTCACACAGCTATAGATTTAAAAGAGTTAATTACTACCTGGCAGCTCTAGTTCTTTAATTAAATTTGGTACTGTATTTTTCATTATGTCTAAAATGCACTTCAACTATCCTAGATATTTTCCTCCTGGAGTCTAAAACTAGCAGCATTTATAATCTTCTTTTTGACAGTCAGGGTTTTTTTTCCCCCAGATTTCACTAGTGTCAGTGCTGTCCAGAAACAAACATAAAAACACAAGAAAAAATAAAATAATAAATAAAAAGTATATATATAAAGGGACAAAATTCTCCACGCTAGAGTGTGGAGAATGCAGATAAATAAGGCAAAAACTTCTAAATACACTTCTGAAGCCCCAGTGAACTACAATATATTTTGGTTAGAGAACTTGTATCTCTCTTACCCAAGAAGCAAATGAGTAAGTGCTGACATAGCATATTTGTTTAAATTAATTTCCTTGGTTTTTGCCAAAAATGCATAGTCCTTTAAAATTGGTTTTGTGACTAGTGGGCAGCAGGGAATTTTCTGATGCTATTGCTTCTCCATGAGCTTCAGTCCCATGAAGCTTGTGCTGGAAAGGAAAGAATGCAATAAGGAGGAGGGTATCTGTGCTTTGTAGATGTGAAGTAAACTGTGTAAGAGGGAAATTTCCCACAGAAAATAATTTAGGAACAAGAAAAGGCTTGGGGCGAACACAATGCTTTGTCATGGCCTATGGTCACAATGTACCAGCTGTTTTGCAACTGATAACATTGTATGATAAATTAAAGGAAATTTCTTAGGGGCTGAGATTCACACTTGTATTAAAAAAATAAAATCACCACCAAACACCAAAACAAATAGAACACAGTCTGTTAAAAATCTACACCTATTTCTGATTTCTAAACCACTACACTTCTTAAACTCAGTATGTTACAATAGGAGTTTTGTTGCTGTTGAGGTCTAATGTTCTGCCATTTCATCATCACTTCAACCTAGAATTACTTTGGCCTAACTCTGCAATTTGTATTCGATTTTGTTACAGACTTTGTATTTAATAACTGCAAAAGATCAACAGTGTCTTCATTTCCCTGCTCACTTTGGTTGTCTCCAAATGTTTCATCAGGGACAGCATTTTGGGTTTTGCTGGTTATGTTTATCTAGGATGATGAAAAGATTTAATAATGTATCATTCAGTTATGGCATCTATAAATGACAGGTATTTGGCTTTTACCTGATGAGAATTGCACATGGCAAAGTCTTCTGTCAAAGCCTAAGCAATAGAATAAAATGAAAGATTAAGAGAGGAGAGAAACAAGAAAAAAAACCCCATGCAAACAAAAAACTCACCATCAAAACAAAATAAAAATTCTACTCCAAAACTATGACTTCAGTTGTAGCATACAAGAGCAGAACTGAACTGCTTCCAGTTACAGTGGACAAATGAGGCTCACTTCAATACCTTTGAAAAGAAAGCACAAGTCATTAGGATCCCTGACAACCTTAATTTTGCAGTTCACACTATGTGAGCAAAGGGTTCAAGAACACATAGGAGGCAACAGAGGGCTTAAATATATCAGACAAACCTTCTGCATACAATACATGTGAAATAAAAACGAAAATAGATATTTTATTGTATTTTTAATGTTATTTTGAGATCAGTCCTTCTGCTTTTCCTGCAGATGCTCTGAAAATCAGGATATTTAAATTCATTCTGCCAGTGCTAATGTATATTTATTTCATTTTGATGCTCCAGTAGCCTTGACCTGGCCTCTGTCAGAGAAGCTAATGGATGCAGAGACAGTACAGACAAAGATGAAAGTTTCAGGGGTTTGGCAATTGGTCTGTAGTGCAGCAACTGCTGCAAACCAGGTTTATGAGACTGCAGTAGGAAAGCATCTTGATGAGGAAAAGCAGTGAGGACATATTTACATTGGTGTGAGAGCAAGCCTACAGGCGGGGGTCTGAAAAAGACCTTCCACTGCTTCTGCTGTAGGGAAAGCTGGAAAAATAGACATATTAAACAGTTCAACAGAACTACGGAAGTCAAATACCTACAAATCTATATCATGCATTCCTTATTTCTATTTCTCCCTGTATACCTCCTCCCATTATATCCCTCTCCAGTTCCAAGCCAAAATATCAGCTTCTTCCTTTCTGTCCTCCCTAAGGCCATTTTAGAACCTCCAGCCTCTTCTGTAAGTGCCATTAGCATTTTTGTGTCCCCACTATCCTTCTATCCTTGCACTGCAATGGCCCACCTCCCCTGCCATGTGTCTTAGATACCTGTTTTGACACCTCACTTGGATCATGGGCATCATCTGCTGAGTCTTGTCCAGAGCTCAGTGTACAGCTGACCGCCTCCCAGAAGAATGAACAGACTTTATTGTCCTTATGCTTCCCTTTTCCAATGCATGAATAAGATACCTTCACTTCACTTGGGCATCTATTTGGTAGATTTGGCTTTCTAGCAAAAAGGAAGTAGAATTTGAGTTCAAATAGCAAAAAAAAAAAAAGAAAAAAAAGTGATTATTTTGTCAGCTAAAAATAGAAGATGCACTCAGCTGGATTGGAAACATACTCCTGGATGTGACTGTTCTAGATGAGATGAATCCTCTCTTAGAAATGTCACAACAGGTAAGTCATAGTGTGTGTACAAATCTGTTCAGAATCATTCACTGTGCTGATTAATCCAATTTTGTTTCAGTGGCAAAAATATGATGAGTTAAATAACATGTGAAAAAATTAAGCAAACCAGGAGTCAACTCCCTGGATCCTTTCTATTGGTTTCAGAGCAAGGTTTGCTAAAGTTGGGATTTAAGAGAATTGGATAAACTTCTTTTTCTGTTCTCCTCAGAGGAAATAACATCACTATAAATTGTTCAGTGGGGTCTTCAAAGATTTTAGGAAACAACAATCTTTCTTTCAAATGCCTCCCCAAATATTTTTACAGCTTAAATGAAATGTTAGGGGAAAACTTCCTACCAGCATTACAATGGAAAAGATGTGACGTGCCAGCAGGTGGTGCTAATATAACAAGTAAGTAGGATCTGTGGGATCAGCTTTAAAATCAACATTTTAAAACTTTTCCTTCCAGCTGATACCATTACCACGTCACTTTCTAATTTTAAATATTGACATCTTATTGCTGTGAAGGCTAAGAGCTGTAGCTGTGTACCAGTGCCACACAGGTCTAAGTTCTATATACACAGAGAACAAAGAGAAAATACACAACATTCTGTTCCTCCGCTGGTTCAGGCAAACAGGTTAAAAACATGTTACATGGCAGTCATGGAAATGCTCAGAAGTTTGGCCAAAATGCTACTGGTGAACTATAGGTCAAGTTGAGATGGTTTCTTTACCTTCAATATAGTTCTCACCTGGATGAATACCTTCGTATTACTGCAAACATAAGGAGACATGCCTGAAGTGTTGCATTATATGGCAGGCACCTGAAAAAGAATTTGTAGAGAAGTAGTCTCTGCATAGAATAACGTCCCCACCACTTCAACTTCTTATCTGAAATGGGATATTTTACCCTGTAACCTATTCAAAGAAAATCATATTTCCTGGAAAGTCCTCTTAAAACAAGTGTCCCGTGGTTGTGATGCTGGGGAAAGCATCAGTTGTCCTCATTTTTTTTTTTTCCTGCTGTCTGTCAGAGCAGAACTGTACCATAAGTAAAGGTGAAATTTTAGGAAACATCAGTTAAAGTTCAGGTAACATATTGTAAGGAATTTAATTCTAGGAAATACTATTTTATTTTTTAATTTGCTAGTGGCACTTGCAGTGCATGGATTTGTTAAATTTCTGGTTTTTGTAAGTAGAATTACTCACAGTTCTCATGCTTACTTTCCCACTACTTGCACTGAGTGTTATAATATTTGATCAAGTCCTCAGTTCTTTTGGCAACCCCTACAATACTGTCTTTGTTGTTGTTATTGTTGTTGTTTCTCTATTTAAATAAATATCCTAGTTGCAGAGTAATGCTCAGAAAGACACATCTAGTAAAAAGTCCCCATATTCAACTATGTTCTTGTCCCTAAGGGATGCTTATTCCTTTTGGTCTTTGATTCTTTTATCCTTAGCCACATCTTAGAACACAGTTTGACCTGTGGTTTTGTTTTTTGTGGTTTTTTTTTTTTTTTTTTTTTTTTTTTTGTGTTTTTTTTTTTTTTTTTTTTTTTTTTGGTTTTTTTTGGGTTTTTTTGGTTTTTTTTGGTTTTTTTTTGGAGAGTTAAATTAAGAAAGTACCTGGGAATGGGGGCAATACTTCATCCCCTTTCATTTAAGCTTCTGACCTTTAAATCAATGCAAGCTCTAGAAAGACACCTACAGGCATCCTGTCCATACAGCCTTTCCTTTCATTTCTGAGTTTTGCATTTCTCATCTTTGGCAGTTCTTTAATCTTCCCTCATTGCTGAAAGAGTAAATGGAAGCAATGAGGAAGGAAAGAAGAATTAAAGGAGGTGAATAACAAGAGACAGCTGTTGGCTGCTACTTCACAGCAACAACAGTATCTTCTAGGCTCTTAGAGACAAATGATAGAAATCTGAATCTACAAATCACCCTCCCATTAATCTGCATTAGTAGGGGCAGCCCATGGTGGAGTCCTAGAACTTGCCACACCTTGCAAGCTGAGAGATGATGAACACCACCTGTGCCATTTCAGTGCATGTGACCTTGGGAAAAAGACATCACCTGAAAAATGTCTGTAAAGAAAGAATCCTGGATAAAAAGACATCTCTGCTAAGTCTTTGAAGTGCTCTGCACAAAGCAAAAGCAGAGGAGTTCAGGAAAGGTCACTTGTTGTGGCATAAATTGGTAGATTGATGCTTGCAGGGTTCTGTAAATTAGAGTAGCTGTGGGTCAACTGCAGCTTATTTTTGGAAGTAAAATGTTTTTCTTCCATTATTTTCCTTTTTTATTATCAGGTTTAGCCCTTGCTCAAACTGGGATGAAAAATCAAAATCTTGAAATATATTCATGAGCAAAATTATATAGGTCACTTTTTTTTAATGATTTCTTCATTATTTAGTTTATATAGCTTGAAGTAGCTTGAATTTCCAAATAACTAGCTTAATAGATTTGGAGTATGCCAATTAATAATCTGCTAATAGATATTTTGTCAGATTCAAAATTTGCTGGTTTTCCCCAAAATAGTTTTAGGGACAAATATTTGTTGAATCCAAAGCCCTGTCCTCATTAACATGTCAGCTGTGACAATCTGGCACTGCAATCAAAAAAATCCCTCAAGTGAGAAATTTCTGCTCAACTGTTTTTATAAGAGGGGAGGGTTAGGTAGTTCTGCAGTCCTGTTGCCTTGGTTTTCCCTGCAGATAACTAAGGAAATACTCTTGAGGTTCTCCAAGTTCTTTACCTAGTAAATCCCCTCACCTGATTCAAGGCACTCTCTTGTTATGTGCCTTGCTGTGGCATTGCATTTCAAACTCTCTGATGTGAAATCCTATTAACAAATGGTGGTAGAGCTAGTGAAAGAGTAACGTAAAAATGGTCCCAGGTTGGACAGTGAGGGAGGTTTTTGTGCACCCTGGTGATGCTGGATATCCTCCCATTCACCACAAATTGGGGAAAAGCTGCTGTTTGCTACAGCACTGAAAAGCAACATTAGCAGGACTTACATTATTAAAAGATTTTCTGAAGAGTTAATTCATACTTCTATTGCTATTTAGGAACCACAAGCCATTCATGGGTCCGTCTGTCTTCAAAAAACAAGTTGTTGTGAGTTCCCTCTAGTGTGTTTATGTAAACCTTGATTTCTCTCTCTGACGTGCTTTGTATTTAAGTGAAAAGCATTTTAAAGCAAAACGGTCTTCAACACTCTGCATTTTCCATTTTACTGTGTAATACTGCATGATGATACACTAGTAAAGGTGAAAATTTCCCAAGATGGATATTTCAAGGCCACACAGTTATGATGGAGCCAAACTAACTGGCAAGACTCTTCCACATGGAATATTTTACAGAATTTAAATCTCATGGGTGTCTGCACAAGTAAGCTGTTGGGCATTTCGGTTCTTGTTTGAAGTTACTTGGTGTTATGTAGAATCAGTTTCTTATTCTACTGGATTTTTATTAAATTTGCTATCAAAAGTTCTCAATTTTCGTCACTTTCAGGAACTGTTGATTTGTTAAGGGTTGCTCTTATGTTGCTTGATCCTCATGACTGTGGAATTACATTCAGTATTGTTAACTTCACCAAGTAGCTGGCATTGGCCCAGGAGTCAAAGATACTAGCACTTTCAGATGTGCTGATATTAGTCTAGCAGAGCCAGAACAAATGCTGTGGGTGAGCTCTATTAACATACCTCTTCCAGAAGAGAAACGATAACAAGATAAAGATCTTTGATTAACAAAGGGATTTATTTTGTAGTGACATCTCTGGCATGGCACGTTTGTGAGGCAATTAGATGCTGCATTTGTATTAGGAAAAAAATTAACAGATTTTTATTGTGAAAGAAAAAGGAAAAAATATGGTGAATTGCTCAACAGAATATTGTTACATTAAGTAATTCAAAATAAGCATATTTTAAGCCATTGAGGGACTTTTCTATATTTCTCTTATTGGTAATGACATTTAGCTCAAATTGCTTGTCTAAATATACTCTGAACTTTCAAAACCCCTCTGCTTCTGAATGTGAGTGGAGTATTGGATTGCACAGTTGAACTTCTGGACCATTTCACTCATCAGAAGCTGCTTTCAGTGCTAAACCAAGACAGCCACTGTGTGGAATTTGTATTGGGTTCTGGAGGTTTGACTGTGTGGAAAGTGCTGCCTTAAGGTGAAATATGGATTACAGGATTCAGGATTGTGATCTGTGATTTGATGAGTTGCTACTTGTCAACCACATGGGGATAGCTGTTCATGTGTCTTCTTAGTGAGTGACAAAAATAAAGAAACCTGCCTTAGATTACCCACCTTTGAGTGAATATTGTAACCTTACAAAAAGTTCAAGCTAGAAAGTTGGGTGTTTTTATTTAGGTTGTGATACCTTGGAAAGGGTTAAAAATAAGATTGTTGAAAGAGATATAATATAACAAGAGCAGTTCAGTCATCAGAGTAATTATACTGATAGCAGAGTCCAAAACTTTTTCACATGTGGAAGAAGTTGGAGAGCCTTCAGGCTGTAATGTGATCTGTGTAGGTTAACTGTCCTGACATAGTCAATTATTGTACCTTCTGTTACAACTGAAGGTGAAAAGGAAGCATTTTTTGTATCTTAATTTTACCAAAGTTATCATTTGAATGTGTATTTTATGTCCTCCCACAACACCTCTGAGCAAAGTCAGCATGTCTATCCTCCCTGAAACAGAATTTTATGACAGACAGGCTGATTTTTTCCAAGTTATCCAAGTGGCTACAGACATAGAAAAAATATTTAATGGGATTTGGCATCTAAATACTTTTAAGAATTTGTTCACAAGTGATTTGCTTAGGATTACAGTGCGAACCAGTGGAGGAGACTTGAATTGAGGTTTTAGGAAAGGTCTCTCTGAAAAAGTTAACTCCAGAAGCATGCACTAGTATTTGCTAGTTTTTTGCAATGACTCTATTTCCATCAACTTCTGACAGAGTACAGGTTCTCTTTTGTTTAGCTTTGCTGAAATTGGGGATGAAACAGCTTCCTTCCTGTTATAACAAACTACCTCTTTGCATCCTGGAAACTCACTTCTAATATAGTGTTTCTAGCATTGTTCTTTTTGTGAATATACATTTAACTCATTTGTTCTTTGACTTTGAGAGACTATGGCATGAGGTCAATACTAAGAAGTGGTCAGAATTTTAAATATAGACTACAGACAGAGTTCCTGTTGACATTTGAAAAATGTGAGCTCTTCTATTAACCGTATGCATTATAGGTCAGTTAAAAATTAAGGCAAGATACAAGTAAATTACTTCCTTCTTCATGGTTTAAGAAAAGGAAAATGAATCTGAAATTGAAAGGTTTTTTAACAAACCAGTCTCATAGGGCTGAATAAATTAAACTGTCAGACTTTAGTCATTACACATCTTCCTGTGTGAAGCATGGAAATTGGAAGCACAGACTGTGCATATTATGTTAATACTATTTACTCTACTTGGTATCCATGACGTATCCTGGTGAGTCTAAGCTACAACAGAATTATGCCTTACAGAAAAGAAAGAGGAATAAGGTTAATGAAACGGCATCTTGGCACTATAGCTAAGTAAAACACATCTCTGACTAGAGTGCTGAGCAGTACTGGGGGTATTCATGAGCTATTCTGCAGATGCTATGGCTCACATTAGCATGTATAACACCAAATCATCCTGTCAAAGAACCCTTTTTCTGTTCAATGGCGTAACAAGGCATTGATTGTGATTGTTGGATTATAGAGTCTGTCTACTGAGATTCGTGCAAGATGTTAAAATGACACAAAGGACCATACTCTTCACTAGAATCCAGAAGTGCAGCTTTCATAAAATACATTGTCCCCAAAATATAAGGAAAGACTACATTTAGAAGTGGCTTTCTGTTTCATTATGCTTTAGTATTCTGCAGGGTCTTACATGGTGTTTCAATTTCATGGTAAACAAACTTTTCAGTTCCACTAAAGAGATATCTATTTTAAAATAATTTTTAAATATTTAAATTATTATTAAATTATTTTCCCCAGGATATAGTTTTATTTTGTCATATTAATTGACATCCTAAAACCTGTGATGTTATCTGAGAATAGGCAATTTATTTTCAGGTAAAGATGAGTCAAAGCTGATGAGTATTTTTTTCTGCTCTACATTGGATTGACTTTGACAGAACAACATCAAAACACTGTTGGATATTGGACCATTCTTTTATGCTATGTAATGTAGATCCTATATAATAAAGAGCTGATACTTCGGGAGTTAATTATCTCTAGGGCTACAGGTAGCCTCCATTATGCTGTCACCAGCTAGTTTTACTTTGGAAAATCTTAGCATTAGTTCACTAACACATGCAAGCTGTGGCATGGATATGCAGGTGATGCTCATACTCTGGCCTTAGCACTGTAGGATCTTGTGCAGCTACGTGGTGATTCTGCAGCTGGAACAAGAATGACCTCACTACATTTGCTTTGGGGTCAAATCCAAAAGTCATAGCCCTTGGCAGCAAGAGGTTGGAACTAGATAATTCTTAAGGTTCCTTCCAACCCTTAATATTGTATAATTCTATATGAGTGTTCCAGCAAGAGTGAAATGGTGAAAAAATGTCATTTCAGAAAGATTGAACAGTTTTCATTGTATTTTTTTTTCTTCACTGTAAGGCACAACAACCATTTTCCACCAGTTGTGTCCCCAGATGCATGGGCAGTCAAGGCTGTTACACATTAACTAGGAGAGTCCTTGGCTGGTGTTGCTGAGTGTGAGAGTTCTAGATACATCCATGGACTGGCCTAGAGATGTGCAAAAATAGGTAAAAGGTCAAAAGGCTAAAAAAAAGTAGATATATATATATATATATTGGCAGATAGTGTGGTGAATGGGAGATGGGCAGAGGAGGGAGACATTCTTGTGACTTAAAACAGGACAATATGTCCCTAAGAGGCTCAAACCTCAAGAATTTGGTCTGAGAGCAGTTGAAGTTATGCTCATTTCTGCAAATAGCATATTTGATGTCAAAGAATTTACTGAAAGAGGTTATGAAGCTGAGTGCATTGACAATTTTCTTGCTCTTGGTATGCATCTTGAAGGTTGTACTCTGATACAATTTGGAGGCAGATATTTCTGCTGAAAGGAAGTAGAATTTTCTAAGCCATTGGTCACAGACACAAAATTACATAAAATGAAAGCTAAATTATGGCTCTGGTGCAATGTAATATATAAGAATCTATTTAAAAGTGACATATAGCACAATTTTGAGAAGATTCTAATTTATTTTTTTAATTAGACAGGAAGTGACTGATGAAATTATTTGCATTTAACGCTGTGGAATGCAGTGAATTAATTTATACATCACATTAATATTTCTGTTTAAACCAGCATAACCAATTCTTAATTTGCTTTTCTGTTGAAAATATACAGTTGTAATAAATTTGAGGATGAGAGGAAATTACCAAGTTCCAAAAGGCAGTTTCACAGCATGTTTTATCCAGTGAAAATTTGGGCAGAGCATCTAAAGAATCTATAATCCAACTTCTCTTTATTAACATTAAAACTAAATATGTTACTTCCTTCACTTTAGGTTCAACAACAAGTAATAAAAAGTTGTGACTGGATAAATGTAGCATATGAAAAAAGGAAAAACCCAAATATAATTAAAAATTATATGGACCCTAGGATAATACCTGTGGTAAAAGACATGGAACAATAAAGGAATATAGGTCACCACCTAATGGGAAAATGGAGTAAGCTCTTTAGGGACACCTCAGATACTTTTGCAGTTGACTTGGTGCCAGATATACTCAATGTACACTCAGTTGATTTTGCCATTTCATTTTAAAATTTCTTTTGAGTGGGTGGTAGGAAGGCACAAAATTCACCGGATAAGAAATATATTGCTGCAGAAGAAAAGTATCTGAGAAAGAAATAAGATTATGCAAAATATGTGTCACTTAGGAGGTTATACTCTAATTAAAAGAATTAATCCTAGGCAAATTTACATGAGAAAGGAAGAAATCATGGAAGCTCAGTGTGTTTTTTGTGCAATGTTAATTTTATTGGACTTTATGCTTTTGTTCAGACAACATAAGTGGGCTGTAGAACACAAAACAAGGCTGGAAAACTGCTGTGTATCTGCTTCCCTTTATTCTGAGGGAGTGACAAACATGGTTCCCACCAGACTTCAAAAGACCAATTTAAGTGGTTGAAAGATAAGAAACCCTGGAACTGTATAAATACACATTAAGTGTTAAAATAAAGTGTTTAAATCCAAATAACAGAACCTTTCTATAATCGACAAGTATTTCAGTACCTAAACAGACCCCCTCAGAGTGGTGGAGAATGTAAAGGGAATGAGTCTTCCTTGAAGGAAAGCTTTTGCAGAAAGCTGGCATTTGAGTTAAAATTGCTCTTTGATTTAGACTGCACCAATCTGACAAACCTCACACACTATAAGACACAACAACTGCTTATCGACCAGGGAAAATGTCAAAAAGCAACATGATTTATTTGCCAGCAATACAGGAAATGCACTCTACACTACAATGGGCTTGACCTAAGGCCCTTTAAATCTAACAAGAGAATTTTACAAGTCCTGAGCAACTACACCTTCAGAAAATCATGGGCAAGAAGAAGCCACTTCATCAAACTCTCCTGACTGCACTGGTATGATCGTCTCCTTAATATTTTCTCTCTCACCTCCATCTGGTGCTGGTACTAGCCAAATGTTGATATACTCATTTGCTTTCCTGCTGGAAAAAAAGACCAGTTTTACAGCCCCATGTTCTCCTTTTATAACAGCTCCTTCAGCAATGCTGAGTTCTCTAAAAGTGCTGAGCAAACCTCAGCATCCACACACCACTGCAGCCAAAATGGGCCACTTGAAGCCATTACAGCTAGCTGTGCTTCAAAGGTGAGGCTTTTGGCAAACAGTCCTTGGGAAGGGAACAAATTGTTATGTTTCTTTTGCATGGGGGAGGTTTTTTTAAACACGGAAGGATTCGGGACATTGCATAGGGATGAGGGGCTCTTCCTTTGAGAAAATATCCGTGCACAGAAATGAAATACAAGAACAATTTTTTTATCTCCTCACTTAAATAACAAGGTGGACTGTATCTCCAAGACAGTGGGAGCTAGTGGAGATGAAGCAAATAGGCAGGTGACAGAGGGAGAATTTTTAAAAATCCAGCTCTGGAGGTCTGGCCACGCTATTATCTGTGCTTCATTTGAGAAATAACTATATCTGGTTAAAGTGCTGTGACTGACATTATCTAAGCATTAAGGGATTTTGGATCTCCTGTCTTGCAAACCCTCAGCAGCAGGTGTGTTTTCCTGGCTGCCCTTGAAAACCCAGCCACTGGATATATGTGCTACTTTTGCAGAAATAGAAAACATCCTACCTACACTGTAAATAGCATAGCTTTGAAAACAGTACAATGAATTTTTTGAGGTGGTCCAGCCGTGCCATCTCTTGTGGCTGAGCTGAAGTAGGGTTTGAGGCCCCGCACAATGTTTTGTGTTGATGTAACAATTAAATATTGGGTCATGCAAATATGTATGGAGAAGAAATGCCTGCAGTCTCACTTTTCCCTAGGTGCATACAGTGCATAAATATTTCAGCTCTAAGTGCTTCATCAAGGCAGTATTGTCAGTGTTTCCTTTGTGAAATGTGGTAAGTCAGAGGGATTTGTTTCATGAAGCACCAAATGAACCCTGCTGCTGTCTGTGACCTTTTGGATATGATTACTTAGATTTGTTTTTCAAATATTATGATTATTTATTCTACTAGTCAAATTTATCTTGCCAGACTGAGGTTACAGTCCAGGTAGGACTGAACCTTGACATTTTAGCAATATTTTATTTTATAAATCTAAGGCTATTTTTGGTGAATTTCATTATGTTACAAACCTAGAAAGAAGAGAATGGATAACTTTTTTGCCTCTTCATGGAGATTTGTTATATTGAGATTCATCAAAGGCAGCAGAGCCTTAAAAGCCCATACAACAGCCTATTCTACTCAGTTCCAAGAATATGTCATGTGGTTACGTACTGAACAGGGCTGTGTGCAACAGAGCAGACTTAGCTGAGCTGACTGAAGAAAATGTTATCATTAGCTCTGTAGGCAAACAACTTTAGGAGACAGAAAACACTTGTGGAAGCCAGTATGATTAAATCACTACTTGCTAGTCACAATCATGTTGCCTGGCATGTCCAAAAATATCAATGCAGTTATTGAAGGTAGGACAAACAAAGAGTGCAAGTGACAAATCTTTGAAGGGGGAAGAGTATCAGGCTTATCCCTTTCTTTTTTTTTCCAGGCTAAAAAAGAAAAAGTCTTGATTAAAGGAAATGATATCATGGGATTTTCTAAGCAACATTCAAGATACTGAATAGAAAGATCAGCAGTGGAAATGAATCAAAACGTCAAGTAGACGTTGTTAGGAAGTCTAGCTTTTGCTAAAGGTTCGTCATGATTTCCATACTAATTAACCAATGGAAGATGACCCTTTTTCTCTGCCAAACTACCATGCTTCAACAACAATTACTGTGGTTAGGAGGTATCAGGCAGTGACTTGTAATGAGTCACCTTAGGACCAGAATTTATCTCACTGTGCAGTCAGCCTGCCACCCTACACATCTGGGCTGCATCTGGCCACTGCTGGGACAATCCATGCAGTGCTGGGCAGCAGTGCTGCATTGGCCCACTCAGGCATCTGGGTTCCCATGGCTCTGAGTACCTCTGCAAGACTCTCCTTTTTGTGATGTAGATGTACTGCCAGTTGCATGTAAATGGGTGTATGAAAGAGGCCAAGTGGCACTGACTTGCTTGTATCCACAGTACTTAGCATTCTCCTACTCTAGAGCAGGTTTTTCAAAAAGAGGCCCTGTTGAAACAGGCCCACACAGAGCAGGCTTGCAATTAAGTAATACGGGCACTCGGGGCTTTGGTTTCTGAATTCACTTCTATGCCCTCTCTTGTTTAACACTGTAGTCCTGACCATGCAGTGCAGAGACATTCAGTTACATTGTTACAGCTCGTATAATCTACTGCCTTATCCTTATCCCACTGCAGTGTCCTACTTGGCATGTTACATACAGATGTGTATGTTATTGTTGCTTGAAATCAACAATAATAAAAAAGGACTCATTCCTCACTGCACAGCATGCATTGTATAAAAATTTGGTATATAATTTGTTTCTCGGACAGTGAAAAGTATGTAAACAGATGTGCCAAAAACTTCAACCTATGAACAATATCAGCTATCAGAAAAAAAAAAATGCAGGTTGTGTAATGAGATTCTGAGAAACAGAATCAGTCACCAGGCAGTGCTTTTAAATGTAACCATTACTAGTGATGAGACTTTAAAGTCTTTCTGCCTCTACACAATGAAATGAACTGTATTGGAGCAAATGTAATAAACACCAGAAATATAATAAGTATTGTAGCCTGCTGCGAAAGGAAATGGTTTCCCTAGCAATAAAAAATTATGCCAGAAAAGCACCCTTTCCCTCCTCTTGCTTTCTTGCTGAGAATTTTTAAATTCTCATGTTTATTGGCTGACAAGAAGAATCAAATATCTACCATCTAGCTTCAACTGATATAAATGGATGCATTGTGGATAGATTTCATGCTGATTAGTGACTGGTAAATTTTATTATTTCAGGCTCTATTAAAAATATTAATGGTTTTAACATTAGTGTGCATTTCCTGATGGATACTATGGGAAAAATATTGCATTATATAATTGGCATGACATTTGAAATGATGATCACTAGCATGTCATCTACAGTAACTTCAGTTCTCATACCATGAGCTCACATGAGTATATTTAATGTTTAAATCAAATTCTTAGATTTTATACTTGGGGGAAATGGCTAGGAAAGGATTTATGCTCATTCCCTGTCCTAATAGCTATTAGGAAATAAATATCTTTCAGGTAGTGATTAGTTTCTGTATTCTTCTGTTGAAACTTCTTATGAAAAATCAAGCAGGAATTCTGAAAATTGTATTCCTGTAGGACCTGATTCTTCTTTATACTGACACCCAAACACTGTTCTGACAGCAGGCAAGTACTTAAAACCATACACATTTTATTCTCAAGGTACAAGAAAAACTTACTTGTTATTCCTGAACACAAAAAGTATGTCCTTTGTAGATATAATGTATAAATCTATAATTCAGATTTTAAAAAAATATATATATATTCAGTGAAACAAATGCATACAAATTTAAAAATTCTGTATTACTCTCCTTGAAAGAAGTAAACAAAACCAATCCCTTTCCTGCAAGTCTCTTGCCTATAACTTTTGTGACTTAGTTGTGAACCTTTGAGCACCTTTTTGTTGTGGGATGTTGAGAGCTGGTTTTTGAAATAATGATCATAAAATATTCTGAACAGACAAGGTGTGCACAGCATACATTGCTACTGTTTTGAAAACATATTCAAAAATTCTGAATCTGTTTCTAGTGTGGTGAATAGGGCAAAGGACTAAAGAATAGATAGGTGAGTGGATGCTGCACAAAGAAGCAAGACAGTCACACTGAATTAAAATGCCATGGGTGGACTGCAGTGTTGATGGTCAGGAAGAGTATTTTGCTTCCACACTGCAGGAATTCAATGGCAGTCTGGTGGACTAAAAGCTCAGTGTGTGATCTAAGTACGACTTAAGAGTATATATAGTCTTTCCCAATTTTTAACCTCCACTAAATGCACATTTCAGTGTCAACAGAAAAGACTCCATACCTCAATAATTATGAGAAATCTTGACTATAGTTTTTTTTCTGACTATAAATATTTGCTATGGCTCAAAGTAAATCCAGTATTTAAGAGCTTTGCATTACATTCTCATTCCTGCCATAATGTGTGGCTGAAAGACAGTGCCTTAATTCCTTCTTGGGCAATGGATTGGATGGCAAATACATAACGTACATTGGCCCCTGAGCCTTTGAGACACTTGGGAAACAGTCCTGGTTTTGTGGTATGAAGTATAGATAATATAGTTTAATTTGAAAAGAAAACTTTCCCATGAAAAACTGAGCCACAAATATCCTAAGGGAAATGAGCCGATGAATATTATCTGCTTGAATTTCCTCTTTTCCTGTGTGCTCTGTCGTCCAGACCAGCTTGGAGCAGACTCCAAAATTTGATAAATTCACATGAAGTCATCAGTCTCAGAGTCTCTAAGAAGAGCTTGACGCAGAATATCAGGCTGTTGACATTACTGTATTGCTTTTGAGAGGGTGAAGCTGACAACAACTCTGCTGTGTTTTGGTGGATTTGAATGTCTCTCATGTTACATAGAGGTCATCAAAGCAAAGTATTTCTAATACAATCTCTTTGCCATGAGTCTCTGGTTTCCTCCTCCTGAATATGGACTTCAGTTTAGACTTCTCCAGCACAACATTTGAAAACCATAGCCCTTGAATCTTCCAGAGTTAGTTCACCTTCTTTTTGCAGACTCTTATTTCATGTGTTTAAGGCAGCTGTCACTATTGTTGAGTCATGTCCACATGTGGATATAAACTCTTCATTATAAAGGGAAAAAATGGTTTCATTTTAATGATTTCATGAGATAGAAGGCCAAAGCATTCTATGGCTCTTTACTCTCAGAATTTATTTTTGCTTTAGCCATCTAAAATTACCCTGTAACTCTTCATTTGATCTCTGAAAGGGAGTATCTTGATGCACGAGATAGCACAAGCTGTATATATGCTCTTAGGGATGCTTTCCCTCCACTCATTTATGGTGCCTTTTCATTTCCTAGTACTCCCATGTTGTCAGCTTCATTGTTGATAGTTATTGATACTATGATATGTATTATTCTATGAATCCATTAAATATTAATCAAAGCTTTTTTTTCTGAAGAACACCAGGAGTTGTATATCTAGTGATTTTTGATGTTCTAAGTCATATAACACCAGCTTGCAATGCTCTTTCTTTTTCCTCTGCCACTAGTTTTAATTTCACCACTTCCCTGCATTGGAGTTGGCCAAGGATTGCAATGCCATTGCTAAACCTACAAAATATGTGAGAATTGAATCACAAGAATCTTTTCAGACTGGAAAGAGAGTCCTAATTTCATATCACCTTTTCTTCTTCCAAATATTGCATCATTAATTATGGGATGTAATATATGTTCACAGGGTGTCCTAAAAGTGCCTTGGAAGGACTCTTCACGCTGAGTGAAGGGTGGGGTAGGTTCACTCAGAGAGGCATTTCTATCAGACAGTTACAGGGTGAGGGGGCTGTGCCTGGTGTATCACTCCACAGGAGACACAAACCCAGATGCCCAATCCCAACCCAGCTCCTCCCATGGAAAATCTCCCCATACAGCTTCAAACCCTTCCACGCCTCCTCCTACCCCAAACTCTGAGTCATGTATTCTACCTGCTCCATAGGTATTTCTGAGAAGTAGCTATCTCTTTTTACCACCTCCCTTGCTTTATTGCAGGTGTCTCGCTGACTTTAGAGTTATTATCCCACCTCTAGCTCTGAAGTGGAGTGTCCTGTCCCAGATGGCAAGGAAGGAGGCCACCAGCCTTGCTGTGGAGGATAGTGTGCTGGTAGCAGTGCTATGGCTCCACTGATCAGGGGAGGTTGCAGCAGCCTGGAGGGCGGCTACCCACAAAATATGGGATCCAGACATGCCTTCAGAATCCTAGCAGCTTTCACAGATTCCCTTCCACAAAGGTCCTTGATGAGGTCCTTCCATTTGGAAGGAGATTGGGGCCAGAGGGTGATGTGTCAAGGCACTGCTGAGGTTGCTTTGATGGCTGAAACAACATACAATTGGCAAAATGTCACAATCCATCTGTGTTGATGCATAAAATGTCCTCTGTGCCTTCTCAGACAGTTCACAGCACCACGGGAGAGCACTCAAAGGAAGTGTTTGGCATTACTTGCAGTGGTGATGGTGCTTGATTGAGCAGTGGCATTTTCAAGTTTTCCAGTGAAACTTAAAATATCACAGCTGGCAGGATTTCCAGCATCAGTTGCTAAAACTACTGTGATAAACTGAGTTTCCATTTCTCCTTGCTGCATTGAATAAACTGAACTCCCTTCAGCTTGCTACATGCTGAATATTCAAGACCAGGCTCCATACGCTGTGTTTCTGTCAGAGCATCACTGACATTAAAAATTCTCCTCACTAATATATGAAGTATCTTCACCTTTCTGTCCTCACCCACAAATTCCCTGTCTCCAAATACTGCAGCTGTGCACTACCACATGAACTACCAGTAGTCTTTCACCCTTGAGGTAGCTTTATGTTACTACTAGAGGTTGTGTATTAAACTTGTTAAATTACACTTCGGCATTCTTTTGTGTGTGAGGACCTATGGACATGCATTATTCAAAAAAGAAAGAGCTTTTTCAAGGCTTAGCTAGTTTAGCTGACTGCTTGCTCTTCTGGAAAGGAGAGAGGACTTGCACAGTAACCATGACTCAAAGCAAGCATTCTCAGAGATGTTGTCTGGTGCACTGCATTCAGCAGTAATAATAAAAAAACTAAAAAAGTAATACAAAACTCTGGTTAACATGAAGTCACAGAGGATTCCTGCCACACAGTTCTAGAGTTTCTCTGTTGTCTGCAACATGTTTTCCACTCAGTAAATATTTGGCTGCTGGTTTGGCAATTTGGGGGAATAGAGTTAGCTTTTTTTTTTCCCTTCTTTTTTTCTTTCTTTTTTCTTCTTTTTTTTCTTTTTTCTTTTTTTTTCTTCTTTTTTTTCTTTTTTTCTTGTTTTTCTTCTTTTTTCTTCTTTTTTTCTTTTTTTTTCCTTTTTTCTTTTTTTTCCTTTTTTTCTTTTTTTCTTCTTTTTTTCTTTTTTCTTTTTTCTTCTTTTTTCTTTTTTCTTTTTTCTTCTTTTTTTCTTTTTTTCTTCTTTTTTTCTTTTTTTCCTTTTTTCTTTTTTTTTCCTTTTTTCTTTTTTTCTTCTTTTTTTCTTTTTTCTTTTTTTTCTTTTTTCTTCTTTTTTCTTTTTTTTTCTTCTTTTTTTTCTTTTTTTTTCTTTTTTTTTCTTCTTTTTTTTTTTTTTTTTTTTTAATACTTTCACTGTTTTGACTGTGTTTAAATTCACTGAAAGTGAGTAGTGCTGCAGCGAAGGCAATGGGAGCACATTCTGATGTCATGTGAGGAAGAAGTTCAGATTCAGGCTACATGAGTCCTTTCCTGAGTGTGATCTATAGTATTTCCTGTGGAGTTATTCCTCCCTGGCAGAAGGACTCCATTAGGACTTAGTGGTATTACAAGCTCCTTTTTACCTTCACTGTGATCTCACAGGGACACTCATTCATATTCTCTCAGACTTCCTTAGGAACTAATTTATCTTTACAGAGGTTGTCCTACTCTTTGGAAGGCAGAGGCTCTTGTAATTAAAAGTCTGGCTAAGAACTGTTCTGGGGAAAGATATATGCCTCTAGAATACTTTTTTTTTTTAAGTGTATAAAACATTTTTCTCCCTCTCTTTTTAAAAGCACTTATCATGGTGAATAATTAATATGATCTGGGAGCACATGGTGACTCTTTTCTGAAATCTCCTATTGCAGGCAGAGGTAAGCATTCTGATGACAGAAGAAAGGAATGAAGCATTGAGAAGCTTTATTTGGGACAGATAAAGCTGTACAGCTCAGAGAAGATGCCACATGGGGAAAAAGCAGTTTTGCGGAAGGAAGCAGCCACTAAAAACAATGAATAATTTGCTTTCTGAGTGTCTTTCTCTAGGGAGAAAAAATTGCAAAATGCAGAGTGGGAATAGACCAGGACCTAGAAGTTCAGAGCTATATGTCACTGTAGGCAGAAAGCAGTTGTCCATCTGTACAACACAGCTCTCTGTACATGAGCTTGATACTTCAGGTACAGCCAGGCATCCTAGAAGGGCCTGAGTTTATCCCTTTCCACATGTGGGAACATCATTTTGACAATGGAACTTAGAAATTGAACCATAAAATGTATTTGTTGAAATGCAGAAATGAGCTTTCCCCAAATTATATAATTTGCAAATTGGCATGAAGGGAAGCTGATTTTCTACATGACTGAATATCCCGTTTCAGCAGACTAAAGATGAGGCTTTTGCAGGGTAATGGGATCCTGTCAGAATCCTGTAGTTCATGAACACTGTGGTGAACCTTATGGTTCATATGGCCTTTTTGTCTGTGAATCAGCACATTACAATCTGCCAGGATTTTTTGTGTGGTTGGTTTTTAAAGTCATGGCAACAGCCATGCATCAAGTTAGCTTTCTTATCTAACACAGCTTCCTAATCAAAAGAGCGAAAAACTGGTCTCCTCTACCAGGGGTCTGCACAGAGATGAAACATGCCAACAAAGTGGATAAGCAGATGCTTTCACTGAAGTCCCAAGGCTGTGGGAGGATTATCTCTCTCTACCTAAGTCAAACACATTGCAGTGAAATAGAGGTTTTTCATATAAACACTGAAGTGTAAACTAAAGGCTTCTCTTTATGCAGAGGGCCTAAGTGCAAAGTTAACTTTGCTCCATAGATCCTTAAAGATATATTCTTACAGTACTAGACTAAAATTCTCTGGGCCCCTTCTGTGGTAGTGGTGACAGCTGGAACCAAATATCCCATGTAATGCTCTACTATCTGGTGAAATAGGCAAGCTGTGTGCTGGGAGTGGTCCTTGCCTTATACTATCCCACCTAATGCCTGGGACCTCTGAGAAAAAGCGCAAATCAGTCAATGCCAAATACATTCCAGAGTCCCCTCTAGTGTTTAAGAGTAAATATGATTTCCATTCCCATGCCTGTGGACACTCCTCAGTATCATTTCACTTTCTATAAGAGAGTTCTATTATGAGTTCACTTTTTATGATCTATTAATGTAGATTTGTATGAGAGGCTGGTGTTACACACAACATCTACAGTGAAATTTGGAACAGCTTTCTTTTTTTTCCCCTTGCTGGCTATTTAAATGGTTTAGTACTGTCTCCAATGCCAAGCTCTTAGGCTGAACTTTTTTTGAAAGAGCAAACAGATGTAGAAACAGAGGTAGATGCTTTTGTTAGCAAATAGGCTACCACTTCTGTAATGCCAGACAGATTTTGAAAGGAATTTTATACTGCTCATGATTAAATGGATGGATATACACACTGGGATAGTTTCTTTTTCCTCACAAAGCTAATCCATGGATCACTTCCTGTGGATTGTGTTTATTTTTTCCACACTGTTTTGGCTTCCATGAAGATCTGCTTTAGAAAAGAACTAGGATTAAGTTCAATTAAGAACTGATCTATCATTTCCTAATAATAGGTATAGGGAAAACAGGCGAACTATGAGAAAAGGTAAAGATGAATTGTACTGAAATACATGCTCTATCCATTAGATTCACAGCCTCCCTGTAGGATTGTACATATGTTAAAGTAGTCTCAGGAGGGCTCTTATTCCTTGCTAGCAGCAACATCATGCTGTGAATTACAAACAAAAACATACGTGGCTCACATAGGGCTGTTGTACATAAAATATCAATCTGTCTCTGGACACATCTAGAAAAAACACCATCCATTAATTCACTAAGGCCAGTATACCAGCCAGGAGATCATTTGGAAATAGTAACAAGAATAAAACTTAAATTACTAAATTTGATTTGATTCACCTCATCCAGTACCTCCCACCTTATCTTACGGCAGAACTTGATAAAGATCAGGACTGTTCATTTTAATTAAAATAAATAGATCCGTGTAGCTAGAGGAACTGCATTATTCATAATTCTGAAGAGCTACCAATTCTGCTAGAGCAGTTTTATAACTGCAGTAATCAGAAACCAAATTAACCCAAACCCAATGTTAGGTGATCATCCCTCTAAAAACTTAGGTTTGGGCCTTTCCATGGAAATCACATCAACTTGGATAAATTCAGATAAATCCAAATGCTCCAAGTCCAGCATACATCCCAGACTGGTTCGAGGCTGATAATAAATATCACTTTAGTATGGTGCAAAAAAGTACCTTTTTTTTCTTTGAGATCAGACAAAAGAGTGGTCCACAAACCCCTGAGGCAGATGGCAAATGCGGCCATTCATTCATACTACAAGGGGAGAAAGTCTTCTGTCAGATGACTTAAAATCCTTAGGTTACAGTCTGATAGTCGAAAAACATCTGCACTAGTCTTTCTAAGCAGTAAGTGAGAACTTCCTGTTCCCTCTGTTTCCCTGGGTCGAAAAAGGGACAACTGTCACAGTAATAGAGTTTTTGACACCCATGCATACAGGTTCATATAATACAATGGTAGCTCTGGCCATAGAGAGTTAACAGGTAGGGTCCAAATAGTGTAATAGAATAAAACTCATTGGTAAATTGGGAGCATGTCTGCAACTGTGAGCAGGATTGAAGCCAAAGTTAGGAAAAAAGCACAATTTCAGTGATCTTGCTGTGTCTACATACAGTGTAACAACAAAAGCAAGTTAGACCATGGAAGTTAAGGGGTTTTATTGAGGAGGTAGATCATGTTGTACTGTTCCCATGTGGTCCTATAAGCACACCATCAGCTGGCTAACCCAGCTAGCAGCAAGTGTAACTCAGATGGATTTAATGAGATATGTTTAATAAGTACATTCACAATCAAGTTCAACACACAGGATTTTTTGTTTTCCCCAGGCTTCTGACAAAGCCTGTGGCCAGCTGTGAAAGTTAATTGTATGTTATGCTGTCACTGTCTGGGGCTGGCAGAGAACCTTTATCCTGTGGTATATTTTTGTCCCTTGGCAGCAAGACATAAGGAAGGAAGGAAGGAAGGAAGGAAGGAAGGAAGGAAGGTTGAGTTTAATTTTCCCTGGTTTGACATATAACTATTATGGCAATGTGTTGGGGCATGTTTTCATGTTGCAGTAAGTTCTAGATGTGCTCTTTTAAGATTTTGTCCTTTTTCTTCCACAAAGTCAAAGGCAGGCTCTTGAGGGTTCATTTTCAATTAGCACAGGTAAATCCTGCAATAGTGCTTGTCTAGTTTGCCACTGCAGTAAACACTGAAGGAAATTTTCTGTATTCTTTTATATCCTTAAAAGGCTTTTTTTTTCTCACCCAGGACATCACTTGATGGTGTTTTTCAGCTTTGTCTTCTCACACATTATCATCCCTTTGTTAATAATACTTTACTATCCCTTTATTAATATCACTGTGATACCCATCTACTCCAGTTGCGTGCCTGGTGGTATTTGAATTCTAAGTTATCCTACTTAGCTTCTACTGATTGAGTTATCTGAAATCATAGCAGACATTTTGAGTAGTCTATTCCAACAGCAATTATTAAAATAAAACTACTTATATCGGTCAGATGATTTTCAAAGTCTCCTTTTCTTCAGCTTTGTGAGTAGTATCTGCTGCGTCTTCCTGGGGACTACACAATCACACTAAAACCAGAAGGCAGCTAATTTTTTTTCATGGGGTTAATATTACGAATATTCTTGGGCATTCCTTATCTTATGGTAGGTTGTGGGTTTGTTTCTTTGCTCCTGCAAACTTATAGATTGGATATCTTGCCAGAATGAGAGGCAGTGAATGGAGTAGATGGAATGGGCATACAGCAGGATTCATTTCCTTGTGTTTCAGAAGCATCTGTTCTTTCTTTTGTCAAATCAACATTTTATGATCAAACAGCAGGACAACATAATCTTTTCCTGCTTCCCAACATTCCTATTAAATAATTTTTTGTGAATGAACAAAAGTTAAATGTTTGCAAAATAGTAATTACTCGTGTGTGATTTAAAAGTTAAGCAATAATTGAACTGCATGCCCTTAAGACAAGAATTTTAAGATATTTTCTTCTGAAGGTCTCCATTTTAACCTGACCCCTATAGATAACAGCTGAGGGCCTTTCCAATAAGTATGTTCAAAGTTATTAAAGGCAGAATAAAATCAGTCTTCCCAAATTCACAGCTGCATGACTTGTAATACAACATAATCATAGATTTGTTTAGGTTGGAAAATACCTTTAAGATAATTGAGTGTATCCATTGACATTGGCAAGGCCACCACTTAACCATGTCCTACTACCACATCAACCAACACATATTTTAAATATCCTCAAGGACAGTAACTCCACCAGTTCCCTATGAAGCATGTCCCATTGTCTGCTGTTTTAGTTTGGAACAACAGGTATCTGTCAGGGAAAAATGGAGTTTCCCTTGGAATAGAGAATGTAAAAAACCCCCTCCCTCCAAATGATTACAATTTTGCAATTAGGAGCTTTCAGGCAACAATATGGGAATAGGAACAACAGTTGTTTAGTAGGAACATTAAGAAATACAAATGCAGTAGTACAAAAGAAACAAACAAGCAAACAAACAAAAGTCCTAGAAAACCCTGACAGAGTCAGGGATATGACCTGACACCCTGTTGTCAGGGTGTTGGAAGCAGTCCAAATAAGTCCTCCTGGAGTAACAGATGTTGTTCTGTGAAGTAGAGATGATCCTGTAGAAAAAAGGGTCCAGCACTGGTGAGATGGGTCCAGTCTTCCTCCAAGGATTCAGTAGAAAAACCAGCTAAATTGGTGTTTGGGATTGCTGGTTTTATCCCTGTGGAAAGGCTTTGGCTCCTCCCACTGGGTGGAGCATCTCCCAGTGGAATGAGGTAATGTCATGTGAGAGGCCTTAAATGGCCCATTCACAGGTGATATCCCTCGGAGGAGGATGGATGGAGGAAGAGATAAGAAGGCACTGCCTTATCTGGTGTTATCAGGTGTCCCATTAACAGCAGGCATCCACCCTCTCTCCCCTCCTAGAGTTACAAGAGATAACAATATCTCCCAACCGGTTTCAACAGATGAAAATAGAATAGACATTCTTGGTTACATTTTTCCAACCCAAGACATCTGTCTATCCCCTTTCATAAAGAACTTTTTCTTAATATCCAATCTAAATCTCCCCTTGCACAACTTGAGGCCATTTCCTGTTGCTGTATCATTACCTGGGAGAAGAGGCTGACCCCCACCTACCTGGCTACAGCCTGCTCTCAGGAAGTTGTACAGGATGATAATGTACCCTCTTGAGTCTCCTTTTCTCCAGGCTGAACAACCCCCAGCTCCCTCAGCTGCTACTCATAAGATCTGTGCTCTTGACCCTTCACCAGATTTGTTGCCCTTCTCTGGACACATTTTTGATAGTCTTAAAAAAAATGCCAGCAGGCTTTCTGGATTCATTTTGAACTTAAGCTGAACAGTCATCAGTTTGATCTAAAGTGGACCCTCTTAGATTGATTTGTGGTTTGTCTGGCTTTAGCTCTTCTGTCTGCTTGGCCTCTGCAAACCTCTTTAAGCTGTGCTCCTACTCTTGCTCTAGGCAGAACTAGAGCTGAGCTCAGCGACTCCATGCAAAGGATGTTACTCCTTGGCATAAATTGGTTTCCCAACATGTTTAATTAAGTTGGTGAGGCTTTAGGAATAAAAAAGAGAAGGCAGCTAGGAGAAGCAGGAGCTCTGCCTGGAAGTCACCGAAGTTTATAGGATGGGGGGACTTCAGTTAAAATTGGACCCTTCAGCATGAAAATAAATGCATTGGGCTGACATCAGCAGCACAGTGGGCACCTTGGTACCCCTCTGCAGTCCAAGTCCTGCAGGTAGCTCTACTGAGCTCTCAGGTGTAAACCTGCTGTGGTATGGGGCCTGCTTGTTAGGCAAATGACTTGCTGCTGATAAGGGGATGCTCTGTGGCTGCTGGCTCCTCGATTGGGAAAGTAATTCATCTTCAGCTGCAGGTGAGGTTAATAAAAATCAGGCCTTGTAAGGGTGATAAATTGCTCATTTAGAAGTTACACTGGTAGTCTATTCAGCAATTCTCATCCACTGTAATGCTGCTACTTTCCTATAGGAGGCTGATGGAAAGATAACACTGCACTTGGGGAAATCATCCTCTCACAGTAATTCAAATGCAACACTTCGCCACAGATACCTTTCAGTGTTTTCAAATAAAAAAATATTATTGGATTGTGCATTTCTTGTGACCAGTTTCACTTTTCCCAGCTGGCATTCCTTCAATTCTTCCCTGAGCACATCCCCAGCTGCATCCTGACAAGTATGTACTTAAGATATTTTTCGTTTTTCTGTGTGTTCCTTTTTTCCTGTTTTAAATATTTGCAGTTAATAATTTCCCAGATTCCCTCCCAGAGGCCACTTGTCAATCAGTTTCTGCTGCCCCTTCCTGGCAATGACTTGTTCAGCCTACGTTTTGCATTCTGTATATCTGCTCAGTGGAAGTGCAAATTCTTCTTTAGCATCAGAGAAGATACCTTGAAAGGATCATTATCTCCACTGGATAGGGATCAAGCACTTTACAGAGCTGCTTATCCTTGATGTCCACCTGGAAGCTTTGGCCAAAATAAGACATGCTTGAATTCTTGTAGATAGAGTGAGATTTTGCAAAATCACCTCTGCACTGGCTGTGGACATAACCTTGATCTGGGTTCAACCTGCACACCTGATTGCCTCAGCTTCTTAGTTATAAAGTAGAAATCCAATGCTTATCAGGTAGTTTGGAGTAAATGTGTTCAAAATTATGAGCTAGCATAAAATATTAAGTAATTTATATGGTCATTTAATCTCCCAATTAGCTTTAGAAAAAACTCTGAGCTTAGCAGAAACTGAAAAAAAAGGAGACCTATTGAAAATTATGCTGCTTAAATCATGTGAAATATATAAGTATCAAGAAATTACAGAAATGTTACTTAACATAATAGCACTATGACTGTAGTTAACACCCAAAGGATAAACTACAAAGTGTTGTTAAAATTTAAATCATCAAGGAGAAAAAAATCATCCATCTTATTTCCTAATGAGGTTGTCCACATAGGACCCTACATAACCTTTACTCAGTAGGTACCTAACCTGTAAAATGGATTTGTACATTCAATGACCACAATACTGTATAAATATTATAAATGAGCAAATGTTACAGTGTATACCAGAGAAAAACTCATTTCCTCCATTTATTTCACATTACTAATTCTTTTCACAAAATTGCAAGTTCCAGAATGAAAGGTCAAATACTACAAAATAAAGATTAAATACTCTAAAAGATTTCCCTCTAGAATTACAGCTTCAGAGTGGGTTTCTTATAAATTCCATAAATGGAATGATTTTTGTTTTGCTCCTCTGCTTCCTGTATTAAATGAAGGAAGGAGTCACCATAACAACTGTTCTACCACCAAGAAAAGCAGCATTTTCTTAGAGCAGTACATCTATTATATAAATAGATCTATAAATATATGTTTGGGGTGTATTGTCTAAGATTGGCAGCAATTACATCACTGTTGACACAATTAAATGAAGAAGCACACCAACATCTTGTGTCCTAGCACCCACAGGGCTGTAACTTCTCCTTTTTATTTTCTTCTCCTTATATGCATTTAACCAGGTATATTCAGCAATATTTCTACATGACACCACATAGTTCGAATGTTTCTATTTTTTCCTAGTGCAAAACCTATAAAATATATATTACATGGCACTGACAAAGTTTAACAGAGAGCAGGATCAGGGTTTTTTGTTCCAAGTGAACCTGGACTGCTTGGGCTATTTGTCTACATGGAGAAGCTGTCCTACTGACCATGACATTGGAGGAAAGTGAGTAATCTTAGAGGATGTTAGGGCCTGGAGCTTTGATGTAATGTTAATGTTAATACCACAGCTGAGTTTGCTGTGTTGAACGAGTCTTTACCTCGTTATCAACATCAGTTCTTTCTTCCCATTATAAAGAAAACAGCATTTGATACAAATGAGAAAGCAATCAAATCACAGTTGGAGTATTCCCTAGTTCATTCTAAAGTTTAAGTGTAGCTGGATAAAATAATTACAACACTGCAGTGTTAGTAAACAAAACTAATTTACATATAATATCTCACTCCATGCAGCCAAAGAGCTCTCTTAATCCCAGGTGGCATTTTTAGTCACAAGATTATGCATGTAATAGCAATAGACCTTTTTATCCCTCAAGTCTTCTTTTTAGCCTCTGGAGGCAGATAATATCTCATAGCTTGTCAGTGTGACAAGGAAAATGCTCTAATCAAACACTCCTGTGGACCATTACAGCACATAATAACAGAGGATTTTGATGGCTTTATCAGACATTCATTGAAAGGTTCCCTTTCAAAAGAGAAACAAAATATTTTGTTTTAATGTAAGGCTTTGGGATATACATACATTAAGAAGGATGGAAGCTGACAGACAAAATGGAGGGACAAACCTATTATATCTCCGGTGACACAGAATACTCTGGTTTATAATATGTTATGTTTAAATTGAAATGTTCTCATTGCTGATTCCCAGGGTTTTCAGCATGATTTCCAGGGTCTGCCCTGGGAGCTGGTAGTGTGCAAAACTCTGCAAATTGTATTATAACCTTTGAAGTTTAAAAGCTGTTCAGAGCTGCCCCACTTCAGGGGTGATTTTGTCAGGACTTGAAAGAATGAAATCAAGCCAGTGTGGACAATCCAGTGTGCCAGACCCCTGCAAGGAAAGCCTGAGGGACCTTGCAGGGGCAGTGTAGGTCACTTCCAAGCCATCCTATAGAAGAAATAGCTGTGGAGGGTGTTGGATTGTCTAGCTGAGCTTCTCTGGAGAGGGGTTCTGGTGAGTTCCTGCAGTCTCTGAGAATCTGTCATGGACGTGAGCAAATTTGCATGTGTGCATTTGTACATGCTACAGTTTTGCTTACAGGTGAAAGAAGCAGCAGGTGGACTGTGCTGTGTACACTGCTGGGGTGTGGAAGAGCACAAATAATTTTGCAAAAGAGTGAAATTGTATCAGGCTGAAGCATGAGCTAATGAACATCGTGTTGTTAAGCCTTTGGAAGACCCTGTCCTTACTATTTTAAAGGATTTCTTAAAATGCATGTGTCTTTTCAGATTCTTTACTGTTTCTCAAGCAGCTTGTCTGTATTTCCTATACAAGAAAACAGTGCTATAGTTCTTTAACCTTATGATATAATAATATATTTTAGGATGATCAATGCACTATTGGTTTTCAGTACCTCTTTTATTTCTCAGAGAGTAGTTGAGGTTAGATGGGACCTCTGGAGATTGTCAAATCCAAACCCTTTCCTTAAATGTGATCAGCTAGAGCAATGCCCAAGGTGCTTTTGGATTGTGCTTTGGGTATTTCCAAGGATGGAGGCTTCACAGCCTCTCCCTGGAATAGTTTGGCTATAAGCATCCCATTCATTACAACTTGTCTTCCTGCACTGCAGTGTAGCTTTTCCTACGCTACTAAGTGATGATTTTTTTTAATCTGCTCATAAAAATATTACAGACGACAATTGTTTCCAGCTCCACAGCACATGGTTGGTTTTTTAAGAGTCAGAGACAACCACTTGCCAGAGACTGGGTAGTGGTGTCCTTGTTACAGTCCAGACCAGAAAGTTTGCTAGCCAACTTTTCCAGAGCACAACCATAACTCAAGTGTGTCTGCGAAGAAGCTGAGGGGCAATACTGTGAAACTCTGGCATGTATTAAAGTATCTTATTCTGAGAATTTTTACCTGAGAATTCCGCTTCAAATATGTCACAAGAGACCAGGTTCATACTGCAGAACGGGTGCACCTGCTTTGAAACCTTACAGACAATGTGCAAATGGTACTTCATTTATATGATGCAAGCTTAGCATGCAGATAGTTTTAATAAATCCCTTTAAGGCAGCGTAGATCACTTTTTTAGAAATTCATTTAACATAAGTCCTCATAAACAATTTCTTCACATTATACTCTATCTCAAAGACTGTATGCCATCTGAGGAGATATCAAAATTCTGGGACTGAGCCTACCAGCTGGTGCAGCTGTGGAAGAAATGACAAGCTTGATGTCACAGCAAAGATGCCAGACACTGGATTAATTCACAATAAAGCAGCCATCTCTTAGGAACCTATTCACCTTCTCCTCTGAGCTGAGGTGTAGGCATGTTAACCCAGAAAAATGATGGCTTCAACAAGTATAAATGCAATCCTGAACAAGTTAATTCAATAGGGAAGGTGTTATTCATTCCTTTCACATAAGGCAATATTCACACTGTAATGAAAACAGTAATAATAACCCATTGTATTCAGCAGGACAAGCTAGTCAAGAAAATACTCTCTCTATATCACATTTTGACACTTTTGGAAACATAAATTGGTTATGATTAACTCTAGAAGTTTTGCCTTGTCTTTTGCAAAACAGATGAGTGGATTTAGGAATTCATCCAGCAAAAAGGCAGCCAAGGGCTTTGCTACTGCCAACAAATACTCCACAATTTCCTCCACATCACTCTCACACTTGACCTCATCTCTGAACTGCAGCCATGTCTCGTGCTCCCCCTGCCTCTCAGTTGTTTCGGGTTTTTTACTTGCCAGATGCTCTCTAGGTTTATTAGATTTTGTTTGCTTGTTTCTGAAATACTAACAAGTGTTGTCCAAGGATGACATTAAAACCAGCAGACTGATTTCTGTGGCAGTGCAAAACAGAGCTGTGCCTCCTGGCAGCAGTGTGTGAGCTTGGAGAGGCAGACTGTGACAAGACCTGCTCCATGCACTGCTCTGCCTGCAGCTTGGTGCTGTGGTTGGGATAAAACCCACATCAGGGTCTCCTGAAACCAAGCAATGCCACAAGAAGTTAAAAGCAGAGGGAATTGACTAGCTCACTTTTTATTTTGTATTGTTTAAAATTATTAAAATTGTAAGGCTAATACTACAACCAAAGTAGAGAAACACAATACTCTTGACTTCTTTAATCATGACTCTGGCAGAACATGAAAACAAAACCTCACAGTTTGGCTCACTGACACATATTTTTCTCTTAAATAAAGATTAATTCCTAAATCCTGTATCAGCTTTGAGCACAGATGCTTTTGGAAGGATCCCTTCTCCAGTAACACCATTTTTTCACCAGTTGTGGCTTAAGTCTTTTGCCACCACTGATGCCCATCTTCTTTTTTTTTCCATTTTTTATTAACCATTATCACAAATAAATATGCTTCAGCATGTTTTTGTTCCCTGACCATGAATTATTCTAACATAAAATACTAGTTCTATGTCCTAATGTTTCCTATCCTACTGCACAAGAAATCTAAATTATTCACATTCACCTCTGCTAATGTGACCTATGCCAAGGGAATAAAAATTATAAAGATCACTGATTTTCCCCAACTGTGATTGCATTGCTTCAATTCTATCAATAACACTTTCTTCTCTAAGGTAGTGCCTTTGATTGACAATCTGATTTTTTCATGGCAATCTGTGATTAATCATCTTTCTGCTCATGCCAACGTGGTCTTCAGGATATTTTCACTATGAGTTTCTAACATCTCAAGTTGGGGGCTAATTAAAAAAAAAAAAAAATTAAAAAAAAAAGTTTCTTTTAAATATAACTCATATGTAGGAAACCCTAATATAACAGATTTGATAGACACAAACATATAGGACGAAAAGGATAATTACAGCACTTGCTTTAGTAGATTTTGTCAGCATCCATGTTTCCCAGGGAAATGCTGCTGGTTTAAGTGCAGGAATTCATCATTTTCTCAGATTTCTGGGATAAATATGACTATTGACACTTTAGGCATATGTATTGCCAAACCAAAAGGAGCTATTTTTGTCCTGAAACAGACCATGCAACCAGTAAAATTTTATGGCTTCTAGTCATTAATTTATTTTTCACCTTTTCCTTCAGGGACAACAAATACAGCCTTATTACCAAGAGGAGCAGCCTTTCTTTGGTGTGACAGATAAAGAATTTAATCATTTGCCTGAGGCTTTGTCAAACATTCTTTTCTGCTGTGTTGACAAAGAAATGTCATTTAGGTCCTCAGAGCACTAATTTTATTTTCTTATTTGTTTGGATTGGTAAGGAATGACAATAGAAATAACTGGTTTTTAAACTAGAACATCAGCTTAAGCAAATAAACTACTCTTGTGTCACTGGGAGAGAAACTGTTTCCAGAATGCCTGCATGTCAACAGATGAGGACAGAAATGAAGGTAACAAGGCCTGGTCATTTTCTCATTGAAAAGGTTGCATTCATAATTTGTTTATTACAGAAAAATACTTGCACTTCTCAACGCTGAAATGGGCACCCAGCTCCTTTAATCAGTGCTTTGTGGGCAGCAGCACATACACCACGAGCACAGGGACTGGTCTGTGAGGCTGGATCTTGCCTCAGCTCTGTCTCCCAGTCTTTACCAGCCAACAATATGCACAGGTAAAATCTGTGAAACATCTCTGCAATAATGATACACAAGTGATGTATTTTGATTCCCAAGAGATGTGTATGAGCTACCCCACTGGCCTGCTGAAGAGGCTGGCACTGAATCAGACCCCATGGCCAGTTGTGCTCCTCCCAGCCTTTACTCCTTCCCCTCTCCTACTGTGGTGCTTGGAGGCAAGGTAGAGTGTGTCTTGGTGTTGAGTGTTTGGATGTCTTACATCTGTGTTTTGCAAACTTGTGCAAAATACAGCATAAGTGCACAAATACTGAGCTGCATCTCCAGTCTGAGTTGAGTTTCCTGCGAGAAAGAGCCTTTCACTTGACTGTTTCTGTGGTTATTTGTGATGAAAGTGTTCACTGGGAGGGAGAGCTGCTTCAAAAGGCACAAAGTTACTCCTTTGGGAGCACTGCTATCTGAAGTAGCCTCTAAAGAGAATAACAGATCCTATTCAAGCAGGCTCTAGGCTAAGGGTCAGACATAAACCATAGCTTTAGACCAAACCACAGCACTGAGTTGGAACATGGCCAGTTCCAGGAAAAAAGTTGGCTACAAATCTAGACCTGAGCACCATAGCCTGTTTGAACTCATGCTTCACTTCCTATTCTTTGTTTCACTCTGAGCAGGCAGGATATAAGCAAGTGGCTGCAGGCTGCTGCTGAGCACACTGGGCCATGTTCTGGTAGAGGGGTGGTGGCAGCAGTGGGGGCACTTCAGGCACAGGGCCCCGTTAATTTGTACACATGTGCAAATGCAGGGATACCACTTTTGGACTGGGGAGCCCTTGACCCAGAGATTGCTGGAGGCAATGCTGAGGCAGTGCCATAGGAGGTATTCTTGCCTTTGCTTTGGTCCCATACCCTGCCAACCCATCTGCTACAAGTTGCTTCTGGAAATTAGACAGTGAACTAGGTGAAGCTTTTGGCTCCTTTAGTATGGCCAGTCTTAAATGCTGAAACACAAAGGCATCATTTAATATATAAATGCTAAAGATCAGCACTGGCATGACAAAGATAAGCCAGAGCCAACTGCACACCCTTTTGCACTGCTTTTATGGGGACTTGTCAGATTCTGAGTCTCAGAAGTTGCTCTTCTGTCAGCCTTTCTTGGTGGCCTCCTTCTCAGGAGATTTGAGAGTGAGCTGTGCTCTGGTTTTCCATGACTGCACCAGGGGCTGGTGGGAGCCCTGGCCAACCAGAATAAGTCATAAAAAGGGCTTGGCAGGCTCAGCTTGATACTGTCTCCTTTCTCCAGAGGGAGAACTGGGGAGCACTGCTCCCAGAAAAGTAAGATGGGATGCATTTTCACACAGTCTGATTTTCCCAAGGAGCTACACTCTCAGTCTTCTCAGCAATGTGAATTACTGCAGTAAGAGGGATGGTACAGGTGGACAAACACTTCTGTCATTTAAAGTGCACTTGAAATTCTTCAGAAGACAGTAAGAGCTCTTTCATTTCATTTTAGAAAGACAAGGTATCATTTAGAAGCTTATAGGTCTCGGAATGGCAAACTGGATGGGATATTCTTTACCAAAAGTATTGTTGGTTAAGCTAGTCCTTATTTATCCCAGTGGAAGATTTTAACTCAGGTGGAAGCTTTGGGGCTAACCTCAACATCCAGATCCAATTTGTTAAACAGTGATAGTGATGCCTCCTTCCAAATACAGTTTTAGATGTACAGATGAATAGTGTTATGAAAGAGGATGGTGCTGCACAGACACTATATTAATTACTATGTACTCATGACTAGGTCTACCATTTGTGGAAGTCCAGGGAACTGCCTCGGGGAATGAAGAATGAGACAAGGCTTGTAGAACAGCAAAACTGAAAAACAAAGTTCCAGGAGAGTCATCCTCAGCAAACCCTTTTCTGAGATTGCAGCTGAAGTAACAGCAACAATTGGTAAACAGGCATTAATCAAGCAAGCAGATTTCCCTCAGTGAGAGTAATTAGCTACTCTGCCAGCTCCCAGTCTGCTCTGGATGGTTGATTGGCTGGTAGAAAATTTTCGTGGCAGACATATGAATGCACACACCCGTACACAGATCCTGACCAGATTATAAATTAGCTTCACCGTGGAAGCTTCCATGCATAAATGCTATTTTGAGAAAGAGAAGTGCTCTGTACAAAGCCACTAAGTGTGATGTGTCAGTTCCATGGATGGCAATGGGGCATTTTCTATTTATTTTTATGAAGCTAGGATTTTATTGCTGATTTTACCAACATCTATTCCCTTTCCACGAGCATAATCTTCAGGAGGTTTTGAACATCTGTGAGACTGAAGTGGCAGAAGGAGATGGACTGGTTTCTGTGCAGTGAACATATTTTGGAATCCAATAATGCATTCAGCTAAAGCATGAATTACCCTGACAGCAGATACACTTGGGTAAGCACATCTGCAACAGGGGTTAACTCTAATTTTTGAGTCTGATCTGCCACCCACCTGTAACACAGGGGAAAACTCATAGGAGTATACTTCCTCCATTAATGAGGGTATTCATAGATACCTTTACTTTACTAATCTCTCAGTTTATTCCATCCTAAAGCATACTCCCATGCTAAACTGCAACTGAAGGCTCCATTTGATAGAGTGAATTGGCAGCCTGGGACTAAATAATCATGGAAGCATAAAAAGTAAGGTAAAAGAGAATGAAAAGACAAATACTTACCTTCTGTGGGGTGCATTCACAAAGAATAATGCTTCTGAAAAGCAAGTAAGAATTCTGAGTTCTCAAGCAAGTTGATGAATGAGAGGTCATATTTCCAGATGTCTGATGCTGAGTGCTCAGGAATGTTGCATCTGGGATCTGAAAAGTGAGGAATTCAAGTTGTTAGTTACCCAACAGAAATATTGGCTGATATTCTTGGATTTGGTAACATTCTTAATTTTCAAACCTTCAGCTGGGTTTATTTTTTAAACAGTTGCTTTTCTGTTCAAGTGTTCCTCTTCTAATTTCTTGATCTCCTGCTCTTTTGGCTTCTTTTCTTAAAAAAAAAATGATAGATAAATAGCAGAGTTGAGGGAGCTCATTTCACATGCAAGAAAACACACTTTTTTCAGCAACATCTGCATGTTTCTCTCTTCCTTTTGCTACTACTCTTGTTTAAGTGCTGGCATGAGCAACCCATGTAGCGGGAGGATGTGTATGGTGCAATCTCTGAGATTACAAATCCTTGAGATTACACAATCTCTGTGATTGTGTGAGATTACAAAAGCAGAACATAACTGTATAGAGGTGCCTCTTATTGTAGAGAGCCAGTAATGTGCAAAATGCTATTTCTCAGTAGTCCCTTTCATGTATCAAAGAGTTTACAATTAAATTATTCAAATCCAAGGCCATACAGGTCTTCTACCTCTCTTGTAGTCAGCAGTTTATATATATGTATGTGAGTCAGTCAGTAGAGCTGAAGTCAAAGGTCTGAGTCTTGCAAAACAAAGCTATTCAAGGATGTTAAATCTTCACAAGACTGAAACATGACTGGAAAACCAAATGGATAATAGAGTCTGTGTTAACCAGTAATTTCTTCTGGAAGGATTAGTAACTCATCAAAGTAGAGGAAATCATCAGCATTAGTGTTTTATACAAACTATTAGGCATGTCTGGGCTTTCAATTAAGTAGACTAGAAGAATAATCAAGCACTGATTTCATTAGAATCCTTTCACTGGTTGTTTACCTTAATGGTGTATATATATAATTTGTGGGCTTTTTCATTTACCAAAAAAAAAAAAAAAAATTCACCAAAAAAACCCGATTAAAAAACCCTACTTCTAGCTACTTCCTTATGAAAAGCAAACATAGCTTAACAAGCCCTGCCTTCTTCAATATTTGTACAGATTGGTCAGGCCGGGATTTACGTGTACGTGTCTAACACTGCAGATATGCAGATACAACATGCATATATATATTTTCTATCCCATAAAAGCATGAAGAGAAGGAAGGCTTTCTGGAATACATCAGAGTCACTGGGAGGACCAATTGATCCCCAATCTGAGACAATCATTTGTGGTACAATGTTGTGCTCTGCAAGATGCCAAATCCAGCCATTCATAGACTTGTTGTGTTACCAGCAGTGTTCGAGGACATTGTGCCAAATGTAAAAATGCAGGACCAGTTTCTGGTCTCAGGGCTCATCTGGCTGTTTGGCTGCTCCAGACTGAACTTAATGAGACATTTGTTCTGTTTAGAGCTCTTCATTTCTGGCTTCTTAAATATTGTTCACTTTCTGTATAGTGGCACAAGGTAAGCAGAGGGACAATGTCTTGCTTTTTGTCTGTGTATCTCTCCTACAGCATCAAGATTGGGATATCTACTGTGAATGATCAATCTGTGCATGAACATTTCTTCCTCAGAAGAACTCCAAATTCTGTTTTACTGCTTCTATTAGCTATTGGTAAACATTACTGTCCAATCTGACTATTTGAAAAATAGTGACATTGTTTGTCATGGAACAAATGTAAGTGCCACATTTGGAGATGAAGAGCAAGTTCAGATGCTTGGTTTGGTATTACTGAGGCAATATTTATGTGGAGGAATCAATATATTTTGCGAGATCAGCTGATGAAAGTGGCAAAAATTTGCATACTTGAAAATATTAAAAAATTAGGAGCCTTTTTGCTTATCCTAAACATTGTGTCAGTCTAGAACCCCAGTTTACAAATAGTCTGTATGCTAATTTTGTAGCCTTTGTGTTGCTTTCTGGCTGTATAAGATAAAGGCTTAGCTTGCTTGTGCATAAATGTGTTCACAAGGAACGGACACTCTTAAAATCAGAGAGGAAAAATCATGGAAACAGTGAATACACTAGCTTTTAAATTTCTCATGTGAAAATGATTAACACTTTATTATATATTACTTTATTAGGAAGTAATAAAGTAATAGAACTCTTAAACTCCAGGGCTTTTTTAACAACTGTGCTAGCTAAAACACTGCTGATAACAAGATACATCTGCTGATTATGCTGTTTTGAGTTGTCCCCTCCACACTCTCATTTTGGCATCTGTAATTAACAGTGGCCCTCAATAATAACCACCATCTCCCAAGCCTGTCTTGTTCCCAGGGTTTCAGTAGCAGTATATCCATTTCAGGGCCTCAAATCAAGTCGTGAAGGAAGCTTGTCCTGTTCATATAAAAAGTACAGATAATTACTAGGCACAGAGAAAGGAAGAGAAAGATCAGAAAAAACTGAAAGACAAACACTCAAAAGATGAAAGAATAGCCTGTGTCTAGCATCTCAATGAGGAGGCCTGGATGCACAGGAGGAGGTTCTTGGGTCAATGATATCGAGGTAGCTGTGACACCCTTCCCATCCAACAAACCACAGCCTGTGCTCAGTGCCTCATCTATCTTTGCATAAGTCCTGCTGGTAATTTCCAGGGAGTAATAAAAATAAGAACAACTCTTACATGTGTACAGCCCCTGCACAGGCACACTTGAATGGCAGGAGCACCTCTTCCCCAGAACCTCACCCTGGAGGTGCTTCTTTTTAAAGAATCACACCATGGGACACAACTACTGCTGTGACTGTCCCACAGGATACAGCAGCTAAAGGATCAGCTCCTGGTGACACAGAGGCCCCTCAGTAATCCACAGAGAGAAGAGGAAATGAAGGGAAATGAGTGATAAAGCACAAAACCCATCCCAAATGCATGCATGGAGCTGTGGCTTCTTGCTGCACCAGGGTTCCTTCATGCAAATCCATCCCAGCCCAAGCTTTGGGAAGTCACACAGAGGCAGAGGGAATTGCTGTAGTTCCAAATGCATGGGGGAGGACTGTCTTTGGTTGAATAACCAAAAAATGTGTACTCTATTTTCATCTGTCGAAACCATTTGGGATTGTTCTTTATCTCTTGTAACTCTAGGCAGGGAAAAGGGTGGATGCCTTCTGAAAATAGACCATCTGTGGCAGTGCTTCTTATTTCTTTCATCGACTTTGTCTCCCCCTCTGGGGGATATCTTCTAAAAATGGGCCATTAAGGCTCACCAATGACATGACACATCACATCATCCCACTGTGAGCTGCACCACTCAGTGGGGAGGAGCCAACAATTCCCTATCCAGATAAAATGGTGACACAAGGACCCTCGATCATCCGCTTTTTCACGGGATTCTCAGAGAAAGACTGGACTCATCTCACCACCACTACAGGATCATCTCTTCTCCAACAGAACCACATCTGTCACTCCAGGAGGACTTATTTGGGCTGCTTCCAACAGCCTGGCTGACAGGGTGCCAGGTTGTATTCCTGACTCCATCAGGGTTCTCTAGGACTTTTGTTTGTTTGCTTGCTTGTTTTGTTTGTTTGTATTGTATTACTACATTTGCATTTTCATTATTCCTAGTAAACAACTGTTGTTCCTATTCCCATATTTTTGCCTGAAAGCTCCTAATTGCAAAATTGTAATAATTTGGAAGGAAGGAGTTTTCACATTCTCCATTCCAAGGGAAACTCCATTTTTCCCTGACAGATACTTGTCTTTGCAAACCAAGACAAGGACCTTTGACAGCACAGCCTTTCTCCGCAGGGGCTGCTGCTTGCCCCGCACCAAGCCCCTGTCTGCCGGTGCGGCTGGCACGGCTCGCCTGGGGCCAGCACAGCAGGGTAGAGCTGCTCAGGAAACTCAGCCCCTGGCAGGGACAGCCGGCACCATTTCCTGCTGTCTGGGGTATCTGTGGCATCAGGGGACCTTCCCGTGCTGCGGGGAAGCTCAGCTCACCTGGCTTTTGAGACCACACCAATCTTCAGAGCTGACAGGATTAAAAATCCATAGGGCTTAGTGCAGTAAGTCTGGCTGCTGCCAAGCATAAATGGGAAAAATCTCACAAGTTTCTGGTATTTACTGATGAACAGTCATATTCCCATTTTAACTGGACAACATTCCCTTGTTGTGGAATTGTGGCAGACAGAGAGAGAGAGAGGGAGAAATAGATAGATAGATAGATAGATAGATAGATAGATAGATAGATAGATAGATAGATAGATAGATGATAGATAGATAGATAGATAGATCTCAAGGTTGCTGTTTCCTTGAGATTCTCCTTGGGGTTGCTGACCCCCAAGGTAATAAGGGTTCCCCCAGGGTTGCTGTTCCCTGGGAGTTTGCTCTGGGTTGCTGTTCCCAGAGGTAATAAGGTTTTCAGTCTTCTCTTTGCCCTAAGTGTTACACACCAGAGGTAGAGACGACAAGCTGAGTCCGCCGGTGCACATTTCCAAGGTTGTTTATTCTTCATTATCTCAGTCCTTTTTCAGCTCTGCCAGGCCTCCCTGGCAGGGTACCTTATCTTAGTTCTTTCTCAGCTCTGCAAGGTGTCTCCGCAGAGCAGGACACGCAGCAGACTGGGCGGATCAGAGAGCCCCGCACCTTATGTACAGTCCCCTTGACCCAACCACTGTCTGAGACGTATTTTTTATTTACAAAATTTCACCAATACCTATTACCTATGCTAACATGTCAGTTCTACTCTAAGCCAATCTCTAAAACCCAACTCAGCACAAGATGGGGGACGAGAGCAAGAACAAGGAAGACAGGGGCCACACCCCAATTCCTCCATCTTGTCTCTTCAGCCCCATATGCTAAGAATCCTAATTTCTATATTTATATTCTATAATAAACCATCCACTACTTATTTCAAATTCTTAGGATTTGTGATTCTTCCTGCATGTGAGTGTTCACTCCCATGGACAGGGATCAGAGGCAGTGTCCTCCTGGGACCTGTGTGGGTCTAACTGACCCCCCTGTACAGATCCCAGACCCCCCTGTCTGGTCTCCAAACCCTCCAGGGTGGCCAGAGGGATGTTCTAGACTCCAACAGATAGATAGATAGATAGATAGATAGATAGATAGATAGATAGATAGATAGATAGATAGATAGATAGATAGATAGATAGATAGATAGATAGATAGGTGTTGTAACAGCAGTCTGGGCTCTGTCATAGCTACAGATGATTGTGAGCACCATGAGCAGCGTTCTCTGCCCTACTTGTGCAGCAAAAGCAGTCAGGTTGGGAGGTAATCTTGAGGCTGACTACACTGTTTTGATCCAACTTCCCCAAATCAGTGCCATGCAAAGGAAAGTGATGACAGTCACAAAAAGGGGAACCATATTTCCTTTGAGGATTCCCTCCTTTCCCTAAGAAGTATGTCACTTTAATGTTACAATTAGATCCTGTGATTGGTACATGTCAAAATGCTAGTGCTCACTGCTGTCTTTCTATATCTCAGCAGAAAGCTGCTTGTAGAAGTGGCAGTGGTTCTTTTTTGTGAGACAAATACTGATGTCTTGCTAGAGAGAGGTTTGCATTTTTCAATCAGAAAAAAAAAATAATTAAAGGAAACTGGGTATTAAAAGGGCATTAGCAAAGTTTTCCCTCTCAAGACTGACAAAAACCCCCTGAGAATACAAAGGACAACACAAGGCAAACATCTGTTCAAATAAAGGGAGTTAGAGAGCTGCCTTTTGTTGCATTGAAGTAATATTCCACCCATAAAAATTAACCACTCTGTGTTTCCCCACACTTTATACCATACGCAGTTCTTCTCAGGATTATGTTTACTGGAAAGTTTTGATTGTGTAATTTCTTTTCACTGCAAGCTAATTTATGGTTCCATGTAACTTAATCACATTTTCTTTAGCCTTCTATTAACAATACAAGTCTGGGACAGATAAAAAGCCATCATTCAAAGGAATAACATACCTCCTTAACACAAACTGACAAAGGAAAGCAGGCTAGGGCTCAGGCAATCCCAGATCTGCTCCATTAAGAGATGAGATTTTTAACAACAGATCTGTCAGACCCCACTGGATATAATGGGCCCTCATCATGGCACGACAGGTGATTATGTTCTGGAAATGTTCCAGTGCCAGCTGTGTTGCTGCATGTTATTTGTAACCTATGTAATTGCAGCTTTTCAAAACCATTTTTATTTGGAAATCCAGTATAGAAGACAAAAAGCCCTAGAAACAACCTACCACCATTTGTTCAGAGAAGAAAAAATCAGCATATCAAAGCCTGAATGGTAGTGGCCTGTTTTCTGAATTGCTGGCTTAGACACCCTTCTTCTAACAACCCCCCAACCTTAATGTAATCACTGTTATGTGTTTTCCCCTTTCCTCATAGTCCAGTTACTGTTCCTGCTTACAAATCAATGGATCAACAAGCATCTGCTTAATGCCTGTGAGGGCAATTCCTTCTGAAATATTAAAAGGCTGAGAAGCTGAGCCTGTTCATGAGGGCTGCTTGAGCACTAAGTAGAGAGTCTTCTGTGTGTCTGGGGTTGAATCAAGGAGGAGTCAGAGAAATGAGCCATCTAAATTTTCTCCCAACTAAGCTTCATATGTTTTTTCAATTGCACTTACTTTTAAATATCCTGACAGCATCAGGCTGTGTCTAGAATGAGTCTGAGTAACCACATGAGCCCACTGCCACCAGCTCTGGACCCTGCTGCTCCTCTGGTTAGGTCACTATTGTCACATCTAGTCACCGTTCATTCAAAACCACCCGTGGAGAGAGGACAATCATTTCCTTTGCTCTGTACAGAGCAGAGCAAACTTTAGACCTCCATGTAATTTCTAACTATTTTACACTGTTCATCATGCTTGCCTTGGAACTTGAGGAAAGTTGTAGTCCTTGGTTTTCTTTCCTTAGGTCACATTTGAATATAGATTTAGAAATTAGTGGGAGAGGGTTACTCTGCCCCCCAAGATACAAAAATTGCCTACCCGTTACGCAAGTGATGGATTACTAAGGCAGTAATGTGGGTAGTTATATTCCTGGTGGAATAAATAATCTAGGCATGAATCACCTTTTCTTCGTTGCTCTATATTCAGAGCAAATACTTTTATATCCATGATTTCTCAAACCATCTGAGAAAAAAACTATATAAAAAGAAGTCACATGAGAAAGGAAGGAAGTTTAAAGAGCTTTCCTAGGACTTTTAGTTGCCTGGGTAACCATTTTACTCTGTAATCAATATGTTTGTCTTGTTTCTATTGCTTTGTGCCTGCTCACACAGACAACATTGAAAGGTGTTTGGGGAAAACACTGGAAGTGAGGACAACTACTAACTTTGGGAAAAAATTATTTGGATATGCAAAAAGGAAATAACTTATCCCCCAAACAGTCTAAAACTATCTGACTTTCTTGAGAAATAGTGGTGCAATTTTGTTTGTTAGGTTTAAGAGGGTTCTTTGGAGTATATGAGTTTCAGCACAATGCCTACCAAGTTGCACAAAATCTATATTTTGATTTTTTTTCCACATGTTAAATGCATTGCATTACATACAGTATTCTGTGTCAATCAGTGAAGAATTACCTTTTAAGTGATCACCTCCTAAGTTTTAAAAAACACATAGCAACACCAAGCTGCTTTAGCAAAATAACTGACCAGTGTTACCTATTTAAATTTGTTATTGATAAGACATCATCAATATTAGTCCCTGATCCAGTGCACATTCCTAAGAATTTTAGGGATATCTCTATTTTTGCAGTGTTTTCTAACTGAGGCTTTCAGAATGTTTTTGTAAATACAGGCAAGCATAGTTTTTAATCTAAAGGCAGATATATACTGACAAAAAGCAATAAAGCTATTTCCTCAACTCTTTCACAGCAAAGCAGGACATGCCTTGTTGCTGTTACAATTATGGCTTATTCCTTTGCAGACATTTCCATCGTTCATGTGTCTCCAGCTGCATGGAGCGGAAGCTTATGACCCAATCCCTCTTACTCATCTCCTCCTGCCCTGTTTCTTCTCTCCCTTGGAGTGGTGCATCACAAGGCCTGCATCAGACGTCTGTGATGGAGCTGACTCAGATTAAGGAGGTTGCATGACCTAAAGCCCTGTGTTTCAGACGGAAAACAGCAAGGGAGCTTTAGTACATTTGCTGTTTGTCAGAACGTCCTCCAACCCCCTCTTTCTGAACCCATGAGACATCAAAATGTTGGAATAACTATTTATTCAGTACAGCCTATTTTTTATTCCAGCCTTTTTCAAACAGAGAATCTTCAAAAACTTCACAGCTCAAGATAAAATTAGAAATTGCTTTAAAGAATTTGCTGCAGAGATGGCAAGATTGCAAGAGAGGAGACATAAGGAGATATGTCAGAACAGAAAAGGAAGATTTTATCAAAATGAATGTCTGTATGGATGGGCATTTCCAATAGCTACAAGGCAAAGAGAAAGGGGGCAAATGAAAAAAAAATAATGAAATGAGCTATTAATTTTATTCACTGTCATTTAATTAGATCATAAAGCATCTTTCCATTTGTTTCTGGGTGGTATTGTGCAGATTTTATGATGTCTGCAGATGCTCCATGTGAAAATTGCTCAGTTCAATCAGTTCTTACTGAACCAATCCAAATTTTCTTTTTCTGGAAAAATATCAGAGGTTGTAGTGGTGAATTTAGTGAAAGGTGACAGATGTCTCTGTCACTGATCATGCCCCTGTTAACTGGTGGTGTGATAAAGGCTGTTCCCTCTCCTGGGAAGTGCTGCAAGGCCATTCTGAGATATTCAAGTCAGGTGTTTGCTTCATCTGCGGCAATTGTCTTCCATCATCTTACTTTATCTTTAAATAACAATTACTATGGTTTTGCTTTCTGTTATAATTAAAGACTTGTTTTGTGGCCATATCAGTGGGACCAGGAGCTAAAGTACCATTGCCTGAGGAAAAATAAGCCTGTGGAGTACAAGCCTGTCATGCCAGTGTCTATTGCTCTGATAAAGAAAAGGGAAAGATTATTTTTGCAAAACAAACTGTAAAGGCTTCCCATCTCTGCTCAGGAGAAAGGATGGACACCATGCTTACTGTGAGACAAAGATGATGGTCTCAGTCAGCTCCTTCCAGGCAGGTCAGCACTGCAGCAGCTCCTGGATCTGCCCTGAGCCCAGCATGCATCCAGCTACATGAAGCAATGGGTTATGGCTTTTACAGGGTCTATAGCAAAATGCACCACTCCAGACTGCATTGAGACATCTGGCAATTCATCTCTGCTATCTCCTTGGCTGTGGTGCCTGGAATATCAGCAGTACAGAGCTGGCTGTTTCAGGGCTGGGTTGGATGCTCTCATGGTGTTTTCAGATACCATCAGTGTTAACTTTCAAGCCCTTACCAAATTATTTCTTTTTATTTTTCCTTAGATCTGTGAGGCCATCCTGCATAAATGAAAAAAGGCAAAACCAATTTCTTATCCTCACACTTGCAAACACAAAAACCTACAGCCCTTTCCCCCATATTTATTTTCAACTAAATGACCCTGATACGGAAGCCTCATCTCATTTTCTTGTTTGTTTGTTTGTTTGTTTGTTTGCCTGTCTGTCTGTTTGTTTCTTCAGGTTGACAACCCTGTGTAAAAGTCTGTTTTACTGGCAGGAAGGAACCAGCAATGTGATGGTACCAATTTTTTTGAGTCTAACCCCTCTTGGCCATTCTTATAGGAAGGATAGTAATGTGGACAGGGTAGGTCTTTCCCTCAGAGACGCTCCTGATTTCTAATTTCTCTGCTGCACCATATGCTTGTCTAGGCTAGGTATTAATTATTTAAAAATACATATTAAACTAGAGTTAGAGTTGAGAATATATACCAGTATGTTAAGGTAATAAAACCTTACAGGGACGCTATAATTATCCCATAAAGAAACATGACAATTCCAGTGACTTCAGATGAAGTATAAAAGAAATGAAATTGGGTTAGAGATAGGCATAATGTCTTGATATAACTTTTATGAGGCTCTCTAGTGAGTTCTTGAGAATTAAAAAAAAGAAAAAAAAGATCAGTTTAAAGTAAAATATATTCTTCATAAGCAAGCAATCATTGCTTTATGTTCCTATGTCTTATAAGAACACTATACCTAAAACAGACTAGCTGATGATGGTGTTTGAAATTTAATTAGTATTGCTGATTGCAATGTCTGGGTCAGCTCTGTCTTGGTTTTATCTCTCCTGAGAGACAGTTTGCAACACACTAGAGCTCCAGTGAGGACATAAACATGGCTTTTGTTTGGACAGAGCTTTCCCAGACTTGTTGAGGGTGGGCTCTACTCTCTCTCTTCTCTTAGAAAAAAATTCAGTGCTCACACTTGACACTGTTCTGTTGTCTGCAGATGTTTCTTAATTGGTTTCAGTTTTAGTGACACCCATATGAGAGCTACAAAAAGCAAAATAAAACAAATTTAATTAAATGTTATGGAAAAAGGAGCTAAGCATAAAACACAAAGATTTCAGGAGTAAAGGAAAAAATAAATAAGCCATAGTGGGATATGAGATGGCTTGATTTTATTACAGTGCATTTTCATTTCCATATTGCACCTAAATTCAGTGGTATTGTGATACACTGACTGTACAGCCAAGATTATAACAATATCAAACTCAATCAGACTTCACAGGTCCCAACCTTTCCAAGGCAGCTTGAGATGATCTAGTTATCCATGCAACTGCAAAGCAACCTGTCTGCACACAAAAGGTGGAGAAATGTCAACAAATACCTGTGGTGATTGCTGCTAAGCTGGAATTACAGGCCAGTTGGAATGCTACAGTCATGCAGGAGAACTATATGTGGGAAAATGAAAGGTGATTTAATCAAAACAAATTTCTTCTGTATGTGTGTTCAGGTACATAGGCATGTGTGCCTGAAGTAATGAACTCTGTGTTTGCCTGGAGGAGGAGGAATAGGCCAATGCCAAGCTGGTTTTGATGTTGTGTTTAGGAACTTTAGGAACCAGGCAGCAATCAGCTCAGGTTTAGCTGAGCTCAGAAACCAGCTCAGTTGTAGCCACAGTTCAGTATCCAGACTGAGTTTGTGTTAATTCCTCCCTTGTGTATTGATTGCCATCTGTTCTCACTGTTGTTTTTTCATGTTTGTATTCATCCTTTACCATTCCATGTTGCAGTACTCTCATTTATTAGTAATATCAGGATTAGTGTCTCCACAAGGTGAGCACCACATTCCTATTACCACTCTCTGGCAGTGCTGCTCCTCTGGTTTAGCCCCATTGCCATAGGCACGTGTTGGGTATATAATTTTACTTGTTCTTCAATTAATTGTGTCCACAGATTGAAGCATCCAGTGGACTGCCTGGTTTATGTGATATATTATATTCCATATATAGTTCTATGTTATCCCATATGATGAAGCAGAAAAGGGCTCATCTTAATTACCCTTCTGATCGTTGAGTTTCTCTGTTGGTTTAACTTCTCATATCAACTGAAACATGATGGCTTTTACTTGTGTGCTCCCCATTTGTGCTGTAGGTATCTATTTTGCTACAAGATTAGTCTGGGCTGCTGCACTTGAGACAGTCAGAGCCCTGGCGGGGAGGGAGAGAAGGCTGCAGCAGGGAAAGTTCATGGATCCAGGACTGGGCTACTCAAGGACAGATGCTGCATCAGGGAGACTGCCATGCAGAGGGGCTGGAGGGTTCTGAGCAGGGCAGGAAGCACAAAAATGCAGCCAGACCTCAAAGGTGATGGAAATAAAGAGATTTCCCCAACTGTGTAAAGTTTCTTGCAATTAGGAAGTCAGTAGAAGTGTCCGGTCTGTGAGCAAGACTGAAGGAAAGGACCTACTCTGAAGAACAGAGGGTTGGTATGTGGGGAGGAGAACATTTATTTACAAGATGTTGTTTTCTAACCTGTTTCAGATGCAGCTGATTCAGGTTTCCTTGGCTGCAACAGTGACAAAACTCTAGCCTGTCTTTTAGCAAAATGGAGCTGCAGAGACTAAAACTGTTTTCATGTGCTCAGCAGAAGGAGAAGGTGTAAGATCTACCTCACAGCTCTGCCTCACATCAGGTCATGTCATATTAATTTGAGTGGAAGTCCTTTTTTACCTTTTCATATCTAATTCAAAGCCCCTCTATTAGGCTTTTCTTAAACACAGTAGACAAAATCCACCCAGGCCTTTAGCACAAATGCAGCCCTCTGCTCCAGAAACCAGCATCAGTCCTGGCACTGAGTTTTTTTTCCCTTTCTTGGTGGCTTGTGCATACATCTAAGTACTTAAATCATCCTCAGCTGCCTTCTGAGGACCCTCACAGAGAGAGAGAGTCACTTCAATAAATCATTCTCTATTTAACAGATGAAGATCCTCTACAAAGCCACACTTTCTATTGCAATGAAGTGTTAGGGATGTTGTCCATGCAGTTTACCTTGTGTCAGTCAGTCTGTTAGCAACATCCACACTGATCCTTCATGATTTTCAGTCACCAGTGCTACTACTATAAATGCAATCTGTGCCCTTGGATATTTAATAATCATCTTCTACAGTAGTAGCTGCGTTTTTTTACACTACCTCTCCCACCTTCTTGTCATATATAAAAGTCAGTTATTCTTCAGGGATTCAATAGTCTTCTTCTCCTTCTCTTTCTTTGGTTTGATTTTTTGATCCAAGTGTAGTGCAGACTCATTTTGTTTGTGCTTACAGCCGTTGCCTTTAGGACATGACTGTTCTTTGTGTGTCTTTAAATGGGAGGTTGTTAGAGCCATCGATCAAAATGCATGGTAAATTAAAAGTATGACTCTCCCTGCTTTTAGATATTATTGTTTGCCACTGTCTACTTTGCCCTCAGCCATTTCCCTGTACCTCTTAATCTCTGCAAGTTCCATTCTGTTCAGGTGGCATGTCACATGGAGGTGCTAATGAGCTTGCAGCTCAAACAATGACACATATGTTGCTAATATAAATGCTAAGCACTTGCGTTTGCATGCAAAGTATGGTTTGAAAAATGGGCTGATTATCATGAAGAGAATCAGGAATGTGCAGATGGCAACTCCATCCCCATCCTGCTCTGGTGGGTGACCCCTGCTCTGCTGTGCCACGAGAGTCCATTATCCTGGCTCACAATGCTGATACAGCCAGAGTCCCTTCATGCATATGTAGCATCAGAGAATTTTTCCTCTGGCTGTGTCAATATCCCTGTCTCCGTGATTTCAGAGGTCACTTTGGCTCAGATAACAGGATTTTTATTTACAGAACATGAATGAAATTTGGCAAATCCTTGCACAGCATTGCAAACTCATTGGGTTTAAAGTATTTTCTTTGTGTTGTTTTCAAAGATTGCCAAGACACCGGGCTTGGTATGAAGGTCCTGCACGTTCATAGTGGGACACAGCACACTAGAGATCGTTTTTGATTACTGCCACAATAATTTCTATGACATGGCAGTATATGATTCCTTCTTCAGTGTAGCTAATAAGCAGAAAGACTTGGAACATCTAATCAAGTTCTCACATAAGAAATGTGAGATTTCACACCTTCCCATCCCATTCTTCTGCAGATGTTTCACCTGCAGCATCCTTGCCTTCCTGGCTCATGTGCTGCTCTCCCACCAGAGGTGTGGAATATCACAGCAGTACAAGCTCTCTCCCTTCAGCCTTTCTGACTTAAGTGTTGTGGGTACCTATCTCCAGTCAGATGTTTCTTTTTTTTTCAAGCTTTTGTGTTATCTAAGCCTCATGTTCCAGTTTTTCCATGTAATTCTGACCTCTTTGTCTGTGAGGATGCTAAGTCTGCCTTCTCTCACTTGCTACATATCTTGTTTGAGACAATATCTCTACTTCCTCTGCCAAAACTCACTTTTCTTCTCATCTTGACAGATTTTCAATCTCAGGCTCCGAACTCTCACTTTATTCAAAGTCTGGTGTCTTCGGTCAAAGCTGGAAACAAGAGGGGTGCACCTTCTGCCTATGGTGTTGCACCTTTCTCCCATCCAAATGTGGTAGAACCCAGAAACACACCTGTGCTGCACGTGAGCTTCCCAGAGCTGCCCTGCCTACCTCCAGCCTCCTGATATCACCTTCCCTTGCAAAATTTTTTTATTCACACTCTTTTGCCCGCCATATGATTATTATTTCTTCTCCTGTATTCTGCATGAAAATCTTGTGCACATTCTCCACCATTTAGCACGAGAGCTCCTAGCCCATGTGTCTCTCTTTGATGTTCTCATTGCAAGGATCAGGCTAGACCTTGCTGTGGCTTGGGAGATGTCTTGGCACCAGCACAGCTTCTTCTATCAGTGGAGAGGGGCAGGTGCAGCTCAAGGGAGCATTAATACTTCACACCACCATTAATACTTCACACCACTGGTGAAGCTGTGCTGGTGCAGACCCATCTCTCTTCTCACATGACTGCTACGTGTAACTTTTCTCTGCCCTGGCTATGCTGGTGGGAACGGGTGTACAAACCAGGAGAGCATGTCCAATTTAGTTTAAATTTTATATATATTCCCTACAATAATGAGATTGCAGGTACAGGCATACTAACCATTATGTTATATGAAAATTATATTTCCATATTTTCCCACGTGAAACATCATACAGATTTCATATCTTTTTTTCTCCTGGAAAGGTCTGGAGGAGAATCATTTTTTTAATCTACTTTCAATTACTACAATTGCACAACCATAAAAACCCTACTAAGATAAAAAAAAATCTCTGGAAACTATTATAGAGCCACAGAAATGAACTCTTAAATTGCTGTGCTACATTTATTACCTAGCTCAGTAGGCTCTCAATGGTTTATTATAATTTTAAACTCAATAAAGAGTGCATTCCTCCAAGGGCAGAAAAGTCTTCCTATCATTATTTTATTGTTTATCAAGTTAATGCAAAGTCATGTCATAATGAATACATTTTTACTTTCTAGAATTTTTCTATTTTAAAGTAATTTTCTGGGAAAATAGATGGTAGTGAAACTGAAAATCTCTACTCTCTATCAGTTTGTACTATTATTGTTTAGTTGTTTTCTTCCCTAGTGAGATACTGACCTGAAGAAGTACCACCCAAGTTACAAGTACATTTAATTTAGGTATTCCTATCACCATTTCTGTATACTCTGTTTTTAAGTCGCTATTGGAAAGATGATGGTTGGTTTGCTGAACATTTAATTTACTAAAAAAACCTGTTTACATTGTGTCTCCACAATTAAATATTTGAATATAATATTTCATTGGATCTGAAATGAACATTTATTTCACTGAGGAATAAAGACAGAGCTCATTTTTTATCATTTAAATTCTTTTTTCCCTACCCAGCCCCAGTTAAGTTCTGTACTGATGACTCCATCCTCTGCAGTTTTACTTACAAGTGGTGCTCCAGTGTTGGTAGAGAAAATTTGTGTGGGCACAGTGGTCACAATCTTGTATGAATTGTACAGATGCAATTTAAGGATCCTAGCATCCACCATCGATTTTCAAGTATTTACACTTGACAAAGTGTAAAAACACATATAAACAAAATACTAATACAACATATGAATACAAAATAAGATATAATTCCTAAACACCTCAGTGATTATCCCACTGTCACTAAGTACAGAACAGTTTAGAGTCTGGTAACTTCACTGAGAAATTTCCTACCAAGTTTCTGAATCAAATTAATTTGTTACTGAGGTCACTGTTTTGTGAGAAGTGTTACTCAGGCAATGGAAAATGATTTAGTCTGTCAGTGTCAGGACATACATGGAAAGGTGGGGAGGTTTCACATTTTGGGCAGGTTCAGCATAGTGCTGACTGACTGTATGGGCAGAGCCATCTCCTCTTCCAGCTCTCCAAGGACCTCCAGCTTTCCAAGGACTCACCCTGACTTGGAAGGAAAGGCATGACAGATGGAGAACCTTCCCACCAAAAGAATACATTCACTGCAAACAAAATTTCAGTACACAGTATTCCATGAATACATCAAAAAACTGTGCTGGTTGATAGCACAAAACCTCCTTTGGAAGAAGAACTGGCAAGGACAAATGCCCAAACAGCATCTTTGCCCTTCTTTCATCCTCAACCAGTGCTGTGAGACAGGCAGTCCCTCCTTCAGGGAATTCTCTGCGGTTGAATCAGTAGCTTTGAACCCCTAGACATTCTTCACAGTACAAATAACTGCAGTCTGGTCCTCGCTCAAAAAGCCAGCTGGGACCATCATCCCGAGGCCCAAGATGTTGTGCAAGCATGTGTGCTTGCACTTCTGTGATTTTGTGGACACACACACACAACCGTAGGGAGATGGAGGTGAGTGTGTTCTCAGAAGCCTCACTCCCTCTTGCAGGATTGCTGAGGTCAGAATTGGCACTGGTGAAATGGTCACAACAGTTTCACTGTTACCCTGTGGTGTGTGCTGTGTTGTAGCCTCTTGTAGCTCTTTGGTCTGCAGCCAGTCTTGATATTGCCTGTAAAGAGTGACTTCCAGTGTGTGTCAGAGCCTCACTGCAGCCCTGTGGTGCCTCTGAAGTCACAAATGGCCCTGAGTCTCTAACAGGAGCACACCCTGCACTGGCAGTGTAAGGTATAGAGGCTCAGAGGGAGAGTGCAGAACCCTCCTGGAGACAGTTCTCCAAAGGCAAATATACAGTAATAGAGAAGAAACTGCTCAGTCAGTCAGCACAAATGTGGATTGGAAGGAACTTAACAGTGCTTGCTACCTGTGAGTAGCTTTGAAGTCCTATAGAACATCAGACACCTTGCCTACCTATTGAAAGGTTTGCCATTAAAAAAACTCAAAACAACAGACCTCCTTTGTACTGCAAGTTTGCTTTTCTTGCAGTACAACAAAGGAGACAATATATGTACAGGGGATGGGAAGAAGAATATGAGAGTGCTTTTAAAGCAAAAATGAGGAAATAGTGGGGGAAACTGCAGAGAGGAATAAGAGCTTCACTCTTCTCTCTGCAGAATAGAAGACTGCAAGAACATACACAGGGAAAAATTATTACCCCAGGACAGCTGACTTTACAAAATGAATTGCTAAGGGTACCCTGCTCTGAAGACATCAGCCATTATAGCCTCATATTTAGTATATCTAACGATGGAGGAACCTCACCCTACTGTCAGATAAATCACTGGGTTACATCCCAGATGCACTCTTTTGGCCCAGTAATAAGTCTCTAAAGTGTTATCTTGAGTTGCACCTTCATTGCTTTGTTCACCTTGTGCTAAGCAGTTTTTCACACAGTTTCTTGTAGGGCAATAAATGAAGGACTCAGTTAGTTGGTCTGGCTACTTGAGAGCCTCACCAGACTGGATTCTCTTGGTGTGGGCACTAAATCTTTGTCCAGTCTAGTTTGAAAAGGCAAAAAGTAGCTTGGTACAAAGAAACTGGACAAAGTGCATCCTCTCATAGCCACTACCTCTGTGCAGTAATGAGTGATGCAGCAGGAGCAGTGGAATCTCCCCAGCTTGTGCCAAGAAGTGGGTCCCCTAGTGGTAGGAAGCAATGAAGCAATTTAAAATTTTTAAAAGTATGCTTACTTTGGAAAGAATTTAAAATCACAGGCCATAAAACTGGAGGTGTCAGGTTTGGTGTTTCAGTCATGCTGGGGGACACTGGAGGTGAGACACAAGAGACCTTTTTGGGTACAACTGCTTTTTCTACAGAAGGAGGTGTTTTTTTTACAAATTTCTTTGTAGATAAACTGTTTGAACACAAGAGAATGTGATAACTCCAGGTGTGTTTGGGTTTATGTGTTTGTTATGTTAGCTGCACCAAAGAAAAATGTTAAAATAAACCTTTTATTTAAAGGAAGATTTATTTATCAGGTGGGATTTATAAGTCCTGTCTTGCTGCATACATCTTGGTCTTTCCTCAGGTCTTTGACTTCTTGTAATTATCAGAGAGCAAATTAACTTACTAATCTTTGCTATTAAGGAAAGTAATTCAGATCCAAGAGACGGCTTGTGGATGTTTCTGGTTTACACTACCCCTTATTATTCTATCAGGCTTTTCTTTGCCATTTACAGGTTCATTCTCAACAGCTGAGAAGTGTTGTATTTTGCAGACTATGGATTCAATATCACCAGACAGCAGGGAAGCTGAATGGTTTTAGAAAATCTGCATGTCACATAAGGCAAATACTACTGTTTTCTTTCAAGCCAAAAATGTCAAACACAAAAGGTCAGTTCAACCCCAGCAAAACCAATACCATCGTGGCCTGTGTATGCATACGGTGCCCTGCTCATATTCCTCAGATCTTACCAGCTAAACTGAGATGTGAAAAGTGAAGAAAGACAGAGCAGTGGCCTCTAGGGTGCTCTGATGCTGTTCCAGTGGCCTCTTTGAAGGGGACTATGCCTTAGCTCACCCTAGGGACAGCTATGTCTGGTTACACTTCTTTAAATTGGGTGTACCTGGTTTTCCTGCACAGCTGTAATTTCTTTCTTTGGCCCTAAAAGTTTTCAAGAGGGAAGTCACCCCTGCTGCTGCAGCAATCACAGGTTTTGAAACGTCAGGGAACTCAGATGCCCCGTGGAACGCACTCAAGTTCCCATGGACCAGTTTTGTAACTGAGCAAAGATGATATTTTAATAATTAGAAGAAACTCATTATTATAATCACAAGATATTAGCAGATAAGAGATGAGTGTGTGCTGGGATATGTATTCAAACAAAAACATCTGCTTACTGGCTGTGGAAAGTCTTACTCTTCTGGATGGAGTCTCTACCTTTTCACAGATTAAAGTTAAAACACAGAAGTGGGGAAAAAGTGAAATTAAATGCTATGTTGATGCAAGATGGAAAAAAATTATCTACAGAAAGAGACACTTGTCCATTTTCATATAAATTTACCTCTAGAGTGAAGAAATGTGCAGTGGATAGCTAATGTTCTGCTTCAATATGTTTATTTGGGTGAAATGTCCAGCAGGTCTTCCAAAATTTAGAGCAGGCAAGACAAAAATCACTGCAGTGTGCAAAGAGTTTCACAGAGTTATCAAAGGAGCAGCATGCCTGGCCACTACTTACAGGCAAGTTTCTCAGAAGAGGTTTGTAGAAGGCAGAATGCAAGCTAGGGTGCACATGTATGTGTGGATGTGTGTGTTTAGGAGGGCTGGAACAGGCTCTTCTCCTGAGCCTTGACATTTGCCACTGCAGTGCTGCAGGCTGAGAGTCCTCTCTGTATAGATGGTGAGAGTAGCACAGCCTCCCCTACTCTTGTGGGATTTGGCATCTTGTTATCCCTTCCCCAGAGGATAATGAGAACACGGTCTCCCAGAAATAGCAGGGTTTACAGGGTGACTTGCTAAGGGAGAGAGCATTCAGCTCGCCTGTGGTGCTCCTGCCCTCAGCTAAGCACTTCAGTTTAAGAAGAGCTCGTCTTTTGTCTCTGTCCAGGATCCATGCATTTATGCAGGCTGTGTGCTCAGAATAGAGTTGAATACAAAATGCAATAAACAGTATTCCAAGGCTCAGTGATAAAACTGATCTTTTCACCCTCTGGTGGTGTCGCTGATTCCACTTCCTCTCTTTCTTCAGTCATCACCTTCTCCCCTGACAGAGGTGGCACCTCAGTGTGTTTGGTGAATTAAAGGCTTTTTTCCAGTGTTAATGAGCTGAGGTGCTTTTCCTGCTGTGAGCACTTGGTCTGTTTCTGTATAAGAATCTTGCACAACCTCAGCACTTTCACCAAGCTGCATGGTGCTATTTTCACTTGGTGAAAACTTTCACTTGGTGTTATTGATTTCTCCAGGTTCTGCTGTGAGGGGTTTGTGGTAAAAAACAGTGACTCAGCTGATGTGCTCAGTTTTACAGGCTCAGACTCTGCTGCTGTTGCTGCTGAGTAGTTGAAAAAAAAATCACAGACAAGCCCTTCAATTTGTTTGAAGTAAAGTGTAGGCAGCAGCAAGGTTTTCTGACAATTTTTCATAAATTATTGTGAATATTTTTTTATGACAGACCTGATTCTTCTAGGGGACAGACCCATGTGCTTCTGCAGCACCGCAAGGGGAGACAGATCATCCAACTTCCCTCCTGGATGGAGCATGATGCACTGAAGCTAAGAACAATCCCACCTGGAGTATTTGGAAGGGAAGGTACCTGGAAATGCTGGCCCAGCTACTGAAACAGTTCAGTGAATATTGGAGCAGGTTTGTGCTGGTGATCTCAGCTCTCTATCTGCCTCTGCCAGCCTGGCTATGACAGTGATTTACTCAGGGTGACAACGTTCTTAATGTCCCGTGGAAACGTGCAGAAGTGAAATGCTTGCCATCTCAACATAGAAGAAAGCTGGAACCTCTCTGAAGCTCTCACAGACAGGAAATTCAGCAAGTGTGCAACATGAGGAAGGAGAGAGAAAAAGTACAGCTGTCCTGGGAGGAAAAGTGGAGATTGTTTATCCGTTTCTGAAAGATAAATAATCTGTTGCTGCCTGTGATCTTGCTTATCTTAAGAGCAGTTCTCCAAGAAGCTTTCAAATCACCACAGATTCATGGAAGTGTGGGTCAGAAGGCACGGTATGGAGCTCTCCAGTTCAAACTCCTGCTAAAAGTATGTTTATCACCAACACTGCAGGAGTTCGTGGCTTTGTCTAATACTTCTAAATATTGAAAAGCTCAAAGGATGGAGATTCTACAACCTCAGTGGTGCTGTGCTGTCACCTCAGTAAAGAGGTCTTGTCTAATGCCTGTCCTGAACCATTGAACGCAGAGCTTGTGGCTATTGCCCTTCGTAATACGGTCTGCCACTACAAAGGATTTGTATAATCTTTGCAACGCTGGTTACATTAACTAACCTGTGCTATTTATTATCTTTGTTATTGAAGTAGATGAAGGGTTTAACTGCATCCTCAGCAAGTTTGCAGATGGCACTGAGCTGAGTGGTGCAGTTCACACTGCACAAGTGTGGAAAAGTTCAAGTGAACTCTCACGAGGTTTAATAAGACCAAGTGCTGGTGCTGTACCTGGGTCAGGGCAACCCTGGGTCTCAGCACAGGCTGGGGATGAACAGATCCAGAGCAGCCCTGCGAGAGGGACTTGGGGGTGCTGATGGGTGGGAGGCTGGGCATGACCTGGCAATGTGCAATCACAGCCCAGAAAGACAAACGTGTCCTGGGCTGCATCCAAAGCAGCCTGGCCAGCAGGGTGAGGGAGGGGATCCTGCCCCTCTGCTTCACTCTGGTGAGACCTGGAGCACAGCATCCAGCTCTGGGGCCACAGCATAGGAAGGGCATGGACCTGTTGGAACAAGTCCAGAGAGGGCCACCAAACTGATTAGATGGATGGAGCACATCTCTGATGAGGGAGGGCTAAGACAATCAGAATTGCTCAGCCTGGAAAAGGCTTCAGGGTGACCTCATTGTGGCCTTCCAGTACCTGAACGGAAGCTACAAGAAAGATGGAGAGGTACTATTTACAAGAGCATGTAGTGACAGGACAAGGGGGAATGGCTTCAAACTGAGAGTAGGTTTAGATTAGATGTTAAGAAGAAATTCTTTACTGTGAGGATGGTGAGGTACTGGAACAGTTTGCCCAGAGCACCTGTGGATGCCTTGTACCTGGAAGTGTTCAAGGCGAGATTGGATGGGGCTTTGAGCAACCTGGGCTAGTGGAAGCTGTCCCTGCCTATAGCAGTGTGGTTGGAACTGGATAAACTTTAAGGTCCCTTGCAATCCAAACCATTGCATGACTCTGTGATTCTGAAAAGCTGTAGGCTCCTACTGGATTCCCCCCAGCCTTCTCTTCACCAGACTATAGAAGCCCAACCTTTCACTACAGGATTCATCCTGCAAGGCTTTCACTCTCTTGTTAACCTTCCACTGGATATTCTCCAAGAACAACTTGGAAAGCCTGAGAGCCCCACCAATGGAGCAAGGCCAGGACTTCTGCATTTCTCAGGATATGGAGCTCAATCTCACAGGCTTCCCACCACAGTGCTAGAAGCCCATGCTGTGACACCACATCTCTCATCTCCAAATGTTTACCTGGGATTCAAGAGTCTGTAGCAGGTAGCCAGATGTACCAAGAGGCACTTAGGCAGTTGCACATAGGAGACAACCTGGGTACATTGAAACAGAACTTTCTTTTTTACTGAGCATTTATGTTTTGATACCCTGATATTTTTCAATTCCAGTAAAACTTGTGAAGTCATATGGGTTACTTCAGGAGAAGGGTGTTGGCTGCAGGAAGGGACTTTTGAGGGGCTTAGCCCATGCATATGCTCTGAATTGCTCAATAGCACTGCCTTGCAAAGCAGAGATGGAAAAAAACCCAGAGAACAGACTGACCTGAATTCAAAGAGCCTGACAACAAGCCCAGTTGTTGAAAGACTGCGACACAGAAACTCACAGTGGGATCTCTGAAGGAAGGAGACCTTGGGAAAGAAACGTGGGCATACTGACTTGCTGTCCATAACAATCTCTTGGGTATCATTAGATCCATTACATGTTGTTGAGATCTCAAACTGCCAAATGGAGGAAAAATATTTTCAGTTGTATTTAACAGTTTTGTGATGTCAAGAAAACTCTCTCACCATTCTGAGTCCTAAGAGAGCTGCTGTGGGGAAACAGCTAAGCTGCTTTCTTTCAAAGTCTGTACTCTCCCTGGATTTATGCATTCAATGACCTTGGCAGATGTACAAAAGGAACCCTTTACCATAGCAATGGATTGTTTTTCATTTCTTTCCAGATTAGGCACAAAAAATTTTCTCTCATTAGCTACACAGATTTTGAAATTCCACTTTTTTCCTCCCTCATTAATAAAAGGATTTTTAAGTGCAGAGAAAAACCACATACTCCAGCTATATGGTTTCTCTTGCCCTCCTACAACATCCCAAGATAGTAGATAAAAAGATGCTGTTTGAATTATCTTTTTTAAGTCCAGCATTTAAATTGCAGTTGAAATTACTATCTGCAATTTTAGCTCTGTCATGATTGAAGCCAATACTTATTATCTAGACATGTGAAGATGTGGTGTGCTTCCCTTCATCTGAGAATATGTAGGAATAGCATTGAGACACAGATGAAGGGAATTTGGAGGATCCTCACCTTCAACAGAGTATTTGCTATGCTGGATCAAACAAGTTTCCTATCCCACCCCTCTGCCCCCTAGTCAGGACTGCTGCATTTGGTAATGGCTGGGATTCATGTCAGGAAAATGAAAAAAAAACTATCCTTGACTGATATTCCATGCCAACAGTGCAATACTATCAGTGGAGAGAAGGCAATTTCCTTCTGACCTTGGAAGAAAGCAGCTTAAGGAATGAAGTTACTGTTACAGGGTCCAACAGATGCTGCAGTTAATTGTAAAAACCTACCCCTGCTTATGGAAAAAGAAAGTAATACTGGAAGTGAAGGCTATAGTACCGTCAAGAAACAACAGCCAGTACTCTTATTGATAATCAACAGATTATGTTTCATGAAATGTCAGGATATTTACATATTGTAGAGGTTTTTCTTATAAAATGCAAATCTTTTTCAAAGTTGCTTGTCTTTCATTCTAGCCCAATGCCTCTCCACATTTCTAACTAGAATTTCTCTTGCTTGCTGGGAAAATACCTGCAGGACGTACTCCTACAAGCATTGCAAGAGCCATCTCTGGGTACAATGAGTTCTTTCCCTAGAAACTTCCTCCCTGGAGTTATTCTAAAAATCCATGCAGGCTTAGCCTTCAGTTACCCAGAAAGATAGAGAACTGCTCATGTTTTCAATGGAACACTTGTGTATCTTGCTCTTATCATGATATTAATGAAAGCCTGCAGATCACAAAATGTCTCAATCTGGGACAAGCTGTTATGGTGACTGGCTGTATATGTGTATTCCAAAAAACTGGGATAATTTAATCCCTTAGCCCCACCACCTTTTTTTTTTTTTTTTTTTTTTTTAGCAAGCATTACAGTTACAGTGTTAGTAATGAAAAATACTTGATGAAGCCTTTAGATTAGAAATCAGGTGTCTTTGCTAAATTGTCTGGTCTGTACTCATAGCCCTGAAAATGACATAATTCCTTTTGTATAATCCTGGAAGTGTGCTTACTGAAAGTTCATCAGTTGCAAAATTAAATATTTAGAAGTTTTAGCAACATCAATTTTTACACCTAACTTGCATGAATGGCTCTTTATAGACAGTGGCATCAGCAGCCAGTCTAAAAAGGTTTGTTCGCAGAAACACATGATGCCAAATATTTGCCCACTTCCGAAAGATTTCCTTATTTACCTTTTTGTTAAATAGTGCTAATGTGATTTTCATTAGCCCCTCTTAAAGAGCTAATCAGCACAATTTACCTGAGCACACATCACACCCAGGGACTTCTCAGTAGATTATTGACAAAAAGAGGTACCAGTGCTGCCATTATGAGAACACGTATTTACAGGGAAGATTTGGTGTAGTACACAAACATGTCAAAGCCTTTTGAAGCACAGTAGAGCTCTTCTGGCTCAGGTGCTCACTGTTTCATCTTCAGAAGGGGTTGCTCTCCCTTGCAAACAGTGAAGCAACATGAAGGCAAAATGGAAACAGCCATGTTTCCCACAGAGATAAACATCACTGATCTCCAGCTGTTCAGTGGTGCAGAAGTTCTCATGAGTGCAGCTCACTGTTTTTGTTCCAAGCCCAGCTCCCCCTTTCACCGTGACCTGGCTATTGTCCTGTGTGGGAGAAGGAAAACAGGTCGTGCTGCCAGCAGCTTCCCCCACCACCCTGCTACTGGACAAGCTCCAGGGGCTTCACACACATCACCATGCCAGCTGGGCTGGCCAGGGTCCAGCTGGGGCTGGTTCTCTGCCTTTCTTCATGTCTGGTGTATTCTAACAAGAATTTCTGGCAAGCAACAAGCATGGAGGGTCTAAATTCATGGCAGGAGTTGTTTGCAGAGAGCAGCCTGGAGATCTACATCTTCCCATGCAACCCAGCTGCTGATAAGAAATACAGACCTCTGAGGAAGACCTGGCTTTAGCCTTTCTCCCTCTTTGTTGTCTGGCATTGCACATTCATTCCTGAAATGCTGTCTGCCCTCCCAGGTGGTGGGAGAGAGAGCCATAGAAGTCAGTGCCATGCAAGGATGTGGGCACAGGGGGCACAGCTGGGGTGAGATATCCATGCTGCTCCCCGAGGCTGTCAGCAGGGCACAGAGCTGCAGGCAATGGATCTTGCAGACATCTACAGAAAGAGAGGAGACCATCATTTATAAAGATTGTGAGCCTTAGTGAGGGGTGGGGGACATTCGGCTTACACCAACCTTCCCCAGGAAAGTAGTTCACAAGTAAATTTATAATGTAATAGTGCATTTATCGTTTCCTGTCTTGACTGGTCCACAAAAAAGAATAAATACAAGATAGAAGAATCTGTGTATTTTGTCTGCCAGGCTTTCACTTTACAAGCCGTATACTGGTCTAAGGCAGCCACTATTTAATTTCAACTCAGAATTCAATTTATAAGAAACAAACTTTTAAAACCTTGTCTTTTACAGAGGCATTTTTTTCTTTAGGAAAAGTATTCTGCAGTGTCTTTAAGCCATCTGTGGGCAGACAAGAAAGCAAGATGAAGGATTTCCTCCTGAACTGAGAGCTCTGCTCAGACCTTGCAGTGGAAGCAAGACCTGTTCTGAGCTTGCAGAGACCCACCATAGTCCGCCTCCATTTAAAACCCAAACACAACTTCTACCCAATGAAAATCTCTTAGAGATTATACAGATGGGACTCTGCTAAATCTTCTAAGCACTGATGCAGTTCTCTCCTCTGAAACCTCAGCAAATTAGTACTACCTCAGCCTCCTACAGGTGAAACATGGTTCTCCCCACTTCAGATATAAAGCACTGAGACAATGAGTGGCTTCACATCCATGAAACATTCTCTGTCACACACCTAGATTTCGAACCCAAACTGAAGGTGTCCCAGGTGAAAATCTCTCCCCAGAACAACCTACTGGTGAAATAGTGCCTATGGACACATCCTGAAGCTGGATGCTGTGCTATGAAGTGCAGTTTATTGCTCACAGGAATGGCAAGGATTGCTGCAAGTGAGAATATCTCTCTCCTGGGACTCAGAATAACTGTACCTATTCTTTTCTACACTGGAGTTGTTCAAGAGTAAGGGACCCTGTGGCCAAACCCATTAAAAACTTGGAAAAAGGAAAACAAAGACCTGGGAAGAGCTGTTTGCATTCGTACTCAATATCATGGTGTCTCAAATTCTTGGGGTTCATACATGCTGAAGAAACTTTGCACATCTTACTGCCCTCTCCCCCTTAGTAGAAGCCCAATGTAAAAATATAATTGAGAGATTAAAAAGATCTCACCTTACATTTTTTCACATATTTGTACTGGGGCTTGACTAACTTAAGCTCTCTCTTAGCAAGTATCTTGTTAGCTCCAGCTGACCAGAGGCTCTCTGTGAGCTCACTGGGCTGGCAGAGCAATGCTCTTTCTTAACAACAAAAACTTTTCACAGCTGGGTGCTGTCTTCTGTGTAAAGCCTTTCAAGCAGGTTTACAGCTGTGCCATGACACTTATGCTCATTTTACAGCAATCTGGTAGGTTTGGTACCCATGCCCAAGGCTGACCTCTCCCTGTTTAAGTTGGAACACATGCTGGCTTCAGCTGGCACAGATGCCTGGTCCATAGCCACTTGGACCACATGTTTTGTTTGGGAATAAGGCTGTCTGCATGTCCCAAACAACATTTTGGAAAAGAAGAACTAATCTGTCCTCAGCTTTGGTGTTTTAAGCCCTCAATAGACTCCATCCTACTTTCTTCACAGTCACTGGTGTAGATTAAAAGGTGCTTGAAGGAGCAATAGTTCAGCTTCTCTGCTTTCCAGTCTTTGGAAATCCTACTTTTATTCTCTATGACAAAGTCATTCATCAGTCTAACTGTGAAAAGATGTGAAGATCTGTCACAGTGGACACGGAAAGAACTACACAAGGATGCGCTGGTGAGTGAAGCACGAAAAAAAAGGGCGAGTTTATTTACAAAACTCATTTTTATACATTTCCTATGGGGCTTGTGGATTGGAGGATGGAATTCCATTTCTCAATCCACATTGGTCAAGCTAACTGTCAATCACTTTTCTCCTCCCACCTAGAAATATGTAAACAATGAAAGACAGCAAAACATGGCTAGTGTTTATAGCAGAAAGTGTGATAAGGTGAAATTTCTGACTCTAATATGAAGAACATTACAGAAGGCTTAGAAAAGTCTTCAAAACTAGGGTGACAAAGATTAATTTGGATGTGTTCTCTTTCCCATACCAAAAGCAAAGTTGTGAGAATTTTGTTATTTCACAGTTAGTTTCCCAGACAAAAGTATGATTGAAATATTTTGGGTTTATTACAGCTATGATAATAATGTAGTGTATTTCTTTAAAAAAAGAATTTTTATAAACAAATATCTTTCTGCCAACACTGTAGTTCTAAAAATGGTACATTGCTATTAATCTTATCCTCACTCTACCAAGCTTTGGTTAATTCAGATTTCTTTGCTTTAAAAAAAGGGTTTCCTTTGATGAGTCACTATCCCTGGAGGTATTTAGAAGATGTTTAGTTATGGCACTTTGGGATGTGGTTTAGTGGTGGACTTGGCAGTGCTGGATTTATGGTTGGTCTCAAGGATTTTAGAGGTCTTTTCCAACATGAATGATTGTATGATTTTATGAGTCTATGATGCTGCTTCATTTCAGCTGCCACATTGTGTGAGCTGCAGTGACCTGAATATACCTAATTCCCAGATTTAGCCAGCAGGTTTTGTCAGTGCACTTCTTCTAGCTCTTTTCCTTCCCAAGACTGCTTAGAAGTCCAATTACAGACAAGGTAGGAGTAAAACGTGGGTAAAGGGACTGGAAGAGGACAGAGCTGAGTTGGCATTGCCTCGTGGCAGAGCTCAGCAGGGGGAGAAAGGCAGAGCACTGCAGTCCTTCCATCCATCTTCTGCCTTGCTGCCTTCACAGCAGTTTTGGGAAACTGTCCTGGAGGAGGTCAGAAAGTTTCTGCAGTAGAAAGAAATTTATTTAGAAATTTTGTCTTCAATCAGACGGACTTTCTCTCTTTCTCTCTTTCTCTCTTTCTCTCTTTCTCTCCCTCTCTCTCTCCCTCTCTCTCTCCCTCTCTCTCTCCCTCTCCCTCTCCCTCTCCCTCTCCCTCTCCCTCTCCCTCTCCCTCTCCCTCTCCCTCTCCCTCTCCCTCTCCCTCTCCCTCTCCCTCTCCCTCTCCCTCTCCCTCTCTCTCTTTTTCTTAATGGAATCTGTTGCCCAAAAATTTCTGTGCCTTTGTCTCCGGTTTCTATTCTGTTCTTATTTGAAGGCAGAAATTTTGCTCAAGAGATTCATAACAATGGAAAATAGAAAACGGAAGTCTCATTGATATGTTAGACAACAAAGGAAAAACTGAACAAGAAAGTAATTAAAGTAAAATCATGAAAGCTCTTCATTCTACTAGGTAAAAGAAGTGTCTCTTAATCCCAGTTTAATTTTTCTTGTCGTGTTGACTATCCAGCTCCAATGAACAGACAAAATGTTCTAGTGTATCTCCCTTTATGTACCTCTTTTTAATTCTTTTTTCTATATTACAAAAGGTTATGAAGCTGGAAGTGGTTATGTGCACAAAAGAAAAGTATTTGCTCTGTAGTCTGATGCTTATTAGGTTTTAAATCTGTTGAAAATAATGAATTTCAATCTACTGTAATTAAATATAAAACATTTGGTGTTATTAACTAAGCAAACCAAGAACAATTTGCAAAATTTGTATTTTCTTCCACAGATATATCCCTGCATATGAGAACTCTGTACGCTAACCCTTAAAGATTCCACGTCAATCACAAAAGACACTTTTCATTTTCAAATGGGATAATTGCATTTCTTTATTCAGTGTAATATTATATTATTTGAAGTTCAGAATTATTGTATGAAAAGCTTATGCAAGAATTTTAGCAGTAAGCATCATATTTCTCTCATTGGAGATATTCAGTGCATCAGTTCCAGCTGAAAGATTAATATTGGTGGTATCATGGAATTACTTGAATACACAGAATATACATTGCTTGATAATTTGGCTCTGAAAAGCCACATCACAGACTATCTTGAGCACTCTGACATTAAGAAGATTCCTACTTACAGCCAAAATTCCATCCAGGAGCAAGTAGTTGAATTTATTACTTGTAGCTCAGATTCTAATCCTTAAGAGATAATTGATTCTGTCCCATATAGTGCCTTGCAGGGCAGTTGATGAAAATTACTTTGGGGCAGAAAGTGCTTGTCTTTGGGAGACCTTAACCAACCAAAAGGCTTCTTCAGTTTGGAGAAGCACAACATTGCCCAGGATAGGGGTATGGTAGCAGACTGCAGAAGCAAAACATCTTTAGTTGTATGGCTTTGTGCACCACCTATTTTCTTTTCTTTTCTACCTCCCTGTTGCAAGGGACCTGCTCACTCTAATATATCACTGAGTCGCATGATGTGCCTTGCAGGATCCAGCAAGGTAAAAACCCAGGGAAAATTGCTCTTTCCCCTTTTATTCACACTAAAGACAGCCAGTTTCCCAGCACACCAAAGCAAATAAAACAATTCCTAAAAACTCAGTGGCTGCAGGGCTTTTGAAAGAAAAACATAGCGAGGGGAAAATATTTCCTTCCAGACTGAGGGGAGTGAGAGCAAAGAATGGCTGCAGTGTACAGTGAGGATTTGCCTTGAGCAGCACCCAGATGCCAGTATTTCATCAGAAGTGCAAATCTTTTCTGCACCTTGAGTCAGGAGTGAGTCTAATTGTTAAAGTAGGTATTTTTATTGGGACATGTGACAGCACACCCTGCAAAAGTAAGGAGGCTCCACAGCCTCCACCTTGCTCAGAGAGTAGCACCAGCTGTACTCTACCTAGCTGTATGCAGAATGATGTCCTGTACTCCCTCCTAGAGAGAGTTTTCACAGGATTTCCTCCCCGTGTTAGTTTTAATTCTGTGACATGGATTAGGAGTAAAGCTGAAGCTCTGCAATCCCTTTAGCCCATTACCTCCTTTTCAAGACCCAGTGTCAGTAGGTTCAGGTTCATAGCTTTAGCTCCCTGTCCTCCTAAGTGTAGGGGAGTGTTTGCATGGGTTTTGTGTACTTATCCTTAACCAAACCTCACTCTTCAACCTGGTTAATCCTCATGACTTCTCTGTGCACACATAATCCAAACAGCCATCTTTCCCAATATTTTACTTTCTTATTTTCTCTTTGTATAACTCCTGTGAGGTTTGGAGGCTGCATCTAGTTCCCTCAGGGAGGTGGCAAAATCACAGCAAATCAGGCTCTTTGCTCTAAGATTTCCCAGAGATCAAAGTTTAGTTATCATTAGAATGTAAATGTCACAATATTATGAAACTGGTGCATCAGGAAAGAACATATCTTCCTCTTTGAAAGTGTTTCTGTGTGATGTGACATTTTGGTAACATTTGAGGTAGGACTTTTTTTTCTTTTTAATGATATTTTTTTTTCCTTTGGTCATTATAAGGATGCTGCTCCCACCTGCTAAAATAACATTTCAAATATAGTATTTCACAAAATCTTTTTCTTTTTTTTTGAACTGTCTACAACATTTACCTTATTGTTTTATTTAATGTAGTTTTCAGGGCTAAAGAACTGCAAATGAGTTCATGAATATTAAGAAAGCATGGCTCCTAATGTCTTCATAAATATACTCAGATTATGAATATACCACAGCAAGAGATGGGTTACTGGGTGTTTGGGAACAGGAAACACTTGAAAAAAAATTGATGAAGAAACAGAAAACATGGGATGATAACATGCTACCTCTCACACTGGAGGTGCTCTATGCCAGGCAGGCTTGAAGCATCTCACAAAGGCAGCCATTAAAGTCATTAAACTAATGGGACAGAGAGTTCCAAAGATGTATTGCATAAAGCATACACAGGTATCTGTAGGAACTATGTAGTGATTATTTCAGGTAATGCTGATACATCAGGTGATTACTTTAGGCCAGCAGCCTGAAAATATTCATCCCCACAGCAGCCAGCTTTTATAAATTATGAGTGATGTTAGTCAGTTCAGCCTGAAATCAGCCTTTATTGTTAGTATTATTTTATCTCAGGCCCTGGAGATGCTGGTCAGCCAGTGCTGGGCTGCAGACACATGTCTCATTGCCATGGTGTCATGGGTCAGCCTCCAAAGCACAGCCAGACACCTCTCATCTAGCATGGCCTTCATGTGTGCAGGGAGAGGTGGAAGCAGCTCCTAACTACTTTCTACTGCATTAAATTCAAGTTAATTATTTTAACCAGTGCATTTCTTCAGTCATAATAAATATGAAAACAAAAATTGAGAAAGTCACTGCAAGTGGCTTCGTTGAGGGATGATGTTCTTTTTTCCATTAGCATTAAAAACCATCTAGATTTTAAATTATACCTTTTTGAAGATCAAAACTTGCAACTGTTGAATCTTGGCCTGGAAGTTTTAGTGGAGTTGCCCCTGAAGGATCCTAATTCAGGACAAAACCAAAGACCAATGGCACATTTTGGTTTTTAGCTTTACCACTCAGAGGCTCCTACAAGTCAGGAGACATTCCTTCAATGCAGAAATCTTTAATGGAAGAGGTAGTGGCCATTAAAGAGAAATTTATTAAAAAGTGGATCTTGTAAAAAAGAAAACAAGTCTTGAGTATATTTATTTGCACATTTTGCCTTGGACATCTTAAGGAATACTTGTGCTCTTAACTAGCTTAGGTGTGTGGTTGTTTGTTTTGTTTTGTTTTTCATTATAGTGCAGCCAGAATTATACGCTGTAACAACTCTGATAAGACTTGGAAAGGAAACATATATTCAAAGAGTTTTAACTTGGCTTGATTTACTTTCCCTTTTAAAAATAGCATTTTTAAGATAATGTTTATATTTCTGGGGTTTTTTTCCCCCTCTGTAGATAAACACTATCAGCTTACACCATGATATTATTGTTCATATGCAGCAGGTTACTTGAATAAATTCTGGTTTTTAGCCTCTGTTGTTACAAACCAATTTTTGTTTTAATATGACTAAATTGGTGTGGAAAGGTAGGAATATTGCCCATTTGTGCAATGCTGTAAATACATTGTGTATGGAAAACCTAAGTAATAAAGAGCTTAATTAACTGTGATTTATATTGATCTATATGATCATAAAATCACCAGAGTTTGGAGCAACCTAATTTGTTTTTAATAAATGTTGCCTGAAAGACTAGTAATTACAGTCATAAACCAATTACTGAACTAAAGCATAGTAAATTTAAAAACAAAAGCAGTCACAAGATATTTCATTAGGAAGCCCACTAAGTTAAAACAAAAGTTACTTCATGTTTATATGACACTGGAACTGCAGTAGCACCTGTGACAGGTGAATTTTCAAGCAGTTTCCCCCTCTAAACTCCCATTTTTGAGGTTTTCAGAAATATTTTTGCTTTGGCTTGACAGTTGAAAGCACAGTCCCAAAGCTGTCTTGTTGATTTAAGTGGACGCCGTTAATATTATTTCTGTGCTGTGTGTGGGTAAGCAGCCCTGAGCAGACCCAGAAGTTGGCAGGCTAGGGTGAGGCCACAGTGAAGGACTCTGGAGAGCAAGTTTGTGGAATAATACAGCAAGAGTCGCCCTTGGAAAAGCCAACAATTGTTGACTGATATATGAACTAGACAAGTAAGAAGCAAAATCATTATTTTCGCTCTTTCAAGTCAAATACAGTTCAGCAGGAATAAGCCAACATGCAGAGGTCAGGCTGTCTGAGAGGTGATGGGAGCCCCACTCTCAGTAACTGGACACATACACACATGCAGCCCTGAGTTTCATCTCTCCTCTGCAGAAAATAACTTCTTTTTAATTAAAGTATTTCTAAGGAACCCAAGAGGAAGCTTTAAATGTGATGGCAAAAGGATAATGAATACACAGCCGCACTAAAATTTCCACTGTGATGACACTTCATGGCACCTGTTATAAGAATCAGTTGCTAGAGGAGACATAAGTCCTCCTGAAAGCTTGTGCTCCAGGCATCACACTGGGGCTCCATTCTGAGGGAACAGAAGAGAAAAGGGAGTTAGGAGGAGAAAGTAACTCCACGTGGTGAACGGAGACTGATGAACACTGTAGCTGTCTTTGGGTGATCTCTTAAGACAACGTTGAGGGTTATATATCTGTAGCCCTCACAAGTTCCCACAAGTGTATCAGTAAGGTTCCTAATTAAAATTTTGCGAGGACTTACAACAATGTCTCATTGAAAGAGAAAACTATAAAACATCATTAGTAATAGATCATCAATCTTGAGAACTGCAATTGCTTAAGAACTCTTAAGAACTATTGGCTTTATTTTTTAACAGATAAAATAATTGAAATCTGAAATAAATGAAATCTGAAAATGGAGCAAAATTGGTTTGGTTATGCCAGAGCAAGCAAAGAGCTTGACAAACATTGCACACTCTAGCACAGCAAGGTGCCTGCTCAGAATGATGTCTGATGAGCTTAACCATCAGCTAATACAAAGCCACATGCATTGAGGGGACAGTGCACAACTGGGTACTAAGTTAGGTGTAAATATTCCAGAAACAGGGGGTCCTAACAAGGACTGACTGTTCAATGGAACGTGCAGGTGACCCAGGGCAGCTGCTGATGCAATCGCTCCCCAACCCCGTTCTGTCACCGGGATCTGGGTTAGCCTTAACACTTAGAGCAATGTGTTGGTTTTTTCCTGTTGTTTTGTGAATTGTTTCTTTAACATGGATCATTGCAGCTGAAGTGGGTTAGGGAGAAGTGGCGTGGGGTGCTGTGCTAACGGGTCTGGTGCCTTTCTGCCTTGTGAATGGCAGGGAGGGATAACTTCAGACACGGCCTGTGAAGCTCAGCCATTGCTCCAACACGTGCAAAGACTGCACAAAGGCAAGAGAATGTCATTAACACTACATCAGTGGTGCGTGCAGGGTTATCTTGGCTGTGCTGGTCACACCTCCTGGGACACCTTGGAACAGGTAGGATGAAAATCTCTTCATCTGACAGGTGTTTAGTGCACCCAAGAAAAAGTTAAAGGCAGACACACAGTCTCTGTGCAGTGAGCAAAGCTGTGGTAGTGGGCTCTTCAGCCTTTGCAGCAAATGGACAGCACTACCTCAGGGCTGCTCTTTGAAGCTGGACAAATTCAGACTGCAGAGGAGATTACAATTTATCTAAGCAGGGGGTTATTAGCAACTGAAATGATTTAGTAAAAGCTGTTGTGGGTTCTCCATCACCGCTTTTGTTCAAATCAAAATAGGATTTCTCAACTGAAATACTGTGTAATTCAAAGGGGAAATAATTCATGCCTGGATATAATTGCTGTTACAGAGAAAGTCAGGAAAACAATTATAGTGATCTCATCTGGCCTAAAAATTGATGAGTCTGTTTAAAAGGGAAAAAAAAACCCAACAAACCAAACATAACAAAACTGACTCGGGGAATTAATTTCTAGAGGCTGCATTTCACAACTGAGTATGTCTTTCCACTAGCACAAATCCATACCTTGGGTGATAGGGCTGCATTTATCAAAAACATTGTTTAAATAGACAAGTTACTTTTTAAAGGAAGTCACAATTGTAATTCTTGGGTGAAACTGGAGCCTCAGTGACAGAAATAACAGGAGTTCCAATTCTACGGGAGGTCAGACTTTTATCTGCTTTTTCCCTCCTTTCACAGCCATAAGCGTGTCTTATTCTGCAGGATTTTATAGAAGGATACAGGGGATTTTCTGCTCTGCAAGTTGTGGTATTTCTTTTGGAAATGAAGAACACCCAGCATACACTGGCTGAGTGGTTGGCTTTGATCTGATGATGTCTTGAAGTCAAGGATTAGACGAACAGAGGAATGTCACTGATATTTTTCAACTACAGAGGGTTGTATTTATATCAGTGTGACATCCTCAGAAATAGTGATCTGGTGGTTTTTATAGTTTATTGTTAAGAAGGTCTCAAAATCAGAGTGAAAATGCAGAGTACATGCCAAGAATCACTGCTAGCAGCCCAGAAATTTAACTACAAATGAAAATGTATATGATGCATTTTAAATACACTGAAAGAAAACAGATGAGGTGAAAGAGATAATGGACCAAGTTTCCAAAGCAAAGGAAAGACAATAACCCTCTTTAGAGCAAGGTTACCGTATGCTTACTGTGCAGGAGGGGTCGTCAATGCAAAACTTGTTGCATTTTGATACACTGATGTGTTATCTCTGTGCACACACGGAATTGTCAGAGACATTTCACTTAGCATCCAAGGACCCCAAAGAAGCCTCCTGTTCAACTTCTGACAGGGCTGGCTGCCAAGCTGAAATGCAGCATTTTTCTCATGTTCTCATTCTGAGGTGGCACTTTGTTTGAGAAGGCAGTCAATCCAATCCCACCTCTCAGTGGTTGCCAACTTGCAGCTGTTTTGTCGTCTGTAACCTAATCTGCATAAAGAAAAATCTGTGGCCTCTGTTTATTCAGTTTTCAGTGGTTTACACGTGACAAATGTACAGATTTTAGAATATTTGGTATGAGCACACACCCTTTTTCTGTAGTGTGAACACTCTTGGAGAGCCTCAGAAAAGGAGGTTTTATTCCTACATTTTCCTACAGAGAACACATCTCTACGTTTTCCAGATTTTTTCTTGGAAACAACTGGAAAAAGGAGGGACTGCAACTGCTATAAATGCCTGCTTCACCTTACAGATTAGGCTGAAAAAACAGCTGGCAGTTGTGCTGACAAAAGCAACCCAGTCTCAGGAAAGAATTCTCTCCAGAAAATTCCATTTTCAAATCATTTTCAAAGCTCACAAAGAGCAGAAGATGCCAGCCTTTGTGGTGCAGAAGTGCAGGGCCTCAGAGCAGAGGTGACTTGACCATGGGGTGTATTGATTTTGATGTCTGTGAATTCTCCAGGCCCCAAAGATCCAACCAGTTTAGACACAAGTTGCCAGATGCAAGGTGGTACCTCATGGGACACCTGAGGAGTCCCATGCTTCATGACACCTGAGGTGTCAGCTGCTCCACTTTCCATCACCAGCTGTGATATCGTGTTGTGAAAATACCTTCACACTGTGCCAAGCGTGTGCTCTTACAGCGCACATCAAACAATTCACGGTGGTGCAAGGCCTGCTCATGTTTTTTTGAAGGAGGCCTGACTTTGGCAAGCAAGGCAAAGAGAACTTGGTAAAGCAGCTGCCACCTTAGAGCAGCAACTCAGACAGTAACCTATTCATTTTAAAGATTCAGCCAACCCCACCTGTGAGCAGCAGCCCCTGAGCAGTGGGTTGGGACAGCAGTGGGGTGGGCTGAGGGCAGCAGGGCCCTTCCACTGCCTCATGTCCACATATCCCTGGGAGCAGAGCTTTACTGCTCTTTCCTGACTCACTTGTCAATCAAATTCTTTGCCAGAAATTATGCAGAACTGTTTCAACCAAATTATTTGATTTGGAGTTCCTATAACTGGAAGGTGGCTTTTTTATTTCCCCTGTTCCACATAAAATTTTCTCAATGTCAGCTCTATCATGCACTATTGAAAAATAAGCAGGGCTCAAAATGAGTTATTTCTTGTGGGAAAATGGTATGTTGGGAACACATTACACATTCCAGTTACTAATCAGAATCTTCTGATAATTTTTACTGTGCATTGCAAATGCAGGCAGCCTGCATTACATCTGCAGTGCTCAGATAGACTGGAACTGCTCCAAACTGCTCCTCAAAAATTTATTTTTAAAATTTTCCATGAACTTACTGTTCCTTCATCCTGGTCACAAGTACATATTTATGCAACGGACTAACTACATGCATGCAATATTTTAGTAGAGTTACATGGACCACAGAGTTAAAAAATAGACTGTTTCTCAAAGAATGTAGAAACTGTTGCCTAAAGAAATAAATGCTTCAACCTGAGGAAGCTGAAAGACTGAAAACATCAGCAAGGAAGATAAATGGCCTCAGCTTACAGCAAAAAGAAGCAACAGGAAAACTAAAATTTTAGTGATATGCTTCATGAAACAGTTTCATATGGCTGGTCATAAATACAGTAGAGACCTAGGTTGTTGTCAGAAAAATTTCAAGGATGAGCCAAACAGCTGCAGCCCTGGCTTCTGGTTTCACCACTCAGCATCAGAATAATGGGGTCCAGGAGAAAGGATGTTCAGCTCCTGAGCTGCTGATATGGAAACATGGGGCTGGGAAAGAAACAGCAGTGGTGAAATGCAGGGCAAAAACAGAGACAAGAAGCATTGCTCTACAGAAGGATAGCTTCCTACACCATAGTGGGAAGGCACATGTGGGCCAGCAAGCTTCTGAGAGTGTCAGTTCTCCCCACACCTACTAAATCACTGTAGAAGTGATGCTTATTTGTGGTGGCAGCAAAATTGTGGTGGCGTGCCCGGCAGGACTGAAAGAAGTTGCAATTTTTTTTCAGCAGAAGCTCTGAGAGTGCCTGGATTTAGCATCTTGTTCAACGAGGTGGGCAATTCCTTTCCAAAACCTTTCAGGGCTGAAGCCTCTGCCTCCACTGTTGCAGTGCCTCCCCCAAAGTGGGTGGCTTCTGAAGCAAACAGACTGAGAAAAATAGCCTAGGCTCCTGGACCTTTCCCACTGCTCTCATCTCTGCTGTGTTTCACTGCTGAGAGAACAAAGACCTCCAGTATTCTTATCTTGGCGTTCCCCACTTAGAGGAATGAGAGAAGCATTACAAATGAGTCTGAAGGGATGTATCGTGAAGGCAGTAATAAAAACTAAAAAGCCGGCACTGGTGGCCGTGGCCAGTCAGATCCTTTGGGAGCCCTGGGCAGTGAGTGTTCCACATCTCTGCTCTGAAACGCCTGGCATTTAAACCTGGAGACAAGCTCTGCTCCCGCAGACTGTTCATGAGAGAGATCTTATGGTCAGATTGGCACTTGGTCAGTTAATGTTACTTTCAGGTCACATTTCTGTTCCCCTTTCTATTCTCCTGCAGTCCATGTGCTAAAGCAGCCATCTCTCCCCTTGCTATCCCCCCCATACCAGACACAACATGATCAAGATACACTAACATCAAGGTTGCTCTGAAAATTCATGCTCTCTTTCCCACTTTCTCATTTAATGGTTTTACTGACAGCAAATCTCTCTACATTTTTGGAGCCTAACAACTTAGTTGTAGCTGTTGGGAAAGACACATGCAATAATCAGCATCAGTCAGGAAAATCATCTCTATGTTTTATTTTTAATTTTAATAATATTTTTCTGAAGAGGTTAATCTTCATAACTCAGCTATTCATAACCTATTAACAATCCCATATTATTATCTACATGACCTGCTCTCATCTGCCCCAGTAAAAAAAAGGTGCTGTGTCAATAACTGCTAGAGGCCCATACTGAACTACTTCTCTAAGTTAATATTAATAAATCAATCAATAAATAAAACTACTATTCACAAACACATTTAGGCACTGGATTAGATTTACTGCATATTAATATGAGCCTATAAATTATTCTTAAAAATACTGTATTAAAACATAATTAACTGCCTAAGCCTGGCTGGTGGCATGGTTTTGTAGAGCTAATCCCTCCTTCCAATGCACTCAGTCTTCCCTATACCTGGCATGTTGTGCTGCATTACAGAATGGGCTGATGCAGCTGCAGGACTTCATTGCTCCTGAAGTCATACAAGCTCTGCCCTTCAGTGAGCCCATCAGACCACTGACTTTTGCCTAGTATCTACTGAATGAGTGCTTTGCCAAGATTTCAGCCATGGGAAATACCTTTTTTTGCTCAGCAAAACATGATCAGGAAACCCCTTTCCATAAGTTTTCAACACATGCCACAATTTCATGGCATTACACATCTGTTCATTGAGCAGCACCCTCAACACAGCATGACCCTGAGCATCAGCTCTGTGTGGAACCGGTGTGGGAATGAGACCACAAGAAAAATCTTCAATTTCACACCACAGCTGTCTTTGGGTATCAAACCATCCATGTCTCTGAGCGATGACAGCACATGGATGTCCTGCACTTGATGGGGAACTAGCCAGAGCAGGGCCCTGAAGAGCTCTGCTTGCTTGCTCTTCTGTAGCTGAGCTGGAAATAAGACAATTACAAAAGTGAACACTTATCCGTGGTGGCCTCCAAGGAGCAGAGTCCATCCCAAAAACTTCATCAATGATGTCTTAAATAAATAACGGCCCATAAAGATTTTTGATATCACAGCTGACTACAAAAATGTGGTTTGGGATAGGGTAAATTTGTTTTCAAATAACACTGGTCATAAACTGCTCCTGTAAAACCTCATTGGTGGCTAGAGATGAGCAGCAGGGGCACCCCTGAGGTTTGATATGAATATTCATGATGGCTCATTAGTTTGCAGGTTTTCCATAATCTGCTCATTAGCTGTTCAACAAAAATGCAGAAAACAAATGTTAGGTACTTATGTGTAGAGACACACCCTGTGCTGGGTGGGTAGGTCCTGACCTTCTCCTCACACCAGCACTAGTGGTCTGTTCTTCACCAAACCTCTTTTTTGCCTCATCTCTGCAAGGTTTCACTCCTCCCATGGCTCCTGCCTGCAGTGTCTGGAGGGATTTCCCCCTTGTACTTTTTGAGATGACAGAATAATAGGCGAAAAAGAGGTAGAAAACTAGGGCATGATATTCACAATACAGAGAAAGAAACCCCATCCCCAAATAGACCAAAATACTAAGTTCCCACACTGGGTGAAATGCTGTCTGTCCCACTACATATCAGTAGTAAAGTTCCCATTGACTTCAATGGGGCTAGAATTTGGGTATTCATTTTTCCATGGTTTTCCCAGACAAAGTGTCCAGAGAGGTTTCAGGGTCTCCTTATGCCAAAAGAGATTTAAGGTTTCCTGTGGGGAAAACCCAGAATCATGGAATGATTTGGGTTAGAAGAGACCTTTGAAGGCCATCTAGTCCAGTCCTCCTGCAATGAGCAGGGACATCTTCAATGAGACCAGGTTGCTCACAGCCCAATCCGACCTGACCTTGAATGTCTCCAGGGATGGGGAATGCACTGCCTCTCTGGCACCTCTCCAGTGTTTTAGCACACCCATAGCAAAAAACTTCTTCCAAACATCTAGTCTGACTCTACCTTCTTTCAGCTTAAACCCATTATACCTTGTCCTATTGCTACAGGCCCTATGATATATTTTTGTACTTTATAAGTGCAAACACACACACATGCGCACTTTATTAGCTTCTTTGGCTCTGTTTAACTTTACAGCACCTTGGAGGAAAAAAACCCACCAAACCTATGATTTCATTACAAAAAAAAAAGCAAAAAAATGTTTTGTGCTAAGGCTCCCTGCCTGTTCTGTACCTCCTGAATTCAGTACCAGAGAATATATATACTGATAAAAAGCTCCTGTTTTCACTCAGTCTGTAGGAGAGGAGGAGGATGAACGTGCTAGAAATAAAATTAGGGGAAACTGAAAGCACTTTGACAGCTCTTTGTTCAGAGTCATTAAACACAAAACAATCACAGAATCTGTTAGGTTGGAAAAGACCTTTAGGATCATCAAGTGCAACCATAAACTCAGCGCTGCCAAGTTTGCCACACAAGAGCAAAAACCCAAGTCCCCAAGTGCCATATGTTCACATCTTTTAAATACCTCCAGGGATGGTGATTCTAATATGCAATGCTTTTTCCCCTTATCCTGTCACTTGTTATTTAGCAGAAGATACTGACTCCTACCTGGCTTCAACCTCCTTTCAGGTAGTCCCAGAGAGCAATAAGTTCTCCTGCTGAGCCTCGTTTTCTCCAGGCTAAACAACCCCTGCTCTCTCAGCTGCTCCTCATGAGACTTGTGCTTCAGACCCTTCACCAGCTCCACTGCCTTTCTCTAGAAATGCTCCAACACTTCAATGTCTGTCTTGTAGAAAACACACCAGGTGGACACAAACCCATCAGTTAGCAGAAAGCATTTTCAGATGGGATGATTGAGTTTTGTGCCACTTTTGTGTAAGCTGATATGCTCCGAGGTACGCAAAACATGAATGAAGAAAATCAAGCCTTTGCCAAAACCCAATACTGTAATTTTCATGCAGACACATTAACCTGTATTTCCCAGTCTTACTTGCAGTCGTAAAAGATAAGACTATGTTAGTTTTCTATTTCCCCCTACAATCATTTTAAAATAAAGAACAAAACCCCCACTATCCAAAATTTTAGTAAAATAAAGTTCACATTCAGCTAAGCACCCTTTTATCCTGTTATTTAAGTCACTCCAAATCACTGTTGGCACAATTCTAAATGCTGTATGCTGAGAGTTGCAAAGCTTTTACTGTTCAGAATGGCAAGACAGACTTCATAAAAGATTAATATACTTGAAAAGCAGGTCATTTATTAAAGATCTTTTAAAAGCTTCCTTTCTTAAACAGCAAAACTATCTGCCCACCTCCGCATCTCGTCTGAAAGCGTTTGCATACGCAGCTGTTCTCCGAATTTCAACCCTGTTCCTTTTTTCATCTTCATGTTTTAAGACATGAATAGCAGGCATTTAGTGAAACAGTAGCATGCTTCAGCAAGTGCCTTCTGCTTCCACACAGATTTATCCTGTCTCCCAGACACTCAGATACCCTTCTCTCATACCCAGGGATTGAGGTCTCAGACCTTCAGCCCCAGGGGGGCACGAGAAGGCAGTTTGGGGACTTCAGCTTCCAAACCTTCTCTTACCACAGCTGAAAGTTTTCCACAATAGCCAGGGTGAGGAGAGACTTTGTCCCTCCTGGATCTTTCACTGTGCTCTTGTTTTACAAATCCTTTCAGGCAGCGCTGCCTGGGAACTGCACATGCACCCCAAGAGGTCTGGATGCCAAAAGTGCAAGACACACAGGTACCCTGTTACTAAACAGCAGGAGGCAAAACAATAAATATTTATTGGATATTGGGCCTATAGCATTCTGCTCACTGAAATTGTACCACCTTTGCACACTGCTGTCCTCAGGCCAGTATTTTATTTGGAGATAAAGAAATAGCAGGAGTATGCATTGAGTGAGATATGGCAGAGAAAAAAATACAAACAATTTTGGACAAAGAAGTTGGTACTTCTGAAATATGTTTGACATCCTGTTTTCAGTCACTACATCTTCCTGAAGAAGCACCTCTTGCTGTCTCATCTTGCCTGCAAATAATATGACACCCCAGAAAATTAAAAATCATCCATTAGAAAGATTACTATCTTTTCAGGACGTAGCAGCTCAACTGTAGCCACAGAGTTACTCTCTTGGGAATGGACTGTCATGAACACAGTGGTTATAAGAGACAGAACGAGTTGTGGGAAAGTTGTTTTGAAAGGAGGTTAAGTGAGGAGAATATGACCTTCATCGTAAGTTTCAAAGGAGAGATGATGTAAAAGTCAGACACCACAAGGGAAGGAAGACACAGAAAAGAAGAAAGCTGGGAAAACTCAGAAAGGGCGAGACACCAAGAAGGCAGAGACGACTTGCTGTGCCAAAAGCAAGTAACAATAACAGCACAAATACTAGCACTCTCTTACTTGTCATAAGATCATCATGAAAATTACTTTAAATTTAGAAGAATGACATTCAAGAGACTACTTTTTTTGATCTATAAATGATTGTTTTTAATTTTTTTTTTAAGTTACAGCTTATTATTAATCAGTTTTGATGGGCAGCCACAACCAAGTTCCTAAGTAATCAAATGTACAATATGCTTGAAAGCTGTTCATACCTACCAGGGCAAGACAGATGATGTAGTGTAGGTGTCTCCACTTTAGACTACACTGCAGCCCAAGGGACACCAACTGAGTATTTAGCAATAATGTAGTAACTGTAACAAATGGTAGGGCTCAGCTATTGATCACCATTTGGGCTTTCAGGGAGAAAAATAAAAGGCATTTATGGGTTAATACTTCTGACTGAAATGTGCTTATTTAGAGCTTCACTTAACAGATGCCATCATCAGGAGATAAAAGTCCTTACACTGAAAAGACAATTTTAATGGCTTTTCCCATTAAGCTATGGATGACATATTTCAAAGGGCAGATTATTGCAGTCCTTCTGCTGACAGCAAGGAATATCAAATGAATTCAGAATATCAGTGAATTTTTAAGCCTTGGGAACAAGGATTTTAATATACAGCTATCTTATAATTCAGGATGAAACACCTTGACCAATTTATTCTCCTGTACAGCACGTTTATATCTATATTTATATTCATTGCCAAAATAGGCAACGGACCCTTACTGTTCATGGGAACAAAACTCCAGATGCTCTTATATTCTAAGCCTAATGTGTTCAGTTAGTGGTGTAGCAGCATTAATCACAAAGAACAAGAGTTTTATGGCCTTGGAAAAATGGAACCTCCCAGATTTGAGCCTGCTCAATAAAATGTTTCCTATAAACAAATGAGCTCTGAATATAATGTACTAAACATTATCACTCCATAATCAATAGGTATCAGGAAGATTGTTTTTAAGGTTTAGCTCCCTTCCTGTTCTCCTGCAGACTGCAATTATTCAGCTCAGTACTGCAGAGCTCCATTAAGCACTTTGTTTTCCAATGAATGACTAGAATCAAGTGCGTATGGCCTCCACGGATGGATAAACTGCTGTAAAAAGAGATAAGTCAGCAATACTGATTGGCTCTGTTGTCTGAGCGTGCCTTTGATTTTTGAATTACTGCCAAAAGCATCATCATTTGGTGTTTACCCTTCAGAAGCCCTCGGTCACTCAGATGGTGCCTACACTCACAGCACAGAACTCTCCTTTGCAGAAACAGTACCCATAAAAAAAGACAATTTAAGTACTTGTATTTGTTGAATGTAAATTTGTGGCACAGATCCTCTATCTCTCATCTTTCATTACACTGTTACTACATAATATGAAGTAACAGCTTTAACAATAAGTAACTACATAATATGAAAGCTCAGCTTTACTTTGATGCCCACCTCTTTCACTCAGATGAATGGTTTACCTCTGTGCAAAGCTGTAGGTAGCTTTCAAAGTGTAATTGGTCACACTGTTTTCCTCTTCCTTTCCCTTCCCTCTCTGGCAAGTCAAAGTACCAGAACCACCATAAACCTCTGTGGTGGTTTGTTTTGTCTGTGTGTATGTTTGTGTGTGTGAGTTCATACCAATCACTGAAGACACACTGCATTTTTCTTCACTGCTGTGGCCAGGACTGTCAATAGCAGCTTTCACAGGAGACCACAGACTTGCATTTCCCTCCTGAGCTGCAACAAGAGCTGTTGTTTAGCTGTGAACACTTGCTGCGCACTTTGTACCTGGGTAAATGCCTGCTGGACACAGCAGGAGCATGACCAGAACAGGTCCCTGATGAAGCATTTGAACTGGTTACAACTCTTCGTGAATTCAACATTCAGCACTCAGGAATCTCCTAAGGCAGAGACAAATAAGGCACTCTTGACATGATAGGATTACCTGTCTGCAAAGGCAGAAAATATATAATATTATATTATATAGAATGGTTATTCCCATTTGAATACAAAAACAATCAAACAGCAATGATTTGGGTTTTATGCAAATATATAGGTAATAATAAGACCATAAATAATTAAATACTATCTGCATAAACAGCAATAAAGTGACAAATGAAGGCAATTGTTACCTGCTTGTTCAAACCCTTGTGGACATTTTGGAATCCCATGACTCTATTACTGCAGTCTCACCAGAGCTGCAAGTTCAGCTGGCTGTGACGGTCTAGGCCCTGTAAAATCTTATTCATGTGCACACTGTAGGAAGCAGGGAGAGCAAAGGCAGAGCCTGTGCAGTTCCAAAGGTGTCACCTAAGATCCTGGGTAAGGAAATGCCCACTTACAGACAGCTCACAACCCCTCGCGTGATTAAAAGGAAATTCCCAACAAACCTTGGGAATACTAGCATACACTCCAATCTGTTTTCTAGTTATAAAGGCTTCCTTACTACTGTTTTTGGCTGACAACACTTGAGATAGCATGTTTATCATCATTCTTAAAACACTTGAGAGAGAACAATGTAGGTGCATTTTTTATTTTGGTTTTAATTTCTTTATTTCATTGCTGTACAGCTGCATTACACTTGGCTTTAATCCCTCAAGCATTATTTTCCTTGGTAAAACAGTCACTGAACTGAGTAGAACTTACTATTGGAAAAATATGCTTGAAAAACCAGTGATGTCAATGCCAACTGAAACCCATGGAGCTTAAAATGTCACAAATGTGCCTGTAGCTGAAATACAGAGCTCCTCTTTTTTGTTTTTTTTTCTTTTCTTTTGTCTGAGCTAGGAATGTTGTAAGTCTTAGGTTGTGAAGTCAACTGTAAAAATCATAGAGTAGCCTCCTGAAGCTGAATGTGTGCTGAAACTGAACGTGTGCTTCCCTCCCCTCCATGAACAAACATTTAGAGAACAATTATGTAAAACTGGATGCAGGATAATTCCACAGGAAACAAATGATTGCATGGCTCAACTTCCAGTCTTGCCTGCATTAACTGTAGCTATCTGTAAAAAGTTGGGCTACAGGCTTCTCAGAGAAAAGAGAGAACCCGACTTTGAAAAACATCTTTAATATTCAAATATATAAATAAGCACTACTGAAGAATAATTCAGAAGACTGCGGTGATCCATTACGAACAGATGCTATAAACGGGAACAGTAACATTGCTAGGTAAGGAAGAAGCAAGCTATTTTAGGAGTCTTGAAAATCTCCTCTAGTTCTTCAGACAGATCATGCTGCTATAGTTATTTTATAAAAAATTATATTCTGAAAAGCACTTTAGTAAAAGAAACCTTTTACTGGAACTATTATTTAACCAAGACCTTCTACAGCACTAAAACACACTGCAATTGAGTTCCTGATACAGTTTTAAGAATGGGAGGGGTGAAAATAAGAACAAAAAAACCCTACCATACCTGCACCAGGAGCTATTTATTAGCATAACACTCTTCCTTTTAAAGATTTTATAACAACTGAAGTATATACAAAGTCTTACAGCATTTACACAATAAAAAAGTTTCCTATTAGCTGATGTAGTATAAGGTAGTGCTGCAATTTACTTCAAAGCATGAATACAATAATAATGAAGCAGACCACTTTACTTTCAACTTCTCTGCTATCACACCACCACTGTCAGTTGGACTGACAGTTAATTAAACCACTGGGAAGACAGATTGTTGAAAGATTTGTAATAGGTTGATTCGCAGCACTAACCATCTTAAGGAGGAAAAAAAAAAAGAAAAGCTACATACTGTCATGTTTCTATGCTTTCCTAGAGCTGGAACAAACTTTCACAGCCTTAGATATAACATATGCAAGACAACATAATCACATTTTTTCAGATATAGTTCAGCTACTGAGTGTATTTACTTCTGAATAGGAGGCGTTATATTGATATGGCTGTGTGTTTCCATTTTTGTTCAATAACTGTTCAAATAGGTCTACAAAAAAATTAAGACAGCATGGAGTTTGTAGTCGTGATGTGTTTTGGCTAATAAAGGCATTCAATATCAGCTATAGGTTCTAATTATTCCTGTCAAAAGTTTAAGACCAGGAATCTTTGAGTAAAAATCAAACCCACAAAATCCTGCATCTGCGCCATTTTCATCTGTTGACTCCAACCTTCTTTAACCTCTTCTAACTGGTATAATACAAAATCTTTAAAATGCTTACACCAACTCAAATGCAAGACTCATTTAGTTTATGAGAGGTCAAGCAGATTCACTAGACTACTTCTGCCGTAGAACAGAGGAAGCTTACCTGGGAAAAAGAAACTTTTACTGAACAGTGCCTTACTACAAGTAGGGATATACAGTTTAACGATACATAATTTAAGAACATAGCATTCTTTGCATTTTAGAAACAGCTTTCGTGTGCCAACAATGCACTTTCTACAAGAGATAAGGCTGCTTTGCCTATTGTCATATGCCTAAACCTCATATTTTGGCCAATTCCTCTTTTCTTCCCCCCAAAGGGATTCCGTTTCAACTTAGAAACAAGTAACGTCAGTTGACAATATCTGTATTAAGACAAAAAGTGACATATATAAAATCCACAAGGAACCACATAAATACCAAAGAAGTCATATAATCTTTCCATGTAAACACTTTGATTATACTGAAGCCCTAATCAGATTCTTGTCTTAAACTTTTGGCAGATAATGTGTATGCTCAGCCAGGCTTTGTAGTTAGTTATTGTTCAAGTGGAAGCCAGGTCAGCTCACATGTTGACAGGCATGCAACTTGGAAACATTGCCAACAAGCAACACAAAGAGATTTGAGAAGGGTACAAGACTTCAAGTAGACTTCACAACCCTTCACAAACGGAATATTCACAGACAAAGATACAGTCCTTGCTTTTTTCTATGGTGGATTTGTCTCTCACACATGGGACACTTTCTGTGACTCTCTAGCTTGCTTGATGCTATATAACCACTTGATGATTCTGGCATTCCTCTCAATGGCAGAAATGCCGTATGGCACACGGTCATTGGCACTGTCATCATTTCTAAGGTCACTGTTGCTGTCCTGAGACTGTTCACAGTCTGAGCTAATCATGCTTGCACTGCGAAAGTTGAGGGATATAATATCAGAGTTAGCCCTTGCAAAGTTTTCCATCCCAAGGTTTTCAAGCTCTTCAGGATCCAGTCCGCAGTAGTTAAAGAATCGTTCAACATCTGCGTCAACGCGAAAGTATCTGTCGCTTAAGTCTGATTTTGATCGCTGTAGGGAGGGTCTTCTACTAACCCCGCATCCAGACTCGACTGCCTCAATTTCTGGGGATTTCAGGGTGGCAATGGCAGCGATTTTGGGCTTTGGAGGCAGAGGTGGGGCTGAACTACTGCAGGGTATTGCTTTTAAGGGCTTTGCACTAGTTACTTTCCTAATGTCTGAAGAGCTGTGAGAGACATGCAAGAAAGTCTCTGCTGACTGATCTAGGAGCCTTCTGCTGACATTGGAGCTGCTCTCCTGCGGGCTGCTCCGGCCCTGTGTGGGATAAACCTTCAAGGATTCGGCGAACGAGTGTCGGTTCAGCTCTGTCGAATCAGCCCTGTGGGGTGGCCAATTTCGGGAACTGTGCTTATGCCCTGAACCTGAGCTGGAGCCTTCAGAGCTGTTGATGATGTTCTTCAAAATCTCAAGTTTCAGATTTTCCCTCTGGACTCCACTCTCAGTCTTTGCATTGTTGCTGAAGACTTTCAAGGTGGGGCTCCCCAGCGCTCGCTTGGCCGCAGGACAGACCGGCGGCTTCGCCAGCACCGCCGGCTTCACGGGCTCCTGCTTGGCATTGATGACCTCCTGGCTCTTGACGTATTTCGCCTTGTCGGCTTCAAGCCTCTCCACTGCACTCAGTCTTTTCGGATTAGGCTCCGCCTGCCTGCGAAAATAGTCAGGTCCTTTGTTCAGGATGCGGAGGGGAACGGCAGACGTGAAAGTCACGGCAGGGCTGACGGGCTTCACCATGCTACCTGTCGGTAATGTTTCTGTAGGCATGTTTGGTGGTCTTTCCCCCGCAGCCGTTTTGGATTCTTCTCTGGGATCTCCTAAATGCACGGTGCAGAAACATGTACATTAAGCACAATGAATAGCCGATGAATCCCGGGATCTGAGCGTTAGCAGCAGCGCCTCATCTCACAGCTCATTAAATAACACTGCGTTTCTCTTTTAAAGGCAGCCTTTGTAGGGCAAGGGCACCCGACACAAGTCCGTATTAGTCTGCTCCGCTGGCTCCTTTCTTCTGGCTGAAAGCTGCGGGAGTCCCGCCGTCCCCTCCGCGCTCGGCAGCGATCTGGAAGGCAGAAGAACCAACCACACGTTAGCGGGAGCGCCTGACATCAGAGCGATAGCAACAGCCGCCCTCCGCTGCCACCGCCGCCCGCCGAGCCACCGCTGCTGGCGCCCCTGCCCCGCTCCCGCCCAAGACATGTATTGTTTGATATTCACACCCTGAGCTTGGATTTAACAAAATTACATAGGGGGGAGAGGGGAGGGGGGACGGATCCAAAAAAATTAAGCCCCACCACAATACAGCCATACATTTCTAGAGGGAGAAAGGGAAGCAGAAGGAGACAATTCAGAGACTCGGACCCACCCATCTCTCAGTAAAAAAAGCACTTCATATTAATATATTTGGCTTAGTTAAGTTGATTTGTGAACATGTTTTATCTCTCACCCCCAAACGTTTTTTTCCCTATAGGCAACATACTGTATGAATCTCAGCAATCAGGTGTATTTTTCTTGCTCATTAAATTGCCCAGAAAACAATCTGGTCTAAAAAGCAGAGAGCAAACAGAGACACGTAGAGTTTTAAGTGCAATGCACATCTTTCATTGCTAATCTAATATAGAATCAACAAATAGAAACAGGAGATGTCACTAAATCCACCAATTCCAGTTCCTAGTCTGTTTGAGCATTAGTATCCATAGCACAAGTGCTCCAGCAATAAAAGAAGGCTTTCCAAGCTCTCATGATCACCTTACAGGCTTAACAGAACAACAAAAAATGGCTGTGGTTTTTTATGTATAATTTTGGGAACATGCAAAACCATCATGATGGTTTAAAAAAGAAGTTGTCTTCAACATGCAGATAAAATCATGCAGGTTTTCTATCAAGCAGTAAGTACAAATGAAATTTTTCTTCATCTAAACTGTTTTAAGTTTTTATTACTGAGATTGTCACAACAGTCTAAAATCCAACACCATGGATGATATTCCAAGTGCTGAAACAATTTTTCCTACACGAGGCACTGAAGGGCACTTATCACGGAATCTACTTTTCAAGCAGTGATTTTGCTAATGGGTCTCATTTGTTTTATTACTACCCCATTAATCTATGCTGCCCTCTTTAATATCCCATTTCTATTATCATTGTGATCTTCAGGGAGAGAAAGAAAAGCAGCTGCTACTTCTTCACTCTATCCTAAAGAACACAGATCAGCAGCATCCTTCCCTGGGATGACTTGCTTTCATGTTGCTGTCATGCTGTGTGTTCTCATCCATCAACACTCAACTTACTAATACAGGGTTTACATTGTTTTGGCAAAAAACACCAAAAAACACAAAGGAATTTCAGCTGAAGTTACACTCACAGTAAAAACAAAACAACCTCAACTACTGATGCCCAGAAATACATGACATATACATTAAATATTTTCTACATTATCCAAGGTCAAAGCAAGCAAATAAAATATACAAATGCTATAATGAGATTATAGGAAAAAGCTGAGCTTTCTCCTGAAGGCTCACTGTCACAAGCATTCTTAAAATACAAACTAACATATTTAGGTGGGTGATAAACCAGACACACATTCAGTGCAATTGAAAGGGTAGTGAAATGTTAATTAAGCTTCTCTTTTTCAATGCTGTTTTGTAAATCCTAATGCTAACTCCTCAGCAGTTCGACTTCTTGAATTTAAACTAAGTCTCTCTGAAAGAGAAAAAGCTTTCCTCATTCGAATCAACATATTTATTGGTACTGTTTTGAAATTAAGTACGAAATTTCCAAAGGCACAGAAGGCAATTCCAACATGCATCTGCAAAGACATTTCTCTTCCATACACACAAAGCAAATCTTTCCACCTTGCCAGCTCAGAGCTGGATGGCAAAGTGCCTGTACAAATACCCCACTGATGTGTATATTTCATACTTGTGTGCAGAAATCAAATCTATGTGAGAGCAGGGGTATCGACAAGGGGAAGAAAACCCCACAAACAACCGAGCTCTTTGTACTTAACACTGTCACCCAACTGAGTTAATACTACTTCAGTATGCAAGACAACTTTCCTCCTTGACCACTGTCATTAAAGGTGACCATGGTTCTGCCCCTGAGGACAGCTGCCAACCCCATTCTCGTCCTGGTGAGCGGCTCTGCACACCACTACAGATCAGAGCTACAGGAACTGAGGCCTCCAGCTCAAGACTGCTTTGGGAAGACTTGTCCCAGCATTTAACAACTTCCTTACTTTGGACAGCCCTCATCAATGTCAGCAAGCACTGCCTAGGAAGATGAGCATCCACTGGCTTCAAAATCACACTTAAAAGGAAAAAAAAAAAGAAGAAAAATAAATCCCACCATGCATGCATGTTTATCTGAGAGAACAAATGTGCTTGTTTGCAAGCACGTATGGAGCCAAGAGCACTGGAGTCAATGAAAATATGCTGCAACTGGCAACGTGCTTCAGGCATGTCTAGAAATAAAAGCAAGGACCTGGTGGGGAGCCAGTACAGAAATGTCCACCTGAGCCAGCACAGGGAGCCTGGGGGGTAACAGCCAAGTGGTTACGTGGCTTTGTACCATGTGGCTCTTGGAGGCTTTGTACCTGTGGGGCTGTTGCTATAAATTAAAGAACATGCAGCCATGAAAAGAAATCAACTTTTTGTGTCTTTTTAAATTGCTCCATTTCACTGAAGTGCTGAATTTAAATATTACCAGAGAGCTTATTTAGTATTGTCATCTTAGAGAGATAAAAATTACTAGCCAGATACAGAAAAAAAGAGGGATGGATTAATGTAAAATCTAATGAAACTTCTTCCTGTGCTGGGGATAGCTGCAGCCTGATCTTACTGCTAACTGGGAAAGTGAGCTCAATTCCTACTAGCCTCTCTTCTGTCCTTGGGTCCCTGAGCACAACAGCAACACTACAGAGCCTTGCTTCTTACTAATTTTATTGTTAATGATAGAGGCTGAGAGCAGCAGTACAGTGTAGTCTCAGGAAGACTTAGATTTCAGTTGTGAAAATCATCATTGCAGCAACCAGGGCATAGAAATGGCTTTTTTTCTGGCTTAAACTCCAAAGAAACTCACTGCTTAGGCATCTGAATTCACTGTTGGGTACATCTCTGGTACCAGTAACATGCTGCAGAAATTCAAAGGCAAATAGGTTTTCTTTACCCACTCCCAGAAAATGTGTGAAATACACCTAGGGACCCAAGAAATGTTCCTTTCTCTCTGTTTACATCCAGAGGTCTGCTCTATACGTATAATCCTTCTATTTAAGGAATAGTTCCTTCTATTCAAGGAATTATTCATTCCTTCCATGGACTGAACTTTTTCAGGATTTACTCTGGATTTCCATTATTGCCTTTCCTTACAAAACTACTTAAGAAATTATTTCAAGAAAAACAAAGACAAAAACCTCATGCATGCATTCAAACATAGTTCTATTTAATACCATGCACAGATTAATAAAACCTTTCTGAAAGGTCTTACTGAGCTCCTCTTAATACCGCACAACTATTGCAGACCTGCTGAGTAGAATACAAAATGCACAAAGTTTTGGGTTTTTAAAGCTGTGTTTTCAGCCAGACACTTCAATTCAGGATTCCTTTGTGGCAGAGGCAGAGATTCAAAGCACTTAATTCATTCTAGGCATCACACTCTAATCACTCTTGAGTCCATAATATGTTTGTCAGATAGTCATATTTAAATAACCCATGCACTATCTGCATGATTTAGGGGAACAAAACAGAGCCTAGAGCAGCAATAGCTGTACAACTAACATTAACAACAAATAAATCTCCTATAAAATATTCTTTCCTTAATTTAAAGCCAAAGCAGTAGGAGGAGATAAATTATGCAGAAACTTTGGAATCCCAGGTCCATATATTCTAAATATGCAATTTCTTGAAACGTATGAGAAATTTATGAACAGGCTCCATTGTGGAAAGTATTTATTTCTAGCACTATTATGGATACAACGGTATTGTACAATAATCAAGCTCATTTTTTCCTCTCATACCTAAAACTGCATTCTAAACACAGACTGAATGATGTCAACTGACAGTAAATAACACATTTCTCTCCTCAGTTCTGTGGTGCCCTGTAACTCCTACGCATCGGCCATGTTTCAGCTAGTCTTTGTCTAAAAGTATCCACAGAAAGACGTAAAATTACATATTTTAGCAGTATTCAAGTTACAGAAAAAGTAGCAAAAAGCCATGTGAAAATGTGGTCCAATGGAAATGAGTGAAATTTCTGTCCTTGACTTTGGTGAGGACATTGCTTCACCTGACAAAGTTACAGTGAAGCTCATCCTCCTAATTCATCCCTCTGGGACAGCAGATGAAGGGATTGCACAGAGGGAGGATGATGTACAGTGGATAAATATAATGAAGGCTGACAGCCTTTACTCTGCTTTCCTTGATATTTAAAGGCTTGTGTCAATTTTATTTTCCAGGTGATAAAATATAACTACCACTACCTCAAGATGCACTATAAACATGACATAAATTCCAGCATAAGTAATCAAGAAGTGGCTGCAACAGGACTCAAAGAGGTCACAAAACCTGCACAGGAACACAGGACACAGATGGAAAATGCCAGGTTCCTCTAACACCTGGATGCACTTCAGAGCTGCAGGTCCCATTATGAAGATGCTGGTTTTTTAACAGTCACTGCAAAGCCTAAAAATGAGAGCTTCACTGAGAATGACCAGCTACAGGTCATATGTGTTAAGTTATACTAATATGTATGTCCAAAACTGATACAGGTTATTCTGTGGATAACTGTCATTGTAAACCTCACATATATATGTTACTAAGTTTAAAAAATACAGGCAAAGCCTAAGTAAACTTGGCTGAAATTGATAAAAGGTCACCCATATCCAGAATGGCAGCAGTATTTCACTTTTAAACCAATTTTAGATAAAGATGTGTATGCTATGTAGTCTTGGTCTCACATAATATTAACTGTCAAGATAAAGCATGAGGAGATGAAATTGTCTTTCAGATCTACCATGACTCAAAATACTAATGAAAGTGCCTATTTTCAAGAATGTTCCTCCCTAATGCATGATACAATGAACAGCGAAAGCAATATGCATCTGTTCAAGTATACATTTAAACCTCCAAAAGGTCATGAATAATGTGAACTACACTGACCTAAAACTAAGAGTGGCAGAATTATGTAGGCAAAAGAAATTTCCACCAAGTGGGAACGTAGTGATTTTGGCAAAGGCAGTCACTTTTCACTGCTGTTGTGTTAGCTCCAACCAAAAAAACCCAAACTACAAATAGAATTATTTGCAATAGCTTGCATAGCTGAGCATAATACAGGCTGATATATTTATGCTAATTCTACTTTGCTCTTCCATCAAAGACTTTTAAGACAAAACTCTCCACACATACAGCAGTGTCACCACTGAGTACTCTTTCTATTTCAATGTGCAGTGAAAATGATGAGGCTTAAAGCAGGACATTGTCATAACCAGAAATGCTAACACTCTTAAGTTGAAATAGCTGCTGGAAAATCCATGGAGGTATAAACACCTGGAAAGCAGGAAAGCAACCTAGTACCTATACTTACATACTAACTCCGTAATGTATGTCTAGAGCTCACTGGGAGCTGGATAGAGATGCCTCTTCGAAAAAACTTGAGAATGTATTTTGCTTCTTTTTAGTTGTGAAATCCATCACTGTTGCACCTCCTACCCCGCAGCAGTAATCCACTCTCACTGATGCTTCTGGGTTAAATACTACCTTATAGATACCTCACAAGGATGAAAACTCTTATTATTTAGAGCAATACTACAGGCTGTGTTTGTAAGAGCTGTAGTGGAAATCAGTTATGGTTTTTTTGGACCTCTGTATTGTTTAGACAGCATTGTGTTCTTTGCAATAATTTCAGTTGCTCATTTAATCCAAAAAAAGAGAAGGGCCTAAAAATTATAATAAGGAATACAATGTTTTATTGCATTTGGAGCCTTATATAAATATTTCTATTTCAGTGTGCATTTTATGAGAATGGTACTCTAAACACTTCACAGAGCTTTAGGAAATATCCTTACTGCTTGTTCATCAGCCAGTGTCAATGGTCTCAAGTCCAAGCCACTTTTATACTTCTAATTCTACATATCTCCATAACCATCATGTTTTAAATTTACAGCTTATCCTGTGGTCTCCTGAGCCACACAGTTTTCCTAATATCTCTTATGCAGTTTTAGAAATCAACACAATTCCCTTCTTCAGTACAGGATACTTGGCCCTGGTGTTCAGTTACATTTCAGAAATTCATTAAACCCTAATATAGATCCCTTTTGTACCAAGTCCCACCTGCTTGGTCCCTCTTCTCTGAAAAAAGGGGGATTTTTACTTCTCTCCTACTTCTCCACTTCTTCACACTGCTACCTGGAAGGAGCAGTGCTATCTGCGCTACACTTTTCCTTTCTTCTCTACTGATGGGAAAAGCTAGCATCTCATCTCCTTGCTCCTGATAGATGCCCTTCAGGGCCATGCTTGGATTTGGCATCCTGGTAAATGACTTCTTTTTCCTGGTGGCAGTGCTTCTATGTGTGAGGGAGAAAAAAAAGTTAATTGGGGATTCACTGTTGCAAAATGGGGGAAACGGAGGCAGGAAAACAAACTAATTTCAATTAGAAGCTCAGCAAAAATTATTTTAATGGATTACTATTCATTTTAGTTCTCATCTCAAGTCCATGGTAATTCTTAGCAAGCCCACTTTCAGAGTGAGACATATTTTAAGCCACAGAAATCTTTATGGCAACAGGTTCTGTAGCAATCATATGCACTTGCAAAGAAGGAAATAAAAATCTGTCTGCAAAAATGGAGATACACCTGCATTCTAGTATTACCACAGAAACATCACCTCACTAGCCAGATTTTCAGACTCCATCACTCATGTGATCCCCTCAACAACACTGCCAAGTCTGGTCCTCAACAACAGAAGCACAAGTGTCATCAGTAACCAGGCAGCTGGGAAACAGCTCAGTAACTTCTGCAGCATCCCTCACCAAAAAAAAAATGATAGTTATTAACTCACCTGCAGAACATACATCTTGATAGCAGTATTTTCAAAATGCCAATTCTGAGCCATTTTGTCACACTGGGATAAATTAAACAAATTTCCAAATCCTTTAAATGTTTGAAAACTTGTATGAATGTTAAAGCACTCTACTGCAGCACACCGGTGCAGCTATGGGATTGGACTTGGCCTTAATTACACCATGGAATAAGCCCTAAAACGTAAATCAGTTTGGCTTAGAAGAACTTTTTATCTTGGAATTCTAAGAAATCGAGCCAGATTTAAATGGATAAAGTACAAGTATAGATTTTCAAAATTAATATCTATATTAAATATGCAGTGTGCCTACCAACACAGCCCTGTGGTCAAAGACTCAAGGACCCATAACCAGAAGACTTCTGTAGCTTCATCTCCTTCATAGCTACTGCTGTATGGCAACATCAAGCTGAGCCTTCAAAACTCATCAGCACTGAAACACACACACCTAAAATGGCATATTCTTTGGGGAAACAGTCTCTGTTCACTATTTAAGTGACAGCAGTGCTCATAAAATCTTGGGTAGCTGATATTTAAGGTTGGATCTCACTACAAAGCGCATGCTTCTCTGCCAGTACTTTTTCCCCTCAACTAATACTTTGAGAATCACTTCTGAGCTCTTCTGTCTGCCTACAAGGCCTCAGCTGTGTCCTGCACAGCAAGCCAAGTCAAAACCTGGACAGTTTCCCCATCTCCCATATATGGCTTCTATGGTTGTCCACCTTCTGTATTTCACTTCTATGGAAGGGAACTGAGCAGCAATGCCACCTCGTATAGGAAATTTATTTCTTATTTCCATCAAAAGACATGCAAGCAACTAAGCCTGATGATAATTCCCAATCTGTAGAAAAAACAGGGATCTCTTCACCTTAGTCATCCACACTGTCTTATCCAGCAGGTACCTGCCAGACCTAAAAATGCAGTCAGAGCTGTGGAGGATGATAAAGAAAACACTTCCTCCACTAGATTTGGAGTCCAGACTGGAAGCAGCCCTCCAGTGCAGATACTCAAAGTACCAGGCTATACCTTGTATTATACAAATGTCTCAGACGTGGGTGTCAAGCGGATGGTGCCAGACTCTTTCTAGTGGTGCCAGTGATAGGATAAGGAGTGATGGCCAAAAACAAAAACAGAGGAAATTCCACCTCAGCATGAGGAAAAACTGCCTTACATTGAGAGTGGCAGAGCACTGGAACAACTGTCCAGGGAGGTTGTGGAGTCTCCCTCTCTGGGACATTCAAAATCCACCTGGACGCCTTCCTGTGTTACCTGATCCAGGTGATCCTGCCTTGGCAGGGGACTTGGATAAGATGATCTCTACAAGTGCCTTCCAACCCTAACAAATTTGTGATCCAGTATGTAGAGACAGATCCTTCCCCAGCACTTTCTTTCAAAGGCTTCCACTTTAAAACAACAACAAAAAAGTATTTGCAAGTTTTCTTTAAATAAAGAAAAGAGCAAAAAAAGACCACATAGGGTACTTGACAAGGAAATTGGATTGCTAACCCTGCTCCAGTGCAATTAAATAATTTTTAGCAAGTAGGACATTTCAGCTGAAATAGGAAGACCAACTCGGTTCTTCCTCAGGAGGTCAGAAATTCACCCCAGTTTGGAGACTGGGGATATGATTCTATCTCCCATTTCTCAAAAGAGTTCAGCAATCTCTGATTTTACGTACATAAACACTACTGCCAGCTCGTTCTTGTGGGAAACGCAAAATTTACCCAACTGCCATAAAGATCCTAAAATATCACATTGCCACGTTTAGACTCTTAGTTATTGATGGAAGTTCTCGAAAACCATTTACAATGAAAAATACATTAAAGGAACACAGTATCAGAGGTATGAACAGATTTTATGTGAAAAAACAACCATAAACCCACAATGAAAACAGCTTCAGTTAGACACTCTCTTGCAGTTACTAATCCTGCAAAACTCCAGAAATGTTTCACTACATGAAGACCCAAAATAAACAAATACAGCTCAGAAAAGAAAAACAATTTCAACAATTTACCCAGTGAAAAAAACAGAAACCATAAAGAGCTATTATAAATGGAAAAAGGTATCATACCTAAAATTTCCTTTCCTTTAGAGATGTATATAGTAAAAGAATCTTTTGAAAATGTGTATTTTCAAAGTTTCAAAACAAAGCTTAATAGCACCTTCCTGAAGTTTCTTACATGTTGTGAAAATATATTTGAAAGAAATAGTGCCCTGGCATACAGAATATTTCTTATAATACTTGTCAAGATTTTACAAGCAAGAAACAAGAAAGCCATCTAATTAATTATAATTAAGTATTTTCTTACTTTAACAGCTTGTTACATGGAAAATTCTTTTTAATAAATTCTATACATGAACACAAGCATTTAATCTTAGAAATAAATATTAAAATATAGCTAATTAACATCTGCTTCTGATTAAAAACTTACAAGGCCACCTTTAATAGGCAATACAGTAGTCACAATTAAAAAATGAGCATGGTAAAACCAGTACCATTAGAAAAATGATAATGTTCAGCCAGGGGGATACAATGGGTGGCCTAATTCTGACAACTGTGGACTTTGAGCTGCTCTTCTGATTAGCTGTGGGGTCTTGTTTGTCAAAACTCTTTGTATTAAACAGCCTTTTCTGTAACATGAGATATTATTGCAGTAATGTCAGCATGGCTATTTAAAAATAATGTCTACAACCTAATTGCCCTGAGTTAACCATTTCTAAGCATTGCAATTCTACACATGTGAAATATTGCATTTTTTTTCTTAAATAAACACACTATAGAAGTTTTGACTAGGGAAAAACAAATTGAGTGCTTTTAAAATTACATTTGGAAAAAAAAAAACAACAAAAACAAATCATACATGATTTACAGCAGCGTTCAAGGGCACTGCAACCTTCATAGCAACTCCATGAATTATATCTTTTATTTTTGAGTGGTACAGCTATGTTTTTCTCTAGATAAGAAGACATTTTCCCACATCACAGGATAGTTCAATCCCTTTTTCTCCAACCTCATGTCTAAAGGTACATGTTGTTAGAAGTCAAGAAAGAAAACTGAAGGCATGCATAACATTATGTCTTGAAGACGTATCTCTATATCACAGAGTTCTTCAAGCAGATGGTTAAACATACCAGTTTTGGCACTGAGACACAATGCAATTTAGGTCTTCATTGCAATGATGATGTTGCAGTTAATGATCACAGCTGTATAACTCAACAGAAGTGCTACACTTGTGCATGGTCACACGGTTGTGAGTGTAACCCCTCAGACTATACCAGCATTGACTCCAGCTGTTGAGGTGTTTGCTGTTAGAATACATTGAGTATATTTTCTTCTTGGTTGCTGTATGGGAAATACGTGCCACAGAGTCCACATGTTAAACTACAGCTCTTCACAAACTGTTCACAACCTATTTAACTAAAGATGAACATCCAGCTAGCTACTTCTCAACAAGCATCCAAATGCAAATTTGACACTCAAAGTGGGGCTTTGTATTACTGTTTAATTTAATGACCTTACACTAAAACAATATTAATTCTCAATTTAGAAATTTAGAATTCAGATTCTTTTGAATGGCTTTTGCCTATCTGAGGGCTGTGGTGAAGTTATGATGAGGATGCTAGAAATTCTTCCCAGCCACTGATTTGAAGAAACCATAAAATCCTCACCATCTTAAAGAAAACAAAAGCTGAATTGAGTCATGACCACTGCATTTAATTAAATGGAGAGAGGAAGGCAGTGCAGGGAGAGTGGAGGCATCCCAGCTCCAAAAAAACCCCAAACCAAACAAACAAACTAAAGAAACCCAAAACCTGGAATTGTGAGTGTGGGGACAGACAAAAGGAAAGTGAGAAATGACAAGACACAGACAGGTAGAAGACAAATGCCATTAACCAGGCAAAGATCAGAGAGCTGAAGGTGTTGGGAATAGAGAAGGAGGCACTGAACAGTGAATTGGCAAGCAGGAGCAGACAGGGACAGAGAAGGATTATAGGAAAAAGGAAGAGACAACTCAAGTTCTCTTCCTCATCTTCTCTCTTGCAGCTCTTACATCCTGCAGAAGGAACAGAGCTGGCATAAGGGCACTGTGGAGAAAGGCAAAGCTCTCAGTGAAGCTCCTCCTGAAGCAAAGCTCCTGCTAACCTGTGAGTTGCAGGAGAGAGATACAGCTTCTCTCTCCTGCAGACTCTGCCTGGGGCACACTGTCTGCTCAGCTTAGAAGGCTGGGGCAAAGGAGCTGGCACTGGGTGGTTGGCAGGAGGATATCACAGAGGGATACCAGGAAAGAACATCATGCACTTTCAGGATGAAAACACAGAGTGGAGTGAATCCAGCAACCAGAAATACTGACCAGTCAACTGAATGAGTGCTGAGGTTTGCTGCAGACTCCTGAGTAAATCCAGTTCTTCTTTTTGGTAATGCTTCAGAACCTTTTCACGTGCTGACTGCATGACCAGATACACAACAGGCTTGTCCCCGGGGAGTCCTGAACTAGGGATGCTCTCCACCCTGTCCTCACACATGCTCATAAGACTATTGGTTAGGAAGACTTCTTAAACTACTCCCCATTCCTGCCCTCCCTGAGAGTATTGGACTACTCCAAGGTTGCTACATATCCATTCTCCTCTAAGATATGTGATACACAGCCACATTAATAAATCTCTCCTCTTCTGTAAACAAAGGTAAATCTCCAAACTGGAAGTTAAATACAGGACTGATACTGGCTGCCCGAAGTAACACAAGAAATTTATCCCAAACCCAGAAATTGGATAGAGGTATGCCAATCTCATATCTACTGTTTTATCTTCATTAAGAGATGAGTATCAGCAAAGTTTTTAAGTAGTTAATTGAAATTACTTAACCTTGCATGACACAGTTAGGATGCCTAGAGCAGACAAATAATGGGATGCAGAAACCAAGGTGCCAAACCTCAAGTGAGGATACATGGAGTCTGTTTTTTCGTCTGCTCATGCCTGCCTCAGAAAGGTAACCTCTCCTGCCCAGCTGCCCTGCCAGAACACCGTCCCCACCACTGCTGGGGAACTTAGTCCCTCCACTGAAGATGTCCCTCAGTTCCAGTTCCAGCTCATCACTGATTTGGACTGGTTTCAAGGCATTCTTTAAAAGCTAATGAAAAGGGAGGGCTGGCTGTGTCAGCCCAGCCAGGACTGAATGCTGCTTTCATCATAAATCATGAATCCAATCTTTTCTGTTGACAAAATGAGCAATATATTTCCAACAAAACTACAGACCTACTCGTGCATCTGTATGAACACAATGCATTGAATCCCATTTCTCAGATAGCAGAAATAAATCCCATGCAGCATGACACGAGGAAGGTAAAAATATGAAATGTGATTGTGAAATTAGGTTAACTTGTGATCATAAAAATTAACACAGATCTTTGAATGGTCCTGGTGTCGGTCCATGGCATAGCTAAAATGGTTTTGCTGCCTTAATTTCATACTATGTTTGAAACGTATCTAGAATTTCAAGTTCCCAATTCCTCAGCTGACAGAAATGGCTTCTGAGATGATTTTCACATTCTGGGAACAGATTTTTACCCTTAAATTAGCCATGTGTACTCTCAGACTTAACATTTTGTCTTGAAATAAAACAGCAGCGATAATTGTTAATTTAAGACCCCACACAATGCAAATTTATGTTCTGGAGCCAAATACGCTGATTGGAAACAGATGAACATGAAATGCTTTTTACTGAGCAGAATTAAAACTAAGTATTAGTGAAATGTGTTCCTAATTTGACATATGACACATCAGACATTGATTACTGATTTTTTTCTTTGCTACAATGAAATACCAGAAGTGCCCTATTAATCTTTCAAGAATTGTACAACCGTGGTTACGAAGTGCAACATGTTCAGTTCCTGCCCCTCCGGCTCACATGGGTTTCAGCTGGCTTACTTGTACTCACCAAGGATGAAACTACTCTTTCTGTTACTCCTGACACTGGATTCCTGACACCTTTTGTTTTGGAGCTTTAGTGACAAAAATAAAGATTTTAAGCTTTAATGCTTATCTTCACTCAGACCTTGAGATCAAGCCCAGAGTGTTATGGATGGATTTGTGACTGAGGACTGCTTTCAAAATGGGCAGGTAAAGGAATAGAGGGAACTATCAGCCAGCCAGCCTCACCTTCCTATCTCGAAAGGTGATGGAGTGGCTCATTCTGGAGGCCATCTCTATCCACATGGATGACAAGAAGGTGCTCAGGAGTACCAGTTTATTATCTTACTAGTATCAGTTTAGTACCTCACGAAAGGTAAATCATGATTGACCAACTTGATTGCCTTCTGTGATGAAACAACTACCTGGATGCATGAGGATCCAGAGAGCAGTGGATATTGCCTACCTTGACTTCAGCAAGGCTTTTGACCCTGTCTCTCACAACATCCTCTTAAGCAAACTCAGGAAGTGTGGGCTGGATGCCTGGACAGTGAGGTGGATTGAGAACAGGCTAAACAGCAGATCCCAGGGGTCATAATCAGTGGCACAAGGTCTAGTCAGAGGCCTGTCACCAGTGGTGTCCCCCAGAGTTCTATACTGGGCCCAGTACTGCTTAACTTGTTCATCAGTGATTTGGATGAAGGGGATGAAGGGGCAAGTGCCTCCTCAGCATGTTCACTGATGACACCAAGCTGGGAGCAGTGGCTGATTCCTCAGAGGGTGTGTGGCCCTGCAGAGGGACCTCAACAGTTTGGAGAGATGGGCAGAGAAGAATCTTCTGAAGTTTAACAAGGGCAAATGCAGGGTCCTGCACTTGGGGAGGAACAACTGCATACACCAGCACAGGCTGGGGGCTGACCTGCCAGAAAGCAGCTCTGCAGAGAAGGACCTGGGGGTGCTGGGGGACAACATCTGTCCATGGGCCTGCAGTGTGCCCTCATGGCCCCAGAGGTGTCCTGGGCTGCATTAGGAAGGGCATTGCCAGCAGGCCGAGGGAGGTGATCCTGCCCTCTCCTCAGCCCTGCTGAGGCTGCATCTGGGGTGCTGTGTGCAGGACTGGGCCCCTCAGGACAAGAGAGACATGGAGCTCCTGGAGGAAGTCCAGCAAAAGATGATTAAGGGGCTGGAGCATCTCTCTTATGAGGAAAGGCTGAGGGAGCTGGGCCTGTTCAGCCTTAAGAAGAGATGACTGAGAGGGGACCTCATCAATGTGTATCAGTATCTGAAGGGAGGGTGCCAGGAGGATGGATCCAGGCTCTTCTCAGAGGTGCCAAGCAATAGAACAAGAGGCAACAGGCAGAATCTGATCCACAGGAAGTTCCACCTGAATATGAGGAAGAATTTCTTTACCAGCAGAACTTCTTTACCAAGCACTGGAACAGATTGCCCAGAAGGGTTGTAGAGTCTCCCTCACTGGAGATACTCAAGAACTGTCTGGACAAAATTCTGTGCCATGTACTTTAGGATGACACTGCTTAAGCAGGCAGGTTGGACCAGATGACCCACTATGGCCCCTTCCAATCTCACCCATTCTCTGATTCTGTGTGACTCAGTATTTGGAAAGTAGTAGTAATAACCAAATAAGTAACAGAAAGCTCTGAAGTACTGAGGCTACCAGGGCTCGTTTGCACTGCAGGTCTCTGTTACAAAAAGCTAACGCAATCTGCTGAATGGAAAAACAGTAACCAAAGTACAGGCTGGGAATAACGGATGGTAAAAAGCCTGGAACTACTGGAGTACTTCCAAAAAGGATTCTGCAACATTGACACATACATGGCTGTGGGACTGAGGGCAAAAAGAGAAAAGAAAGCCTGAATCTTTCTGAAATGGCATTCAAGTATATACTTGCAACTAATGAATCTGACAACCCAATCGACTAGTAAAGGTGGAGGAAGAGAAACTCACTATCACAACATACCTCCTGAGACAGCAGAGGAGGACACAGTAAAATCATTGTGGAATTGGTCTCCTTTTATCAACCCCTGGGGAAAAAAATGTGCATTTTAATTCAAAAATGTACCTGTAAAAGCAGAATGCCAAACTCTTGTCCACACTCCCAGCAGGTGAATGTAGTGCTCCAGAGGATTCTGAAAAAAGAAGACAAGAAAAGAATATATGAAAAAGGCATTAAAAAAACCCAAAACACAACATAGCAGTAACACTGTAGGTGCATGCATGTCTGTGTTGAAGGTCATGGAAACAGGACACCAAGGCCAGTCCATGCCAGGGGAAGGGAGGGGAAGAAGTGCAAGGCAGCCATGACAGCAATCAGGACTATTTCACATGAAAGGTGAGATAAATGATGACATCAGTGCGGCTGAAGCCTACGAGCTGTGAAATAATAACAACTAATTAAAAGGTCATTAGGGAAGTCTCAAACACAAGCTTGCACATGATGCAGTATCTGATGTGCAAGATGAAATGCATCTGTGCTGGGGATCAATGAATAAATGCAAACAGGGCCAAAATGCAATTTTTAATTCACTGACAAAGGACAACAAAAAATTGTGCCTTTAAAGTCCTCATTATAGATAAACAATCTCTTTTGTTGTGTTTTTGGCTACTTCCAAATAAAGAAGAAAGAAAATACTGAAAAGAAAAACCACAACTCTGTTTCTATGATAAAAATTTTGTAGGGCATGGAATCGTTGCCAGCTACTTTACAAGTAACTGAGGAAAAAATATCAATATGTAAATGTTAGTGTTATTTCAGGGCAGCTGCTAGTTGATTTTGACATGAAAATATGGAATGTACAGTGATGATCTGTTTTCCCATACCAAAGTTAAGGTCAAAGAGCAAAATATTTGTGTGCTTAAAAATCCTCCACACCTCCCTTGCTGGGAGAGATGACAGGGTATGTTCCAAGCTGACAACAAAAAGCAAGAAAAATATACTCTTCGATTTTTATATGTCTATATGTAAAAATTTTGCCTTTTTCCCCTTAGTCTCTTTCCCTTTTCTAAAACATTTATATTAGACAATGCTTTTTTAAACCATGGCAATATTGTATTTACGAAACACCACTCCTGTCTAGTCAATCAATATATCTTTCATTCCATATGAAACACCTTCTCCTTTTTCTCCCCAAAATTATTAATTACATTTTAGAGTTTTAAACCAATTAAAGTTCACACAGAAAAAAAATCCAAACCTTTGTATTTTGTGTCACCTGACACAAATATGATTGCAAATATCCTCACAATAAATTGGCTGACAGAAAAGCATATGATTTTAAAATTTTGAGATGATATTCCTGTAATAAAGCATTTGTATATGCAATAGGTAAGGGAAAATAACTCAGTGTATTTCTTTGGGAGGAAAACACCTCTGCTGCGGGATGCGGCTTTCTACATGTCTTTTTGTATGGAAAAAAGGCAGTGATGGAGGAAGAGGAGAAGCAGTTTTTCTCTCAGCTGTGAGGCTGCTGACAGCAAACAGAAGGGCAGAAATGCCAAGCTGAGGAAGACCCAGTAACACAATGACTTTTAAGAGAGCTCCAGAACACGGTTATCACATAAGTGCAGGCACAAAAGAGTTTTCTTCTTCCCGTACCAACAAGTATACACTTTTACTTTCTAAATGATACAAGTATATAGACATAATAACTCACATACAGGTGGTTCATTCCAACAGTAGTAATTCAAACAGACACATTTATGATATGAATGTCATAGTGGAATATGTTGTTTAGTGAACACCAGTGTACACTATGTTAAGAATATATAGCCTATTTTATCTTCTAAGTGTTAGAAAGAGGTCACAGTAATAAAAAGTGGAAGTATTAATACTGGAGTAGTTCTTGTACAGTGAGTTGCCATAATCCTCTTGTGCCACAATACACATGCTGCTCCAGGTCTCAAAGATTTCCCAAGGGAGTATCCATTAAACTGTGAAACCACCAGGAAAACACACACCACATGGGCTTCACTGAGCTTGGCTCTGGACCCGGGACAGAAATGTCTGAAGAAGATATACATACAAAACTCAAACAGATAAATGTTCTGTGGAGCTTTTAGTGCATGACTGGTTTCATCATTCATGCCACAGAACAAAATCCCACCTATTTAGCATCTGCAGCAGCAGTGTGCACTGACAGAACTGTTGATGGATAAAGCTTATAGAGTAATGTGGAGGCAGACCAAGTTCTGAGCTAAGTTACAGATTGTATGAGTTCCTCAACATAACACACAATATTCTTATGACTACATGTCTCACGCATGGGATCCCAAAGCAGTGTCTTGGGTTATGTAACAAAAAAAAAGTGTATTCTATTTCATCTGTTAAAAGCAGTTGGGGAGACTTTTTTCTTTATCTCTTGTAACTCCAGTGGGACAGATGCCTTCTGATAATGGGCCAGCTGTTAAAAACAGGTGGGGCAGTGTTTCTTATCTCTTCCACCACTGTCCACCCTCTGGCTTGGGAGGGGGATATCTTCTGTTAATGGGCCATCAAGGCTCACCAGTGACATGACACATTACACCATCCCATTGTGAGATGCTCTACCCAGTGGGGAGGAGCCAGCTGTTCCTACCAAGATAAAAACTGAGATATAGAAACACCAAGCAGCCTGTTTTCCACTGGATTCTCAGAGGAAGACTGGACCCATCTCACCCCCACTGGACCCTACCCTTTCTACAGGATCATCTCTACTCCAACAGAACCACATCTGTTTCACCAGGAGAATTTATTTGGACTGCTTCCAACACCCTGAACAGGGTGTCAGGTCATACCTCTGACTCTGCCAGGGTTTCTAGGGTTTTTTTGTTTGCTTACTTGTTTGTTTGGTTTTGTACTACTACATTTGTATTTTTAATATTCCTGCTAAATAACTGTTATTCCCTTTCCCAAAACTTTGCCTGAAAGCCCGTAACAGCAAAATTACAATAATTTTGAGGGAAGGGGGTTTGCATTCTCCATTCCAAGGGAAACTCCAGTTTTCCCTGGAGTTCTCAAACCAAAACAAGCAGCAGCATGGACAACCCTCAGTGAGGACTCATGTCTCTGCCAGCAGGACAGCAAATCCTCAGACAGGCAGCATTGGTAGATGCAGGATGGACAGCCCAAGGCAGAACCAATTGCCCTGTTGAAACAGATGAACTGTTCTGGTAATAGATGTCTACTAGCACTTTATCAGTCTAAGATAGTGGCCTTCAGCAACACATTTCAGACACATCTCTTAATCAACACAACACCCTTAGCACAGCTGAGAAGGGCCATATATACCTCTGTGAGTATTTTTAAACATTAACACAGAACTGCAAGAAAAAGTAGAGAAAATGAAGAATATAGCATAAATTTCAGTAGAATTTATGAGCAAGGACTTATCAGGATAGCTAAAAGCACCAGATCCTCCCTTCCCAATTTAATATACTGTTTAGTATAAGAGGTGTCACATGAATATTTTTCAAGTACTTATTACTCATGCAATGCAATTCTTACACGTTTAGCAAGCACCATGGCATACCCCTGCCACCAAATTTTGGTTACTCCAGCTACCTCCCTGCATGGCCCAGTTCCAACGCAGAAGAACCCAGAAAGGCCACCAACAAGTTACATGCACTTGTTTTTCTCCATGAAAATATTAAAGGAAGATAATAAATAGACAAGAAATAAACAGACTCTACTTGTTCCACTCCTTTTGTGGAATTTGCAGTACAATTACAAGGCCAGCCCTGCATTCGAAAAACCAACCTCCTTGTGATAAACCAATACCAAATGCTTCACACCTCCAAGAAGGCAACTTATGTCTGACAACTACTCTAGTTGATTCTTAGGTGCTTTTTAATTCTTTCTTGGATTTCTTCCTGGAGGTGGAGGCCCAGGATTTAACTTCTCCTGCAGTTGTATGACTCAGATGAAAATACAGCAGGATATGTTGCTGTACAGCTTTACACTGGATGCACAGTAGAGTTTGGAAATGTTTGTTACCGTTGAGAGCTCAGTGCTTCTTCCTGGTGAAGGATGGACCTGTTTCCTGCAAGCAGACACAGTGGGGCACAGCTGCCATGGTGTGCACTAACAGCTGTGCACAGTCACCATTCCACTCCTTTCTCACTGACACTCTTCCTTAGATATTTTTTCCCCTCTAAGTAACTTAACAAGGCCTGTGCAAGCAGATTTGTATCACAGAATCAGAGAAGGGTTTGGGCTCCAAGGGACCTTAAAGGTCCTTTGGTTCCAACATCCCCACCATGGCCAGGGCACCTTCCACTACACCAAGTTGGCTCAAAGCCCCATCCAGACTGGTTCACTCCAACAGGAAAGATTGATCTCTGCAATGCTTTCTCTTAGGAACATTAAGTGCCCCCACAGTACTTCTCTTAAAAATCAGTAATAGATATGCTGATGTAGTGCCAAACATACAGTAGCTGAGATATGTGCAAAGAACTGATTGGTCATTGGCTCCTACTAGACAGGTGCAAATGGCCTCAACATGAATATTTGAAGCAACTGTCCTTATCTTTTATCAGTTCTCTTTAGGGAAAAAAAAAAAGAGAGAGAAAAAAGTAAGAGAAAGAAGAAACAAAAACACACTCTAAACCATCTGAGATCCAAAACAACATAAGGAAAGCTAATATCAGACTTCTCAAAATCACAAAAAATTAATGACACTGAGTGATTTACACAAAGCTGGTTTCCCTTCTGAGCTCCAGCTACGATTTAATCTCCTCTGTAAGGGCAGAAAATGTCTCACACCAAGACAGGGAGCACCCAAACCAAGACAAGAAACTCTGGACTAGACTCAGACTGTAAAAAAATATTAACTTCTTTAATTATATGGGTGTGAGCCACCAAATTCTCCTCTGAACTGACATTTCTCTGTAGCTTTTTTCTCTATAAAATCCCACTCTCATTCAAATTTCTCTCCAAAAAATCTTTCTGGAACGCCTAGAAAAACAGTCCACCATGGCTGGGCAGCTGGCATACTGCAATGGCTCATTAGCCTAATTTCAACAGGAAATCTCTTATCTGCTGGTAAAATTGAGGTCAAGTGGAAAATTTTAACAACCAATATGGGGAGATCTGTGCATCTTAAAGTTATGTCTGTAACTAGATAAATTCTAAACATTTTTTACCATTTTTCAGAACTGTTAACCATTTTTAACCAATTGTTAAACTGTTAACAATTTTTTGACCATTTGGTAAGGAAAAGGATATGCAGATCATTCAGGAAGGAGTGATGCTCCCTTTCAAGACAGACTGACTGACTTGGGACATAAACTCTCCTGCCTTTTGTGGTGCCAGGCCACTCCAGTAATACAACACATTTAGAAGACTCGTGAAATAATATCTTCATAATGAGGTTGAGACCTTTAGAACTAAGAGTCATTGAAACACAAACAAACTACAGAAAACTCCACCAGTTTTCGTTCCACCAGCGATACTTTTACCTGGTTCCTTGCCAGTTCAATATTCTTACTACAAAAAGCACCCATGATACGAGAAAAACAAATCTCAGAGTCCTGTGATTGGCATTGCATATTCAAAATCTTAAAATCCCAAAGGAAGGAATGACCAAAGCATTCGCTACATAAGCAAGAGCCCAGTGAGAATTTTAAAATGGAGAAAGAGGCCAGCCTAACATCTGGATTTCTTATTTGAGATACATCTGAAGAATGGAAGAGACATCTGTCCCTGGATATTATCAGCAGAGGGACACATCTCATAACAAATTCTCAAAGGCATTGTCAAGGATGTATCTTCTTCAGCATCTCTTATACTCAAAAGCAGGATGCCCCATGCCTGGGGTAAGCATGCAGGCACTGTGGTGAGGATTCAGGGAGTGTAGCTGATTTTTCCCATCTTAACTTGCTGGAAATCAGGGAGTTTGCTTCCTCAGCCTGGCTCCTCTTTAGACAACCACAACCTGAGAATTGCCAAAGCGTATCTCAGTTTAATCTCAGAGATAAGAATCTTAATGAAGAATAATTAAAGCAAAGACTGTTTTGCCTTGTTGATGGAAACTAAAATGAAAGAAAAATGGAATTAAATTATTATAAAACAATTTTCAGATAGACAGCATCATGCCAACTAAATGCATCTTATGAAATGCTAAAATACTTATACCTAAATATACTTTCTATAGCTGCTCTGCTTTTTGCCTTCATGCAGGCATGAACATTAAAATCATAGAAATACCACAACAGGAAACGTGAAAGCCACACATGAAACTTTATTTGAACTACGTGGATAACAAAAAATCTTAATTAGGACACTGCACACACCAACATGTGCAGACACACAGAGAGGAATGCTCTGTACCCAAGCTGGGCAGCCTGTGAGTGCAGAGGGAGCCCGAAGCTGCTGCCCATGCTCTGCTGAGGAGCACACAGAGCATTAAATACAGTAGGAGGTGGGAACCACAAGCTGCACAACATAGAAAAGCTTACTTCTTACATGTTTACCATGAGTGAAATAAAAATCAAAACGCCTCCTAAAAATCTTTGCAAAAATATTAATTGCACCGCTTTTTTGAAAAAAATACCATAATAGAGGGGGGGGAAATGAAACAAAACAAACCCTAAACAATCACGGCAGTTACACAGCCACAAAAGAGAAATGGAAATGTTTAAGAGAATGAAATTCCATTCATCACTGACCTTTGCCTGAATGAAACATTGGGAAATTTTGCTGGCTTTGGTGACTGTCAGCAAAGGGTGATTTAAAAAGTGTGATGGTTTATATAAAATATTCATATTTGGATGTGTCAGTGATCTTGCTCAGGAAGCATACCTGCTGCTTCCCATAATGGAATCCTCTATCCACTTGCATAGCATTTTTTTGTGTTGATCTCAAAGATGGTTGATAATCTCAAAGGTCTTTTCCAACCTATATTCATTCTGTGATTCTGTGTTTTGTTGGCTTTTCTTTTTGTAATGGGTCTCATATAATTACGATTCACAAATATCGCAGGTAGCCTCTCATTCTGAGAGTTAACATTGAACAGATTTTTTAACAAATGTAATTTTATTAACAATTGCCTAATCTACCAAAAATGAAAACCAAATTCTGAAATAAATAACTTAAGTTGGAGAGGTGCAACTGGACCACATTAGAAGCTTACTATCTTTCCTAACAGTTAATCCATGTTATAGATATAAAAACATTTTTATAAAGAGATGTACTTTTTTCATAATTTTAACCAAAAAACCAGAAAGATGAATTCACGTACTGAAAAAGCTAGGCTTGTATTTTTCATGGAAATGCTTCATTAAACCTAAATTCAGAGATTCTGTGAATATTTTCGAGATGTATTTAGCATCCAAAAATCAAACTGTGACCATGAAATAGGTGCTTGGTGTCTGTGGAGACCAAATCTAGCAAATCAAACTGGAATATACAAAGTTGAAGACTGCCTTTTGAAATGTTAGACTTTGCGCACTTCTCCTACATGAAGGCGGCACCATGCAAGTGGAAGGAATATAGTCCATTCCTCTTCATATCCCTGGCCCATCACCCTTGGCAGCAGATCATACACATCTATTATTAACACCTCTTGCTGAAGAAGAGGAGATGAAAACAGGACTTAGCTGCATATGTGCTGAAAGTACCAAAAGGGGATTCTTGCTTCCTGTCTACAGAAGAATCCCTTTGATTTTATGCAGTTACCTAATTAAATTTCACTGTGCATATTAAGTTTTCAGATGTCTACCTATTTTATGCTCAGCCCCAAATCAAAAGAGCACACATTCATAAATGACCCTTTCACTAAAAGAAACAAAACCAAAAACTAAGATAACCTTTGTTGTATGTAAAGAAAGATATGCTCTGCTCTAGTTGTTTCTTCAGTTCAGCCAAGGAGAAGAGATCATGCACATAACTTTTAACTAGGTCACAAACTCTACCTTTCTAATATTTTATTCATGCACCTTGTAAAGCAATGCACATTATTTCAAGTTCCTAGAGGAGCATCATGCTATGAGCAACAGCTCTTTACGAGTGCTTCAATATTGTGTTGGGATTACTTTATTTTAGGGATGGAGAGACAGATCCAATTTCTTCAGTCAGTGAGAAATAACAACATAAAATCAAGATGTCAATCTCTTGACATACTATTTGCTTTAACTTATATTCAATAGTTCTTTGATGAGTTGGTGGATTACTCTAGAGGAATTCTCAAATATACTTGTAAGAAGGAAATGCATCATCCAAAGTCCAAATTAGCCATGCAGAATTTATACCTATATTAGACAATATTTAATGGTCATAATGTTTTTAGAATATATATAGAGAATAACTGTGTGTGAATTTTCACCTGGGAGACAGTGGATATCTTAAAAAATTACATAAGAATTCATCAAGTGCCACAGCTCTCTGCTCATTCACTGGATGTTTAAGCATGCCTGATACTGCTTCTTAGGATCTTGACAATCTGATGCCTTCTTTCAGGCCAGTATTTGTTACACCTGACTAGCAAAGATTCAGAAATTCTGTCTTGAAATTTTCTTTTTTTTTCCCTACCTAGAAAATGTTGGCTATCTACACCACGCTCAGTGCTGCTGAGAAAGACAAGGGCCTTTGCAGAGGTTAAAAGCAGGCTCTGGGCACTGAGCCAACCTCCAAATGTTCTTTGCCCTGCTAAACTGTGTTTGGATTTGCTGTGAGAGTATACAGTATCTGGATAGAAACTCCTGAAATACCAGGGACAACCTAATATAAAAAAATAGGGAAGCAGCAGAAGAAACTGTTTAAGAGCCATTTTTCCACTTCATTTGCTAACAGAATATGGCTTACACAGAGATACTGGACCTGGAGTAGCATATGCCTTTTTGGGTTGGATGTTTGCATTTGACAGCAGAATATTTAATTTCACACTGGACAACACATTTTAAGTCCTTCTAGAAAAAAAGTCAGGATCAAGTCCTGCTGGATGGGTATAGTTGTAAAAATGAACATCATGACAGATAAAAGCAACCAAGTTAAGAATTAACAGTTGCTTTTTTTCTTTCCTACTACCATACATAGAATTTGGTGTGACATCATATTCCATGTAAGCTATTATTGCTATTAATGCTATTATTATGGAGATGCTTGCTCCAAAATGCTATTATTTTGGAGATGTCATGCAAAAAGGTTGAAAAAAGAAAGAAATTAAGGCCTGTTGATATGAAAAGAGAAACCAGTCTCAGAGTACTCATGGGATGCAGCACAGGAAAGAATTTTTCCAGTAGACATGCTGCCTGGAGCAGCACAGGGTGCCCAGTGCCAGACCCATGTTGACCCACCAGAGCCAGGTGAGGAGCTGGAGTGTAGGAGGAGGGGGTGAGGGCACTGTGTTTGCTCAATTATGAAAAGAGAGGCTACAGGGAGACCTATCCACTAACTGCTACAGCCTGCTGGGAGGGGACACAGACTGTGCTCACAGGTGCACAGGGAGGAAAGGAAGCATCGACCAGAGCTGCAACATGGGATATCACAGCCTTATATGGAGGAGAAAACTTTTTATTTCCAGGGAAGTAAAACACTGAAACAGAAGTTCAGAGAGTCAGCTGGACTTTCATGCTTGGAGATGCTCAAAAGTGTCCTGTGCATGACCCTGAGCAACCTGATCAGATGGGACTGAGGTTGGTCAGCAGGATGGACTAGGTGACCTCTGCAAGACCCCTCCAGTCCATACGATTCTCTGAGCTCATCTTGCCACCTCTGTTCCAGTGGTGCCTAAAATCAAGTGTTCCTTTGTCTCACCCTCTCTTCAGCAGCAGATGATCCAGGCATGGAAGACAGAGTAATAAATAAGTACATGTTTAAATTCATCACCATCTATATCCACCTCTTTCTATCTCTCCATGCTTGAAAGACTGGAATATTTGCTTTTCAGTATGCACCCAGCATTTCCTCTGCTCTTTTGCTTTTTGCATCTCTCGGTGATTTACTTGCCAACAGTGCACAAAACATGATGACTTGAGAAAATCAAGAAAACACGAGGAAGAGAACAAGAACCACGTAGAGGAAGAAAAGCATCACCTCTTCTTTTTTAGCAGCAGGCACCTGTAATTTATTCAGCAAGGCAGCAACTTAACAGGCAGTGCTGTGCAGGACTGCTTTGTGTACAGCATTAAGGAATCCGTTCAGGAAAGGGGGTGAGAAGGATAAAAAGCTGCTAATGCCAGTGTTTGACTGACAGTAGAGGCTAAACAGAGGGTGGATGGGCTGTGCAAGCCTGGCTGTCATGCTGAAAACATGCCCGAAATTCCCTGTATTGGTGATATGCAAGGACACACATGATATACTGGGACAAAAATCAAGTGACAGGTATAACAAATGCTGCTATTTAGAAACTGTCTAATCAAAGGAGATGTTCTGATGCCCTAAAACGTGTATTAGGCAGGGAAACTGCCAAAAGTACTCCATAAAGTTCTGTGGTACATATCACATGGACTGAACTAGCCAGTTCAATAATGACATGATCTGCTCCTTGCAGCTCATAGAACACTACACTGAGACAGAACGATGTAATGATTTTGTCAAAAGAAAATAGAAGATATGTAAGCAATATTGAGTTAGGCTGTTTGACTCTCCCCAGTGTTTCTGCCAACAGTACAAGCAAGAACATACCAACATTTGCAGTGATACAACTCAGTAGCAGTATTCCTGGCTGACACTGAGCAACAGTGATCACTGAAATAATTTTTCTGTTTAGTGAAAGTAAATAATAGCATTATTAGAAACTGACAGAGAACAAACAAACTAAAGCAACTCAGCAAACCCCCACAAAACCTGGGTAATTAAACTCCTGTTTTTCACAGCAAGGATGCCTGGAATCTCAACACTGCAAACATGTGACACTTCCCCCGTTCAATTTTCCTTAAATCAGCTCTTTTTCTTCACTATCCTCACCAAACACAAACTACATTTTGAAAGGATCAATTATAAGGGATAAGCCCGACCCTCTGGTACTTGGTCACATGGCTCCCAGGAAATGCTGCTGGGGGTCATTAAAGCAAGTACTCAGTGCATTCTCATCTTTAAGATGTTCAGTGCAAGACTCAGCGCCTGGATTCCCAGCTATTTTATCTGCTAGTTACTCATGCAGAGAAGCAAGCTTTGTGCTCATCACCAGTGAACCTCCAAATGGCCTTGCACTGCAAATGCTGTCCACACTGGATATGTCAAGACACTACAAATGTGATTTATAGTTGGTGAGGTTTCCAGCCAGTGTCTCTGCACTGCCAACAGTCTCTTCTTCAGTTCATTTTGTCATCTTATTGTCTATGCTATCATTATCCAATCTGACTATTACACCAGCATACCAGGAACCTGCTGCAAAGGAATATTTACGAGGCTGGAAATGTTTTATTTTAAATATTTCCTATGAAAGAACAAATGCATACAGCTCCCACCTCCACATCTTTGTTTTCAGGATCCAAGCATTATTAACAACTCTTTTGATAAGGAAACTATCATTGTTTTTACACAATAAGAGGTGGTGCTAAGGATTAATAATATACATGTAATGCGCAATAGTTTCATAGTGAACAATTTATTTGCACTTATAATCCATACCTCAACTACAAAGAGAGAACAGCTGCCCTCCACTAGTCACCACAGTCACATTGGTTTCATCCTACAATCCCTCCACCAAAGCTCATGGTAAAGAAATACACAACCAACGTAAACTGCATCACTTTCTAATCACTGCTTTGTGAGTTATGGGAATGCCATAGCAGCCACAATATATTAACTGCAAAACACTACACCTATCCCAAATTCTCCTTCAGCAAACTGCACACCTGGTGGGACCAATCACCAGAGCAGCAATAGGTGAGGGGCAGCCAAAGAAGTGCGTGCCCCTTCCAGCCCTTTCAGCTGGCCAGGATGCTGGTGGATAGCTCACCTGTTGGATGAAAGTAGCTCAGAGTAGGATCACCCAGGGAAGAGGCTGTGTTACAAGAGCTCTCAGCACAGCCAACCACTGACTGCAGTGCTTGCTTTGCAGAGGTGCTCTCTGTTGTGACAAACTCTGGAGCAGGTCCTGGGAAGCAGGAGCAGAGAGGGGCAGGACTGCCCAGCCCAGCCCAGCCCAGCGGAAGCGGAGAGCACTGTTTGCACTGCAGGCCAGCTCCTGTTCCCCTGTCTGACAATGGCAAATCTCTTTGTCCCTTGGCAGTTCTGGGAACAGAATATTGTCTTGTGAATTTCCAGTGCAGTTTTAATGCTACCATTATTAGCATTGTCTTCAGACAATAAAATGTTCTGTCGCAGTCGCTGTGGGCTCCCAGCAGTGAATACACACTGAGTCACCCCACATTAACTTAAATAGCACAACTGTGTGAACACATGTTCTTCAGTTAAATCTACACACACTCAAACGTAAAAATAAGCAGATCTCCAAGGAAGAACTCGCTTTCTACACAATGCAAAAGAACCCTCGCTGTGTGCTTCCATAACCTCAACAAACATGCGGCAAAAGGCTTAGTAGGACTACTCCTATTTTCTGATCTGGTACTAAATGAGTATACAAAGCCACCCCCAAACGGTTATGTAATTAAAAATGTGTGTGACTAAAAACCTTGTCCATCCTGAGACCTCCACAACACAAGCAGAGGTGGTACCCACAAGCAGCCACTGTGCACCACAATGCCAACACAGAGCAGCTTCCGTCCCCTCCTCTGCCTTCAAATCAGAACAGCACCTCTCAAGAGGAATAACTGCTCAGATGCTTTCTCACTATATGTAATAACACACCCCTCATGTTATGTTCAACCCCATTCAGAGGAGGAGATACCCAGAGGATTTCAAGGTAGAGCACAGGGACAGTCTGTGGCCCAGACATTCGTTCTTACCACAGGACTTGCTGTGCTGCCAGCTCACAGGACTTGCTCTGCTGATACCAAAGCAAACAACTGATCTGTGTTCAGACCTGTCTGTGCTCCTGTCCCTTAACTAAACTATCACTAGGAATAGAAACTGCATAAAGTAAGATTCCGTACTTTGAAATGAAACTACAGGAGGCACAGAGGGTTAAAATGAGCACACTATTTTTTTTTGTTTTACACCTCTGAAACCATCCAGCACAGTCCTCCTCACACCAAAGCTGCACAGCTGCCTGCAGGCAAATTATTTTACACTTCCTAAAACAAAACCTCCTACGTCTAACAGTTCTAGCACACAACCTGATATACTCCAACCAAAGGATAAAAGGATTTTGCTGTCATGGGTGCTCAAAATATTGGGCACTTGAACAACTGTCCTGCCTGATAGGGCATGACTTCAGTATGATGTGAATTCAAAGGATGCAAATTGAGGCAAATAAAGCATTCAAACCACCAAAGATACCTTAATTCCCTTTCTCTAGGGGGCATTCTGATGTGCTCACTTGAAGGTCCTGTCCTTGCCTTGCTTCTTCCAGGAACTTCTCTCTTCCTATCCAGTAATTCCTCGTGGACAAGAACTAGGGAAAGGAAGTCTCCAGCTGCCTGGCAGGTCTAAGCCCAAGTTAGAAAACAAGAGAAAACAATACAGCACACAAAAGCGTTCAAGGGAAGATCTAGCTACAGGAAAAATAATACTAATAAAAAGCCTTTTTTTTTTACCACAGAGTATTTGTGAGGGGGACATAGCTTCACAACTCCCCTAAATTTTCGATCTCTCCCTCTCTACCTCCAAGCAACAGTGTCTAACATAAAGAAAAGCTACTTGCCTGACTGTGAGGAAAGCTGTGGACCATAGCTTCTTACATATGCAGAATGAAAGCAATACTTAAAAATCTGAAGAAACAATTTTTTTACCCCTATATTTGAATGCTTAATTGCTGCAATTACCTGTACAGAACAATGAACAGCTAGATAGACAACTGTTAGATAAACAGCTAGCAGTCTTAAATTTCATTTAAGCCCATGTTGGAGCTGTCTGGGAGGAGCTGGCAGCTGGCCACCTTGCCAGGGACCAAGGTGACAGGACACACTATCTTGTGGAGCTGCTTTTATCCTACACAGATTTCCCCTTTTATCCCTGGCAGGTCTCTTGTGCACCTGTGCAGTGCCAGCCTGGTTATCTCTGCCAGCCCAAAACAGCACAGCCCAGCCCAGGGGTCCCTCCCAGTGGCTGAATGACAGACAAAACAGCAGTGTGCCCTTGTCCAAGGCATACACTGTGTGCTGCAGGTTTTGTGACTGCTGGGGCTCCCTGGGGTCCTCGTGGCACTGTTTATGTGGCAGGCAGAGCCAACAGCTTCCCCAGTGCTCTCTCCTTCACCCAACAGCAACAAAATGCAGCATGCCCATGGAAATTGGCTGGAACAGCAATGCCAGAGATACTTGGCACACCACAACCCGGTGAAGGAGGGCAGCACGCTACTGTCACCTAACACTGATGAAAGTCTCACCAAGGAAACTAATGACTTCCAGCCCACGGACACAGGGGAAGGGGTAGGGATGAGAGAAATTTGTAGATGTTTGCTCCCAGGTCCCTCCTGGCCTTAAGTTTATGCTCTTGCATGGATTTCCTTCCCCCAGATGAGGCCACTGAAAGCCTTGCAGGTCATGGTCGGGCTGGTGTCACCCTTGCATGTGACAGTCCTCTCCTTCCAGTATAGACAAGGGAGCCGGGAACAACAACCCCAGTACTGAAGACAGCCAGCAGAAATGACAAAGTGGCATGGGGACTGGGGGAAATGTTAACACAGTACTCCTGAGCTGAAGTTTTCACTATTCTCACATCACTACCACAAAGGGAAGGCAGCGAGGTTTCTGGGGCAGGTTGTTATGGCAGCCTTGCACCAAAGATTGCCTAAATGCCAAAGTGCCAAAGTGTAACTCCTCCTGTAAGCCACTGCTGCTTATGTGGAATCAAGATGGATATTTTTAATCACACTTCCTAACTGCTGGCATTTTCATAGTAGCTGCCAAGCAGGTGAATCCTTCAAACAATACAATGCAAAAACTACATAAACCCTCAAAATTCCAGGTCAAACAAATTCCTCCCCTGCTTTAGCACCCCAGACTTTTCAAACAAGGAGAGGTGTGTAGTGCACAGGGCTAGTCTTCCAGAAAAGCTGACTTTCTGGGGCTTACAGCTTATCCTCTGTAGCTCCTGGAAGGCTTATACTTCAACCATGTGAAAATGTTATCACTTATTATTACACTATATTTCATGCTCAATATTTATGTCCTTTTCTCCAGTGCCAAAAGCTCACATTGATAACGTAAACTTTACTGCGCAAATGCAAGACGTCTATTTTTGGGATGTCTTACTATTTTTTTTTCCCTTTTCTTTCTTGCCCCTCCTCTCTCAGACATGAAGTCAAGCTTTAAGATTTATTCAAAAATCTAAGAGCAATGCAATCTTGGTGAAAAAACACCTAAGATGACAAAATACCTTGAGCATCAAAACATATTAAAAACACCAATTTTTTTTATTTCACACATTCAATCCTAGAGTGATTTTTATTAGCCTACAGAACATTAAAGGCTTGTAAAGTCAGATTTACAACAGAACTTAAAACAGCCCCATCTATAGCCTATGAAGTGCTGTTATAACACAAATTCAAAGTGTCAAACTTTAGTGAATTATGTAACTCAGCACTTCCTGTCTTTTTTAGCTATAATCTTATATGAAAAGCTGCTATCACAAAATCTGTCTGACCTTGTGCTGTAAATATCTCATTATTTTATTTATCTTACAGCTGTTATGAAAGTAAAAGTGACAAACCGTGCATTAAATTGCTGATTTTGTGAACTGTTTTGAAAGCTTGAATTTTGTTATGAGTACTGGATTAAAATACATGGATATTAAAAGCAAAAGGATAAGATGAAACAGGAATGAGTAGGTAGATAAAAAATCAGATTTTTAGGTTTTATCTTGTAAAACGTATGGGAAGCAATAGTCATCAAGAAATATCTGCCAAAACCACCGGTTTGGGCAGTATTTAATATAAAGAACTGCATATTCCTTCCTAGATTCTCTTAGTTTCTTGTAATTGCTCCAGGACTTCAGCACAAACATGGAGCATTCTGATTTTTGGACACAATCTTTGGGTAAATCTTTTTTGTTTTCCTCTCAGTAGCCAAAAATAAAATTTAACAAGTATGAATATTTACCTAATTATCACAGTTCACAAAGTGAACAACTACTGCTCTTTCTGAAGAAATTTATGTCAGTAAATATGCCAGACCTACATGCATACATACGTGCATTTCTCTTGAAGTACACAAAAGCACAATAACTTGGAGTAAAAAATCACACAAAATTGCTAAATAAATCTGGAAGTGCTATACTTTCACAGTGAAGCACCACATTCTACCTGTGTTACAACTTTTTCATGTGATGCCATGCATGCATGAAAAGGTAAATGTATGCCACGCTGATAGTGAAAACTTCTATACAGCATCATGATTTTTTTACATGACCTTACTAGCCCTTATAAAACTGCTTTTTTCCCCCTACTTGAATTCAGTTATATTCTCTCATTCATCAGCAGCAGAAAACAAGTAACTGAAAAGTCAAATGTTGCCATTAATACCAGTGTTGCAGGAGAAAGCTTAAAACCTAAAGAGATAATTAGGATTATAGAATCATTAAGGTTAGAAAAGGCCTCTAAGACCATCAAGCCCAACCTTTAACCCAGCACCACTATGTTTATCACTAAGCCATGTCTCCACGTGCCCCATCCATACACCACACTTCCAGGAATGGTGATTCCACCACTGCCCTGGGCAGCCTCTTCCAATGCTTGATCACCTTTTCAGTGAAGAAACTTTCCTAATATCCAATCTAAACCCCCAGGGTGGCAACTTGGGGCTGTTTCTTCTTGTCTTGCTGCCTGGAAGAAGAGACTGATCCCCAGGTCATCACAAGGTCCTTTCAGGCAATTGAGAGAGGAGAGCAATGAGGTCTCCCCCTGAGCCTCCTTTTCTCCAGGCTAAACAACCCCAACTCCTTCAGCCACTCATCACAATGTGGCTCCAGACCCTTCTCTGGACACAATAACTGTAAATACATACTTTTTAAAATATTACTTTTATATATGTAGGTGTGGGTGTGTTTACAGTATTTATTTATATATTTTCTTCTGAAATGCCAGAAAAATTACTGCTTTCCTGCCCAGCATACTTCTCCACCTTCTGCAGAGAAGGATGAAGATCTTAAGCAAAATGTTATTGTTTACAATGCAAAATATTTTATGAAGAGTAAACAGAAGCTACCTCATGGATGAGGGAGATAAGAGTAAGTGGAAAATGTCAGAAATACTGTCAGAAAGTGAACCTATTCATTAAAGATGTTATTTAGTTCCTAGATTAAAATATTGAAGAAGAATAGATGATCACCATCGCCCCAGATCACTCAGATTCAGAGAGAGGAGAAAAAAAATCACTTCTAGACTAACAAAAACTACAGGATATCAAATGTAGTCATCACATCTTCTCATATATTCCTCATGATGCAAATGAAATTTCCTTCTCCCCCCACAAAACCTTCTCTTTCAAGACATTTTTTGGATTAGCTCCAGGGGGAGAAGCACAGATGAGCTAAAACAAGCAACCGAACTTATCAAACACACTGCAAGGCTGGATGCATATGGAAATGAAATATATTCACAAGCAGATAGACTAGATATGTCAGTGTGTTTTTGCCATCTCTGATATAAAAATAGGTGTCAGCAAAAACCCAGTATAAATTCTTGCAAGCCCCTGCAGGAATGCTGCTGTTTTCCTCTGGATGGTTCAACCAGCACAATCACTCAGAAACATCTCATAATTACGGAATAAAAGGGGTGGGAGGAGATCTACCCCAAACCCTCTCTCCTGTTGTGTTCAAAACCTCTACCAAAATCCCCTAGGTTTTTCCCATTAGTTGTAGAAAGTCACCACCATTGACCCAGACTTTGTCCTTTGTCCAAGAGGGAACGACAGGATTCCCTTCCTGAGATGCTGCCGCCATCACTGCATGTGAGGAAAGAAGTCAGGAGCATTTAGCGGCCTAGAAGCAAACCACCAAAAACATATCTGCTTTTAACAGCAAAAGCAATGCAAGGCGTGCTCCCACAAGCTTCACCTTGCAGAGGAAAGCCTCCCTGGCTTCTTCTGCTCTGTGTTTTTCTGCGAGCAGGCGTCACAGCCGGCGCGCGCGGGGGCTGATGCCGCGCTCCTCAAAGCCGCACTCCCACGCCTTGGACGCGCCTGCCCGTGCTCGTGCACGCGTAAGTGCACGCGTGGCACACCGTGGCACCCGTGACCTGAGGGGAGCACCAAGCACAGCCCGTCGGCCCCCACCCTCCAAATCAGTTCGTGCAGACTGCACCGATGCTCTCCTCCAGCACCCGTGCGGGCAACAGCAACGCGTACAATGAGGAAGGAGCTCTCTTAAAAAAAAAAAAAAAAAAAGTAACAAAAAAATAAATTAAAGAAGGGAATTAGAAACGTTTCGCCTTCAGGCAGCCCTTGGTTTCTCCTCCCACCCAAAAAAAGCTAATGTGTTGCTTTTGTAAGCTATTATTAATTCCTATATACATAAATATAGCGATTTCATGCCTAGATTCATGTTCTAGAAAATTAACAAACTGAACTGCCAAAACCCACCCCACTGCATGACCAAAATGCAATATCTTGTGTTTCACATGAGCTTCTCAATTACAACTTGTCTTTTCCTGCATTTCTTTCTCTAGCTTTCTCTTTTCCCCTCCATTTTGCCCCAGATTTCCAAACTCCGAATTTTGGTAGATTAAATTGGTGGAAATCTTGCTCCTGAACAAAATCACTTCTTGGTCTGCAACTGCAGCAGACAGACAGGCTGCAGCCTGAGGATGCTGGATCAGCCACGGAGCATGGAGCATTTGGAATTTAGGTCACTTGTGCTTCTCTGACCCCAGTGAACAGCCATGGCGTGTTTTTCCACACTCGACTGTTTTCCTGCTGACCTGCGTCTCAAACCAGAGAAGTCCCAATGCAATTTAAAGAACAAGGTCAGCACAGGAGATACTGAATGCCAAATATGCCAGGAAAGGGGTAAAGTGACTGGGAAGAAGAATTCACTTTCCCAAAGTCTGCTGAAGGCGCAAACACCAAAACTGTACGAGCACACATCCTTTGGCCGCGTTTGCTGCCTGCATGACGGGGATCCAAAGGGGGGACCGACGGCAGGCAGCAATTGTCACCACGTGAGGCAAAGCAGAGCTGAGCCAGCAGCACACACGATAAGAGTTATCTCTGCTGGAGGCTGCTCACTGCCGCGCCAGCACCATGCCTCAGCGCTGACAAATGCCGGGGGGAGCCAGCGCCAAGGCCAGAGCCCACTGATGATAAACATGGCACCTTGGGTGCTGAGGCTGTCAAACCAGCAGAGAGCCCACCTGGCTGCAAATGAGCCAGCCCTGCCACAGTCAAGGGAGTAAAACTCCCTAAGGAAGCAGCTGCTTGCTGCAGCAAGGTGGGAAATGTAGTCAGGTCCCATGGTAGTGGAAGGTGAAAGGGGGAAAGCCCCAACTCTCTTCCCTTAGGGCTCTGCTATTTGCTGGAGGATTCGAGCAGGAGACAGGGCAAGCTCCAACTGCACCTTTGTAACAACACCTACTCAAACTGCTTTCTAGTTGTTGGACTCAACATTTGTGTTTATTCTCCTGTAGTTCTTAAAAAAAAAAAAAGGATTATATACTTTGCACAACACAACTGTTTATACAGAAGAATGGTTTCTGCACAACTGTGGTGTTTAACTACATGTGAATCCAGAGGAAAAAAACTTAATGGGCAGCAATACAAGGTATTTTTGCTTGCCCCTAACTCTTATCCTGCTGGTTCAAAACTGCAGGATGCCCCCGTGGACATCCTCAAGCACAGGCAGCATGGGAACTCCAAAGAAAGGTAACCTGGAAGGAACTTTGCCCTCTGGCTACAGACTTAGACAAAGATTAATGGAGGGATCAACCAGAGAAGCAACACCTACTAAATACTCACCAGCAAATAAAGCAGCCAAGCTTGTCACTGGGCACTGCAAAAGATTCCCAAAGGGGAAAACCAAACTGGACAGGCTCTAGTAGGAGGAAAAACTTTGTTTTAATGAGTTTTGGATAGATGCATGGGTTAGTGATGTTTCACCCAGAGGATGAAATAGTGTGGCCAGCAAGACTAGAGCAGTGATCTCCTGTATTTGGTACTAGTGAGGCTGAATTTTGAATCCTGTGTCCAGTTTTGGGCCATTCACTACGAGAAAGACATTGAGATGGATGTTGGAGCATGTCCAGAGAAAGGCAAAGGAGCTGGTGAAGGGTCTGGAGCACAAATACTATGAGGAGCAGCTGAGGGAGCTGGGGTTGTTCATCCTGGAGAAAAGGAGGCTCAGCAGAGACCTTATGCTCTCTACAACCACCTGAAAGGATCTTGTAGTGAGGTGAGGTCAGTCTCTTTGCCCAGGTAACGAGCAATTGGAGAAGAGCAAATGGCCTCAAGTTGTGCCACGGAAGGTCAAGATTGGATAAAATAATTCATGAAAAGGACTGGAACAGGCTGTGTGCATGGAAAGGGTTGAGTGGAGGTATGTAAAACATGTGGAGATGTGGTGCTTAGGGACATGATTTAATGGTGGCCTTGGCACTGCTGGGTTAAGGGCTGAACCTGGTGATACTGTATGTCCTTTCCAACCTAAACGATTACTTGATTCTCATTTTTAAGGAATAGAACAAAGAGATGTGCCAGAATAGATCCAACTTGGGGAAATAAAACCCCCACACTTTATGTAGATGGAGATAGGTCACATGAAAGAGCTGAGAATGAAATTACAAAGGGTAGAAAAGTCAGTATTATCTCCGTATTACGACAACAGAAAGCAGATCTATCATAGTAAGTAAAGTTCATATTGACTAATTTAGTTAATAGGTTTTTAGAAAAACAGCAAAGTTCATTCACAGGTACATTTTTTTTTTCACTGGTGGGAGATTTGCAGGAGAATCAGAGACAGGCATTGTTCTTATAACTTTTACACATCTAAAAGTTAACAAGCAATTAAGAATTACAGACGTTAGGAAAAGGGACTGTTCCTTTCTCCAATCCTGCCAATTGAAGATTATTCTCTACCATCTCTTAGCTAATGGCTTATAAGATCTAGAACTAGAAACCACAGGTGGTAGAGCCTTTTCCTAGTTTCTGTAGCAGACCATTCTCTGGATATATGTGCCTACAAAATGAGTACTTCTACGTTTTCTCTGTTAATTCCTGATTCTTGTTGCATCACCTATATTGAAAGTTTCTTCTGTGCTTCAATTTTATTTTGCCCTTAGTTTTATTTCTCACATTTGAGCTTTTCTTTCCCAAAATACTTCAAATATTGCTGACAATATTCCCCAAGGTATAAAGCAGCTACAACTGACTGCCTAGATGAGGTGTCCACACAGGAGAAACAGAGTTTGTTGCAATGCCAGCCAACATCAAGAGGGATCCAACTTCAGTGGGGTCAGAATCAAACCTTCAGAGTCACTACTCCCCCCTGCAGTTGGGCATCTTTATATGGCCAACCGTTGTGAGGCTCCCTCCCACTGTATTTCAGACCCTTCCTGGTATTATTCCCAAGTATTTTATGGCATTACCCTTTTTGAAGTCTCTCCACAATGTGCAATAGTTTCATTTGGGATACACCTCTGTAAAGTTAATTGCAGTTTTGCATTTTGTTTAATGTTTCTGACCTCTTTAGGTTCTTTTGAATTTTGAATGTTTGTTCAGACATGTATTTTCAGCTCTCCATAATTTGAATGTCATTCATACAGCATCTGAATCCTCTTCATATGATCAGTTTAGTTCAGAAAAGATGAAAATGAAGCCTTTTGGAGAGACAAAGCAGGACAAAGTTTCTGAAGAACTGCACAGATAAATCCTGTTTTATCACACTCTTCATCAGATTATTTTGCTAAAGTAATGTTGACTGGAAGTCCTAAAATACTGGCAGAAATTAAATAGAACTTTTTTTGAAGCAAAAAATACCCCGACAACCCAGAATTAAAGTTACATAAGCTTAGACTGACTTCCTTAATAAAGCAATGAGAAGCCATAAACTGAGGAGAAGACATCAGTAACAGACCCATGGATCAGAGATTATATTGCTGCATTACAGAAAAATAGACGTGACAGAGATGCCCATCTACTGGGAATACTAAATAACACCGCTGCTTAAAAAGTAACAAATTGCAGAAAATAATTGTTTACAGAGTTACAGTTAGGTTATTTTTAGCACCTGAGGAGTTTTTTTGTTTGCTAGTCTAAGAACAACAGTGCCTCTGCAAACAAAACACAGCAAGTTGGGGAAGAAAAAGAAACAGTTTGTATTGAAGACTTGAGTTTGGAAATGGACAACTGCTCTCAATAATTTTTCTGCAGTAGACAAATATAGAAAAGAAAGGTGATGTAGGGACCATATGGAGTGTTAATTCCAGTTGTGACAACAGCTCTGTTGTCTGTCTATCCCTTTGCTAGACTGTGAGAAAACGTGCAACTTGTGTCACTGACACCAGTAGCAAAGCCCAGTCTCATCAGACATGGCAAATATTAATGTATAGGCAAATAAAAGCCTGGAACTGGGAACAAAAATTGAATGACCAGCCCTGCAAGCCACCTCTTTCCTGATGGGGAGCATTGCTGAGTGAACAAAGAAGTAACAACTTCTAAGGTGTTGAGGGAAGGTAGGATAAACCAAAAAATATCCCTGGAGTGAAGATGAGACATGCAGCTTTTGAAAAAGCATACAACAACAACAACAACAAAATATCCATAAAATGTGCTTGGAAAAGAAGCCTGGAACACTCTCCCATAAATCCAACCAGTCTGTATTGCACTAGCACAAAACTTAAGTGTCAAACAGGACAGGTGCTGTGGGTAAGAGCATCCCACCTCTGTGGGAAGAGACAGCCCCAAGAGCTGGGTGGTGACTGCACTCATGTCTTCCTTCCAGGTGAAGCAAGGTGAAACTGGCCCACAAACAGCCTGCATCAGGATGCTGGAAGTGGGTGTTTGGATTTGTGAAAAGAAATAAAAGCACCTCTGCTTTCACATTCTGTACTGCAGCACAGCAGCAGGTGCCTGCTGATGTTGGAGGCATTCGGCTTTGCCTCCCTGCATTAGACTCCTCATCTGGCAAGCAGGCAAACAGTACACTTAGAGAAAACAAATCAAGACAAACAAACAAAATAACTAACCCTCCAAACCCCAAAACCCTACCAAACAAAAAACACAACCCAAAAAATAAAAATTAAAAAAAAAAATCCCCCCAAAAAACCCAAACCAAACCCAATACTCAACATAGAAATAAAAGAAAAAAAGAAGGAAACCATCACCACTGCCCTCTGTGCCCCCCACCAAGCCCTCTGAAATCAATTAGATTGTGGTTATAAAAAATCATCCTAATATATTTCAAGCTTGAAAACCTACAGGATACTGATTCTCTAGCAACTGGAGATGAGAAAAGCCTCCCAGACATCCAGAAAAAACATTTAGTAGCAAAGGGATACAGAACTGGACAAACTAAACAAGGTGCTCAGGCAGGACACAAAGTCTTAAAGTAAATGACTGTTGTCAAAATGTATTTTTAGTCGGTAAATCCAGACAGACTTACATTTTTTTTTGTCTCTAGATAATTCCCCAATGCCATTGCTGCTGCTAGTGAGCTCTAAGGAGCAAAGCACATGAAAAAAGGAAATTGTTCTTTCTAGATAATGTAATTCAATCTCTAAATATTTATTTACTCTTGCAGGGGAAAGGGAGCAGCTGAAGCACAGCTGGGATAACTCAGCAGCACGAGCCGCCATGCGCTCCCCCACGCCACGGCCTCTGGCTGGGCCAGGAGGCTGCAGGGGACGGGGGAGCAGAGCCAGGCTGGAACACACAGCTGTGGTCTCAGCAGCTCCAGCTTGCACTCTCCACCCAGCATGCAAACTCAGCCTTAAGACGTGGTTCACTTTTCTCCCATACTGATGAGAGGAGGCTCCATCCCCAGCAGTGCTCCTCTCTGTGCTACATCCAGCACCAGTGTCCTTGGAAGGGTCCCACAGATGTGTGTGCCAGCCTCCCCCTGAGATCTGGTCAGGAGCCCATCCCAGTCTGAGACTAGCTTCTGTAGGTACTGTTCCAGCACTGATAAGTTACCTCTGAGCTAAAATGAGGCCATTTTGGCCAGGCAGCACATCACCAGAATGCTGAAGACTGTGTCTGAGCAGGGTCAGGCTGCCAAGAGAAGAGGCTTGCTGATGAGGATGGGTGGCTGCAGGCACCCTCTGCAATGGAAAAAGGCTGCTGGGATCTGTACTCCACTGGGAGCATGGCTTTGCCTGCCTCTCGTGTGACAGCAATGCCTTTCTCTCCTCTGAAAAACCCCTGGGTTCACTGGTGCAGCTGCTTGTAGAGGGGCAGCAAAATCAAGATAAAGAAGTGATCCAGGATAAAAATAATGTAATCTCCTCAAAAGGAAGTAGGGAAGAGAGGGAGGAAAAGCATCATTTGTAAACTGACTCAATTGTGAGTAGATTTATAACTGTGAGAAACATGCATTATTTCCTTTAACTTAGTTCAGCGTTTCTTTAAAAATCTCTAACTACTTTGGTTAACGCACCTGACATGCTCTGTTCACAGCACTGGTTACTCCTTATGAATTCATACCTGCACAGCATTAATCATGATGGGAAAGCCTGGAATCCTGGCATGAACACAGCACCACCTTGTTTTGGTTTGGGGTGTTTCTCCCCTCGAGCTGCAGAGGAGCCCAGCACACAGGAGCACTCCCTGCATGCTCAGATGAGAAGATACAGCAGCCCTCACAGGCTGAAGTTGTTCTGCTTCAGAGTCAACACCCTCTTGGGCTGGTATGGCACACAAACCATCTCCATAGTACAGAGACACCTGAGAATCTGTCAGCTGCAGTCTGCTCACAGATTTAACAGTAATCCTTGTGACCAGAAGGGCTCAAAGTGCTTTTTTTTTTTTTTTTTTTTTTTTTTTTTTTTTTTTTTTTTTTAATAAAAGCTCAGCATCTAGAACACCCTTATTTTGCCCAACCTACTCCTGCCTGTTGATTTCCAGATCTGTCAATTTAGTACCACTTAAAAAACTAAGATTAAAACCTACCTCCACTCCCAAAAAGGATTTAAGAAATTATCATGAAACAAGAAGTAAACCAAGTTGCTACAAAGCAGACTTGGTAAAGGAGACTACTGTTGAGTCAACTCTGTTTTAACTGTATTGATATTCCAATCTTTTTGTCACTTATTTTCAGGCAAAAGTCTTCTTTAGTTAGACTGCAGAATCAGTTTAACCAAGATCTAATAAATAATGCTTATTTCCCATGCTAAAATTCACTTTGCTTAACATAACTGAGTTTGGTAAAAAAGTGACGAATCCAGTTGTGTACATGTATATATTGATGTGAAACAAAAAAACATGGTACTTTCTACTGTGAGTGAAGAATTGTTGCCAAAAATCCCCTGTAATGAAAAAGACCATAACTTAGCAGCACCCAAGCATGTTCAGGCCTTGCTAATCCACACAACTCCAGATTTTGCCAACCTCAGCCAGAAACAAGGGCTCATGGCAGCCTTTGAGGGTGTTATGAGAACAGGTTCAAGGAACTGAGCCTACAAATTTCTCTACCACATGGGAAGTTGCCCATGACAGGAAGTGTAAGAGGCATGCTCCCTACTTCTGGCAACTTTTTTTTGGTTGATTATAAATTATCACAGTACTAGTTCCATAGCACTTCAACAGAACTAATCTTTTTCAAATATGGAGAAATTAAATGGCAGTAAATTCACTGGTCCAGCTGACTCAATGCCACTGGAAAAACACTGTGACCACACACAAGTAAGATGAGGCAGGATCTGTTAACACGCAGGACTTGAAGTACAATTTACAGTCCACGTATCAGGAGAGTGAAGCAAGTACACCTGCAGCTGAGGGACTAAGGAGCTGCACCTAACATGGTCTTCACAACGGGACCCCAAGGTCCAGTTCCAAGAAGAAAACAAAATGATTTAATAGGAAACACTGTAAAACTATTAAGATAAATCTGGTTCTGATATTTTTAACAGTATAAGCAAATTGGATCCTAATAGAATTTTTTTGGGGGGAAAAAAAGTTCACATGTATCTAGAGGGCTCATCCTAAACATTTAGCAGCTACTTTCACAATAAGTCTTTTCATGTTTTGGTATACTAGTGCAATGTTCGTGTTCTCAAAGCTAGCCTGAAGGGTTTCTAAATTAGTATGTCAATGTTACCATGGTAACATAATGTACTACCAAAATGGACCACTTTTTATGCAGCCACTATAATCGAGTTAGTGACCAAGCAAGTTATAAAAACTCTTGCTTTTTCAGTTTTGGGGGGTTGGGGCTTTATTGGGCTTTTTCCTTTGTATTTGTTCCTTTTAACTTTTTATGATTATTTTTGTTATTCCTACACCTTTTTAAAATATTGTTGGGAATTTGTTTTATCATGCAGGAATAAATAACAGAAATAGAACAACCACCAGCAGAAAAAAAAATATCAGCTCTTAGGACTTGCTAAGGGTAGTTGTAGTTTCAATTCCAAGGCATATAAAGTTCTAACACCTCACCTCTGGTTTTACTTTTGCAGACTACTCACAAATAGAAGACATTCTTTCCTTGTCACAGCACTATTTAAAACACAGCAACATCTCACTCTCAGACCTTCTTGCACACCAGGATCCTGCCCAACATGCTGCCTCTGATACCCTGGGGCATGTTAAATGGCACTGGATGCCCTAAAAGTCAACCTGCCATCCTTGATCAGACAATCTTCAAACTGAGAATACTCAAGTTAAAAACATTCTCACGTAAAGTTCAGTGTTCAAAAGACATCATCTTCATGGTCATCACATCCACACAGACCAGTGTATCTGTCCTACATTCACACAAATTTGTTAAACACATGAGTTTCTCTGTATCTCCAAAAGAAAACCCTCACCCCGAGAATAAATGCTCTCTGTACAGCCAACCCTCACCAGCAAGGGCCATTACAGGATCCCATGTGGACAAGGAGCCACATCCATCCAGCAAGTTTTCATGCAATGGTCTTTATTCAAACAGCATCAAGTATTAGAATTAAAATCTTGAAGGCTTGTTTTTGGATATTTTATATTAAGATATAGTATCTAATTGTATGGGTTTTATATCATAAGCCTGAACAACCTCCTTGGGGCTTCCTGTGGTCTTGCTGTTTATAAAAACAAAAGTCAAAAAATATTGAGATTATATGAACTTATTTCTGACTCTTGTTGTGTTGAAATGAATGAGGAAAATAAAAGTCATTGGTTTATGGTTGTGTCAATAAGAATTTGATATATTAGTTTACAATATCACTTGCCAATAGCACTAACATTCTAAGTCAATCTCTCAATTCATTAAGTCGTCAAGTTAGATACACTTTTGTTATGAAAATTATTAAGAATGTTTACTCCCTCTTTTAGTGTGAGAATATATCAAATATCCAATTTCCCTACTTCTGGTCTGGCTGATTAGTTTTATTCTAGATGATACTGCCATTTATAATTGAGAGGTAATGCCTAAGCATATTTGATTAATCCACTGAAATAACTTGCTATAATTTATATTCCTTTTAGAAAGCTGGAGGAAAAGGAAGAAACAGTGTCCAAAGACACTACGTAAATCCTTCCAAGAAGACTTAGAAGAACACACAATTGCTCCTCATCTTCCTTTGCCCCATGAAACAACAGTAAAGGACAGAGTACCACGGGATTCCCATCCCACTCCATCCCCAGCTTTCCAAAAAGTCACATCTGGAAGATATAAAGGAGAAAAACAATCAAAATATACTATACATATGTGTGTAGTGGCATATACACATATGCACACAATCTCTCTAAGTATGTCTATACAGTACAACAGTTTAACTCCTGTGATTTCCAGTGTGGATGGAGTTACTTAGGTATGAGTGACTTTCTGCTGTATGGGTGGAGTTTGGGGAAAGAGCATACTACAGTCTTTTCAAAAACCAAATATGCATGAATGAGCCACCGAAGTGAAATTACACATAAAACTCAAATCATTGTCCACCTTCAGCCTGCCTGGTTTCCTAACTTTTAAATGGCTGGTTTGACAGAATTGTCCAGCCTGCAATGCACTGCCGTGATTTGTGTGCATGGCTTCCTCTTCTGCTGATTACAGCTTTTAGGCTATAACTAAAACAAAAGGTAGCTCAGGGATTTTTCATGTACAGCAATGAACACATACCTAGCAAAAAAGTTAAAAATACTGCAATCTTATTTTTACTCCCTAAAAAGTATAGAAGTGTTACGTCTGCAAGTGCTCCAAATGTCACCAAAAAACCCTAAAACCACAAGTTCAAAGGCATTAGCAATTGTACATTCTCCTATTATGTTGTAAAAGATGCAGTGTGAAAAATCCTTTAGGATAATCTTCTCCAATTCATTAATTCCCTTCCATTTACATGAGAAAAGAAACACCAGATCTTTTTACGCTGTTTGTCACAAAAATCACAGCCCAGGGTACTTCTCACTAAACATTGAGGCCTCACAACCTGATTTTTCCCAGCTGTTTTGAAGGACAGATCCTTACTTCAGGATTCTCCCATTTACATCATTAAATAAAATAATCCTCCCTCACTCCAGAAGTCATAACAGCTGCATCTTAATTGGAAAGAAAAACCAATAAGGACCAGAACCAACAACTGTTACTGCAAACTAGTGGCTCTGAATGCCAAGCAGCTGCCTGCCAAAAAACAATACATGACTTGTAAAAGTAAGGTGCTTGAAAACAAATCAAATACCAAAACTAAGCTACTGCCAACAAGGACATTGTATTTTAGTGATAAAAATGCATGAGACACCAGCCAATTTCAAGCTGCAATCACTTGAACATAATCCTTACATGTAAGACATCATTTATAGGAAATAATTTGAAATACCAGCTGTAGAACTTATGACTTAATAGATGGGATGCCAACTGCTAAAACAATTCACACACCTGGTTGTTTTTATAGTGTGTGAACTGGGGTGGTGCAAAACTTATTTTCAATGATGACTATGCTGAGAGCATACCTGTCCTTTGAGGGTGGAGAGCACTTCTGGATCATCATCACCATCACACCTCGCATGTCCCTTTGCTGCACAACTGTCTTCCTTAAAACACCAAAGTTTTTTCTGGAAAATTTTGCTGCTTGTCAGAGGAATGTTTAAAATACAGCATCTTCTCTTGTCTTGAGCAATACTTATGTACATGGCAAAAAAATCAAACTGCTGTAACAGCGTGAAAGAGTTGTGAATTTGCAAGGGGAGAACAGTACAAGCCTGGGTCCTTCTCTACCACCTTGGCCGTGGGATGTGGAATGAAGGAGAGGGGCTTCTGGGCAGCCACTCCAGAGTGCTCCTCACTCCCCTTCCCCTCCACTGCAAAAACAGTCCGTGGGTAAGGAAAAAAATCCATTTTGAAGTGTCTTGCAGTTGCTTAGCAACTACTACCAAACCTTAAGAGATTTCAGTCAATGGACTAAGCACACCCACATCTCAGCATGCCAACAGGTACATGAGGAGCACACCAGCTCACCCCCAGGATGGCCCCAGCCCTAACAGCAGCATGTCCCTCCTCATCCTTCAAACCTGCTCCCAGCTGCTGCTTTCTTACACATTCCAAAACTCCCAGAACCAAAGAGAGGCACAGTAAAGCACCCATGTGCTGGTGATGAGATGATTTTTAATTGCAAAGATGCCAGCTACACCCTCTCCTCAGTTACCACACACAGACAAACCATGACTGCCTTAAAAAAGCAATTGAGATTGAAAAGCTGTCCCTGAACTTGCCCTCCTGTGGTGGAGACCAGGTTTCTTCCCAAGCCATTAAATGTATAGGCAGTGACCATTACAGGCAACTCCCACACCTGTTATCAGTTTCGGTGGGAAGCACTAGCCAAATTGCACAAAACCTTTGGCCTTTGTGATCACACACCATTGTCATGCCAAATGTTTTCAGATTTTAAAACTTGATATATAGATAGATACAGATATATGCATGTGAGGATACGTAGACTTTGATGTGGAACAAAGATCCTTCACCACTCTTCTGTAAACTGGCACTAGATGCAAACAATGTATACAAACTATGCTGGGAAAAGCATTTCATTTTTTAAAAATGCTTCACTCCACAGAAGAGTACATATGGAGGGAAAAACGAACACTGCAGTACAACAAGTTTGACATTATCAGTATAGGAAACACTGCTAACTAAAAGTAAAAAATTATGCTGGAAATTAAACCATTTGTTACCAGTACTGGAGGACAGGTTCAGAAGCAGCTTTCCAAATACAGCAACACAACCAACAAATTACAGCCACATAAAAGCCATGCATCCTGTCCCTTCCACAGCTGGCAGAGGAGAAGGACCACCTCCACCACCCAAGCTGGCTGGAAAACCCATACCACACCTGCCTATTTCTCTTCACTGACAGCAATGGCACTGGGGCAACAGGACTGGCTCAGCCCAGCCAAGGAGATTCCACCCTGGAGGTGAGCTGTCCCAGGGTGAGGGGCTGCAGGACCAGTCAGGGACCCCTGCCTATTCCAGCTTCCCTCACTGCAGTCCAAGCCAGAGCTGGGAATTGCCCAGCCCCAGTGGTTTTGTTCATTTTCTGTGATCCTTAATGGCAACTGTGAAATTCTGTCATGTGTTACCTTTACCCTAGAATAACTTCAACAAAATGTTGCCCCTGTGGTAAACCCAGAAGAAATAGGCCATCATATTTCTAAGACAGAGAAAGGCTCAGAGTCCATATAAATGTCAAGGTGCGTCTTGTTTCCTGTACTTACTTCATTCCTTAAACCAGGAAACTCCTTGATTTTACTCTGTTCGCTCCCTCCTTTGAACTAGCAGCCAGTACTTGAAAACTTATCTGCCCTAATTTATCACCAGTGACTTTCTCTTATGAAAGTGTGGTGCTACCAAGTGGATCTCTGTGATGGTATTTCACAAGCAACTCACTTGGCACCTCCAAGGGACCTGTTACATGCTTTATGCTTGTAATTCGCAGTATAACAAAACCAAATAATACTTTCTTAATTCTTAAGAAAGGCACCGTTTGCAAATCTCTCCTAAACATCTAGTAGCAGTAAATGCTCAGAAGTCTTTTGATTTCTTTCAACAATGCCCCTGTTATTTTAATCACTCTGCACTTCCAGGAGTTTTTACGTGAACACTGGAAACAGAGGTAAAGACCTCAATAAATAGGTTTGATTGTGGGTTTTTTGGTGGTGGCTTTCTTTTTCCACTTTGGTTGTTGTTCTCTTTTTGTTAACAGTAACCTCACAGCAGCATTGCCAATTGCCTCCACTGGGAACCAGTGCATGCAGCACAGTTTTGAATAATCTGGCAAACAAAACTGGCCTTAAGATTTTCAGGTACCTTTTAAAAAACCCCACCACCAAACCTGAAAGGACAACAATAAAACCCCCACTGGTTTTCCAGAACAGTATTAAAGAGAGTTAATTAATGCTGTTTGACCATGTATTTCCCATTTTGTACATAGTCAGTGGAAGAGAAGTGCAATAATTATTGCAATTCCTGGCTCCTGAAGGTAGGTTGCATCCCCTCTGCCAGGCCACAATGCAACCCTCAAGTCTTCCAAAATGACATGTCTACCTTTGCTCCCACAGCCACCAGACATGCACAAATCATTTCAGGAAGCTCCAGAAAACACATGCTGAGTCTGTTTAGTACCTTCAATGCCAAACAACTCCTCAACAAGTAGCATTTTGATTCATTATTCTTCAGGATTTCCTTTATCCTGTATTAACATTATACTTTATCTTTCTTCCCAGGACATTTTGCTTTTGTAACTGATGGTATTTCTCATTGCAGACAAATCCATTCACCTAGAAACGCCACTAGACTCAACTTGCTCCCTGTAATCAGTGACACCACAGCAAGTTTCTGCTGTATTACAAGCCTTTGCCTATCATCTGCACAGAAAACTCCTCCCAGCAGATATGATTCTGCAGATGCAATGCAAACACAAACACAGGCCCTTCTGATAAGATCTTTTTCTAGGTCTTAATTGAAATGTTACTAATACTCATTTTGTGAGATTGCCTGGTGATGCTAGGTAAATTAAAAGACGACCATAACACAGTGGAGCACACTGAATTTATTTAAACAGTATTAGCTCTTCCCAGGTGGAAAGGATGTAAAACAAAGCACAAAGATTACTGTTTGAAAGTGTAATGACGAGGGGACTTAGGATGGCATTATGGAGATAAGAAGCCAAAAATTTTGGTAATAAATGGAAGATGACAGATAATGTTAGGATATCTTACCAAGAGTTTCAATATTGGGTACAACAGAGAAGAAGGAACCAACAAAAGATGTAAAGAGAGATGATATGATCAAAGCCACAAGCTTTGGGAAGTGCTCTTTCAAGCAATATTCAGAAGCGATGTAAGTGGGACAAGGCTGCTTTCATCCAGGCTAGGAAAGTGACAACAGAGTACTTCAGTAGTGGGGTAAGACACAGGGATGGCAGATTTCATAGCATGGGCAGATAGAGAAGCCCCTATGTCAGACATGCTACACTGGGAAAGTCTTCAAGATATGGGCTTTCTCTGCTTGTGAGGGCTTTGGAAGAAATAAAATAGGGGTAGAAAGGCTGGGTCTGTTTTCATTCCACTGGTATGGTATGTGATGATGACTGCTTTTGTCTACATCTCCATTATTTATAATAATAATAATCTTTCATTATTATTATTATAAAAGATTAACATGTTGAAGAGGGGAAGAAAAAGGTATTTCTGATTCAAGTGGATTGCATTTTTACTTTATGGAGAAATTATGAGAGTGGTTTAAGTGCTGCTTTGTCTGGAAAGATCATCACAATGGCTCCTTAAGGCGCAAGGCTCTCAGTAGACTAACTTGACAGAAATTGCACTTCTTACACAAGCTAAGTGACCTTTATTGACAAGAAATATTGGGACACTTCAAGGGTTTAAAAGGCTCTGAAAGCAAATTAAAGATTCCAGCTGAGAAGGACAACATAGAAGGGAGATTAATGCTAACCCTGTTTTCATGTACTTAAAAATTATACAGACAAACCCCGCATCTATACAGAAATGAAAGTTTTACTCTAACTATATCAAAGGCAACACAAGCATTCAAAACTTATGTAGACTATTTAAGGACTTAAGTTTCAAGGGAGAGTACATTTAAAGAAGTACAAATCACCTCAGGTGACAGCTTATGTGAAATAAGGAGATCCCCTTGGATTCCAAAACTATGCTAAAATCATGCTAGATGCAATGGGGACTGAAACAGAATTACACTTAGTATGGTTTTTCTCTTTGAGAAGGAAAAATGCAATTACTTTTTTTGAGGCTGTATCAATTCTGCATTAGTAACTGGGCCACCTGGCTTCTCTCACAAGTGTAAAAGATTGAAATAAACCAGTAGCAAAAATTAACCTCATCCACCTGTTTCTTAGTCTTAGCTACTTATTTTTCAAATGCAATAAACAATTTCATTTTGAAGACAAAACTGAAATGGAATCCCCCAAGGCATCACCATAGCTGGGTTTCTCTCCTCTTTACAAAAACACTCAAAGCTTCCAAATTTTTCCACAGCAGAGCAAGGGCACTGATGCAGTAGTGCAAGGTACAGAGTCATGTTTTGATAGGTACCTCTGGCTGAAAGAAACCAAACATTGCAACAATCTCAAGAAGTCACATTGCTCTGCATAAAAACCCCTGGTGCAAGTCTGCCTTGGTGGAACTTGCAGTTGTTTCACTACCACTGGGCTTGGTGTGACAGAACCCTCAAACTGGCAGGCTTCAGGAAGAAACATCCTAAAAACAGAGCTCATCCAACACCTTCACACTTATCGAAAACTCGTTTCCAGCTGTGAGGAGAAGCAGGAAACCTGCCACACCCTGGTAAATGTTGAAGGCACGATTGCTTAACCCCATTTTGAAGGTCAGATATCAGGTTCCTAATAAAACCCAGTAAACACCATGTAAACTCTTCCTCGGGGAACACCATGTAAATGCTCCAAGCAGCTGAACAGGAACTTCTGACAAGTGCATTGTCTCTTCCCTGTGCGGTTTGGAAGGGCAGAACCATGCAAGAAAGCAACAGTCACACTCCTGGCAGCGTTGAGCCAACCTCTGACTTGAAGGGCAGCTTCAGTTACAGGCAGGTCCCACTTTTACTGAAGGTTTTCACATCATACACGTGAACATTTCCATATATATCACGAAAAGGAAGAGAAATGCAAGATTCACACTTTAAAATATGAACAGGATTTTTTCTTGCTTCAGATGGCCTAACAGTCCTTGAAATTGAAAATCACAGCAAACATGAGCATTACAGATTTGAGAAGAAAAGGGGTGGGAGACAGAGAGAGGAGGGGATGATTAAAAACACATAGGCAAGGAGGTAAAGAAGAGCAGGGAAGGGAGACTGGAGCTGTCAGTGCAAACCCATTCACCCTTCCTGCCTGTTTGTGATACCTGACAAGACAACTTCACTACCAGTGGATACCTCTAAATGATTTTCAAAAGACAGCTGCACTGACCCAAGAAATTAATTTATTCAAGTGTAAAAGGCATAACTGCTAAACTAAAATGAATGGTGCAGTTCATAAGAATTAAAGGGTTTATCTGATTAATTTTTGAAAATTCAACAGCATAAAAAGTTCCAAACTTTCTAGTGGCTGTGATAGAAGCTGGTGTGTTAAACATGGAGCTAAGCAAGCTCTCAGAACCAAAATTTGGGTTCTTTCATCTTCAAAACAGATTTTACTACTACTGTTGTTATTTTTGCAAGTGCATTTCTAAGAAGTTATTTCAAGACCTATGAACAAGCAGGAAAAACTAAACCCCACACCATATTTGACCACTAAGAGTCGGAAGAGAGAACTTAGCATTGCCATTTACTTAAACAAATAAAAATCCAAATGCCTATAGGAAGCATAAGCATTCAACTTGATATATAAAACCTCAAGTCTGAATGCTTTGTCACTTATCTTGGCCAAGATGTAAACAAAGAAAAACTCTTCAACCCCAAACAACATAATGGTCATCATTTTAAGAAGAGGAAAATTGACTTTAGTGCGGGTTGAAAAGGAGAAAGAAAATGTGTTCATACTATAAGGCAAGATTCATGGCTTTGAAGGGACATGATGAAGAACTGTGCACGTGTCTCCTTTTCCTACAAAGCTGTGAGCTACAAAGGATGCTCACAGGCAGCTTCTTCCAACACTACTCTCCAGGATCACCTATATGCCAAGAGACTACATGTAATTTTAGCAGTGAGTCTTGTCCAGCTTTCTAATTTTCAAGAACACCATAAGACAGCCAGACACAGCTGTGGGCTGCAGAAATAGGGCTGAATACCAGCAAAGCTGTAATTATGCACACTCCAAAAAGTATTTGAAAAAATCCAAAGTATTGAGTACTTTATATAGATACTCAGGCCAGGTTTTTTATGTTTATTGCCTAATTTGGAGTAGCTACCTTTCTGAGAAATAGAAGTCTGCTGAGGGTGAACCTCTCTCTTCTGACCCAGAGCCTTTTGCTCTTTGCTTTCTCTCCTCCAGATCTCCTCCTGGATTATTTGTGCCCACTTACACTCAATGTGCACCAGAACAAAGATACAATTATGTATAAGTAGAGCCCAAGAGAAATTATTTAATAAAAATAAAGCTTTCTTTAAAACAATTTTATCCAACATTTTTTTTACTATACAGATGTAGCTTATTTATGGGGAAGGGTTTTTTTCCTCCCCCAATGACTGCATAAAGCACATGTGGCCTGTATGAAATGACATTAGGATATTTAAAAATATATAAAAAAACATTGTAGTCCTCCCTTTCCCATCTCTGATATTCTCCAGCTTGTGCTATTGTTCAAGTATGTTTCCACTGGAGGCAGAAATAGGTAGGTGTACATACCCATACATGTGTACTCTCATACCTAGGGTATACCCAGCTACTAAATGTTTAGATTGCAGAATTAATATATATATAAATAACTTGCCCAGAGTTGCAAGGCCTGCTTGGCCTGCTGTTTGGAGACTGCTAGTAACAGAATCACAGAGCAGCTGATGCTGGAAGGCACCTCTGGAGCCTTGTCTAGTTCAAGCCCTTGCAGACAGCAGGGCCACCTAGAACAGGTTGCCTAGGACCACATCTCAGTTGGGTTCTGAACATCTCCAAAGATGAAGACTTCACCACCTCCTGGGGTAACCTGTGCCAGCATTTAACCATCCTCAGAGTATAAAAGCATTTGCTTGCTTTTAAATGGAATTGCCTGTATTTCAGTTTGTGCTTGTTGCTTCCTGTCCTGTCATGGAAAACCACTGAGAAGGCTCTACTCTCCTTACTTCCCCCAATGAGGTGTTGATAAACACTGAAAAGTCCATAATTAATTTTAGTGAAAAGCAGGAGAAAAAAAAAATAAACTCAGTGTAGGATCCTAATGCTTCCAGGACTATTTTCCACAAAACCAGAAGTAAGAGTAGTTATAAAAAAATCAATGGTAATTCAACACCAGATGGATTTAGTATCTGTAATGTTTTCTAAGAATGGATGTGTTTTAAGAATTAGTTATAGACATGCTTTTGTTGCAAATTTAGGCTTCAGAGTTGCAAATTTAAGCTTCAGTAATTTATGCTGAAATAAAATATGAAAGTATAAGTTGTTTTGTAGCATAAGGAAGGAGAAAATACTTGCAAAAATTCTGTTTCTTTAGGGAGCTCAAAATGAGAGCTGATAGTAAAAAAAGCATCCCAGTTTTTCTACACATACCTTAGTCCTCATCAAGTCACACTACAGATGAAGAACCCAAATCCTGTATAATTTAGCACAGGATAGGGGCATAATCTGCCTGGCTGTTTTTCTGTGAGGATTTAACGAAGGCAGTCTGAAAAACCTCCTCCCAGTGGACAGCCTGTGGCAGGATCCTTTGGGCACCCAGTGCAGCAACGTGCCAAGTGCCAGCAAAAGAAGAGCAAAATAAATGTGACTTTAAGGCAGTTAAGTACCCACACATCTTGGAGCCCTGCAGGCATCGGAGAAGCTGTCAAAATTCAGGTCAGTAATGTGCCACAACTGTCTTAGACACCTTCAAAGAGCAGGAGGAGCAGAAGCAGCTCCTTGGGTCAAGCTCTTACAGAAACACAGCTGGTGTGAGGTACCTGCACGAAGGCATGACAGAAAGGAGTCCTGTTTGCAGAAAGTGGTCAACAAAGCTCATAAATCACTAAGAAAGGCCTCATCTAGAGATGACAGGAAGATGAACAGAGATGCTTGCTTTCAGTAAAGAGATAACTGGTTGAGAGAAAAAAAGCAGATATGTCAGATTTGAAAAGGTCAGGGACATGATTTGTATTTGTCAGAATCAGCTTTCCAAGCAGGAGTCAAGGACATCTTGCTCCAACAAATAAATACATAATAACTTTAAAAAATCAAGCATCTTCGGAAAGAGAATTTACATTGTTCACCTATGTGCCGTCCTTGGGCACCTCTGCGTAAGTGATATTTTTGGATATTGTTGAGGTTTAACTCCAGTCAGCAGCCACTTGCTCACTCTCCCAACCAGCAGGAAGAGGGAGAGAATAGCAAGGGCAAAAGCTAGAAAACTCATGGGTTGAGATAAGTACAGTTAAATAGGGAAAACAAACCAAGGAATTACTTTGCTGCTTCTCATGGGCAGGCAGGTGTTCAGCCATCTCCAGGAGAGCAGGGACTCATTACATGTAACAGTGACTTGGGAAGACAAACACCATCACTCCAAACATCCACCCTTCCTCCTCCTTCTTCCCCCCACCTTATACACTGAACAGGATGCCATAGGGTCTGGAATATCCCTGTGGTCAGTTGGGGTCACCTGTCCTGGCTGTGTCTCCTCCCACTCTCCCAGCACCCCCAGCCCCCTCACCAACGTGGCAGCACAAAAAGCAGAGAAGGCCTTGGCTCTGTGTGAGCCCTGCTGAGCAATAACAAAAACATCTCTGTATTATCAGCCCTGTGTTCAGCACAAATCCAAAACACAGCCCCACACCAGCCACTGGGAAGAAATTCAACTACCCCAGCTGAAACCAGCACAGATATCACCTCCCAAAAAGGGGGAGGTGGCTGCAAAGATGTCAAAGAGCCCAAGGTTGAATGACAGGTAGAAACTGAAGGGCAGAAAGAAGGATTGGAGAAAGCGGGGAAGAAAAGAGTAGATTTAAATGGGAAAATGGAGCAGACAAATTTAGAAGGGTGGTGACAAGGAGAGAACTGTGGTGAAGAGATAGAAGTACCAAAACACTGGAGGATAATGACATCATCATACTCGTAGCTCCTCTTCTGCTGCACCCTCCATGGTATCGGTGTTTCACAGAAAGTTTACAGCAATTGCACAGCCCCTGCCAGACTTTACCCAGTCCCTGGAGAGCTAAGGGCCAAAATATCAACCTCTGCACTCCACAATATGATAAAGAAAAATAGGGGACAGCACATGGCACAGAACCACAGATTATAATAGGGCTGATGTAACAGTAAGGGAAGAGGAAGGGATATAATTTATCACATCCCTCACACATCTTCTGACTAGACTGCTGTTGTAATGTCACAGTAGAAATACAAAGCTGCACACTCATTTCCAGATGACTGCAATGCCCAAAATACCCAATGACAATTATGACTTTGAGACAGAAGGAAATCATCCTTACCCCGCGAAGTTTGTACTGGAAGAGATTATACAGACAGGAATAGTTACAGTGATCTTATATTTTTCACTCTCTGTAAAGACATTTGCAGTGATGGTTTGTAATCCTAAAGCACAGACTGTTCAGTCTACCTTGCAACTCCACAGTTTCTGGTCACATAAAAGATAATTCACCTTTATTGTCTCCATTTCTCCCTTCCACTCTAGCCTTTTTCTGCCTAGATTATGCAGGCAAGAAACATTTTGGCACTGACACTGTATCATATTGTGCTTTTGTATTATAGGCCAACACACCACATTGTATTAACATCTCTCCTTCAGCAACATTATATACAAAACCAGACCTTAAAAAAACCACTTATATCCACAAGCTCTAAAGGACCCTAAAGAGATGAAAGAGCCGAATGTTCACAAACTTGTGAAAATGTGCATACCACTGCAAATCTAGATATATTTCTCTCCAGTTAAACAGCACTAATAACATGTACAAGTCTTCTGACACATTGCATTGCTTTGTTACAGAATTGTTTCTTTAGACTTCTTAATCAGGAAGTAGAATAACTTCTGGTTTAGTCTACCATTTTTCACAATGTTAAGCTCTCTTAAAAGAAAAGCAAGAATTTAATATCCTTCTTTGCCATTAATTGGGGTTTTTGATTTACACACATTCAGGAAGGTACAGATGATACAGTAATATTATTCCACAACACCCAACAGATAAACAGCCAAATAAGTAGATGGCCATAGGATGATCATCAATATATAAATATTGTTTCAATTAATAAACCAATATACTACAGAAGCATGCAACAGCTACACAGGAGGGCACAAACCCAAATAACATCTGTTATGGAACAAACAACTAATGTCTAAAAATGACATACACAAAGTGAGGATCAGGGTTGGAAGCTCCAGGTTCTTCATGGAAAGATGCAGAAACTCTTTGTGTCTGCAGGTGTCTGATGCACATCCATAGAAGACAATGTGAAATTAAGACAGCAATCTCATTACCAGGATTATGCAGACAATAGCATGGAGGATTACTATTTGCTGGCTGTATTCTGCATTTAATCTATCAAGTCACACTTCATACTGCAGGTAATACATTTAAGAACAATTTAAATTAATCATAACAGGAGATTAAGTGTAAAAAAATTAATATCCATTTTGCTTCTAATTCGCCATACCATTGTGAGAACTGCAAAAAAAGAGCCACTTTCACTTTCTGCTCTATAAAACACAACTCTGCTCTTAACATTGCAAATGTCTGACATGCAGCTGCCCAAAGCTAGGCATATTTCATTCATCCAGTCTCTAAATCCACATGGTTAGCCCCCAGGGTAACTGGTGCCAGGCAAAGAGCCCTGCAGGAGGGGAAGGCAGGGCAGGGCAGACATTCCCTGACACCAGCTCTCAGGACACATGTCCCTGAACTGGAGCAACAGCTGTCTGCATACAAGCAACATTTTGGACCCCATCAAACAGTGCTGCTGCATCAGTGTGGGAAGAGTGCCACAACAAAAAGGTCTTCCCAAGTTCATGCACACTGTGCTGAGCCTACAGAGAGAATCTCCACCAAGAGGGCTCATCCTGCACCTTCACACCACCCAGCCCCAAAGTCTTCAGATTTGAAGAATGAAATGACCTCCACTCAACAAAATACAGAAAACAGGCTATTGATTTCCTGCAACCTCCTGGAGTGTTATAATAAGCATTTAGAGATGGGCTATTAAATGTCTCAACCATTTAAGCAGACAGTCATTTCATCAGCAAAGTAATAACTGGAGTTGGTCCCAAAAACAGAGGAAAAGCAAAAAGGAGCTTTAGGGCACAATGTCACTTTTCTCATCCTATTATAAACCTTTATGTATATATCACTGGTTGCTACTCGACTTAAAAATTGTAAGGCATGTAAGTACAAATCCTGCAAAATAAACACTGTGGTAATACTTTAAATCCTCACGACTTTTTCTGTAGTGTCTCCTTCATTGCTAACAGGCTACAAAAAAAAAAAGCCTTAACCTTCAGTATCATCTTTCCCCTTTAGACTTGGTATGGGTTTAGATAAAGCAAAATTCACTTATATGCATAGCAGTAAAAGGACATAATATCTTAATAGGGAAGAGCTAGTGCAGCACTGTTTATTACACTCAGTTTACTGTATATATCCCATCTCCAGCCTGCAGCCAGATCTGGTGTTTCTAACATTACTCCTCCAAGACTGTTTCTACTGGATTATGATGAGAACACTGGTAGGACATTGAAAGTGTTTTCTTCACAAACATATGTTAGAGTTATATGGTAGAAAATATGTATGCATTTACATATGTTTACCTGCATATATAAATTAAACACTTGAGATCCTGAATTTCACAACATACTTCCGTGCCTTTACCATACATATGTATACACACATACATACTTTATCTTATTGGGAAAAAAGTTTCCTTTTCACATAACAAAGGACTTGGAGATTTAACTACAGGACAACACATCAGAAATTAGACAGTTCACAGAGTCATATAACAAACATGCTATGCATACATGTCCTAACAAAAGAGTAATTAAAAACTTTTACATCAAGAAACCCACTGACAAAGACTGAATACAAAATCTCATTGACAGTAATCTGAAGTGTATTAAATTTCCAGGAGTAATACACTAGTTACAGTTAAAATGTTGCTTATGGCAACAAGGATGTCAACTTTTTAGAGAGTAATTCACACAAACTGTTGCTGCAATTAGTTTTCTTAGTTTACGCAGAAGAAAAGTGAGGTTGTAACAAAATGGAGCAATAACAAAGTAGCATATTCCTTGCTGTTAAGCTATTGCAACGTTAACTTAGAGTGTCACCTCTTCTTGTGATGCTTGCACATCATCACAGCTCTTTCTGGAGGCAAAGACATCCACACCTGAATTGCTGCTGGTGCATAATTTCAGTTCCAGTGGGTGGTGGTAATACCTGTATCCACTACCAAAAATATGATAACTTTTACAGTGTTTTTCCAGACATACTTTATGTTGCTTACAAACAAGAATAGACTATTACATGGAGTAGAAAATATCAGCCTCTCTTCTCTTAGAAACCCACTTGTCTGGATATGGTAAACATGTGATTCATCTGAGGATATTTACCTTCTACATTTCATTATTACTAACATTGATTTCAGTTACTCCTTCATGGGAATGCTGTTGCAAAGGTTATAAAAACACAGACAAATTATTTAAAGTGAGTCTCAGTTTAAAAAGGTAGAAGGCATAAATCAGCTCAGAGCATCTTTAAAACACTTTTAGTCGGTAACTTGGGGCAATGAGGGAATATGAAACAGCTTGAGAACAACATGCCTTCACATCCTGAGTCCTCCCTGTCCAGGCTTAACTGTCACAATGTAAAAATGCCATTTTCCAAGTATGCCTAAAAGGAAACAACTTCAAAAATAGCTCCTGGAATATGAAAAAACCAATTTGCTCTTGACTAAAATAGATACCAAGTTAACTGTTTCAGTCAACAGCAGAACTTCAGACAAACTGTTTTGTACCAGCTGTGATTAAACCTCCCAAATACTCTTCTGTTTGAATATACAATCACAAACAATAAAGTATGTGTCTTTGCTGCACTCACTGCCATATAAAGTTGGTAACTGAATAAATGCTCCCATCTGAGGGTATCTACTCAGAAGATAACACCATTTCACCCCACATACTTTAAAAAGGAACAACCTAAATTTTACATTGGTTTGTACAGTAGAAAACACCTCTTCAAGGATAAGTGCAGAGGGGAGAATGAAGACTAATACCAAAATAGCTCCTGTTCCTAACACCTTTCTGATCCTGGCTGAGACAATCTACTCATACCTCGGACGCATGGTGGCAGCCAGCCAGCCAGATGACTGGTGACTTAATATACAAGTTCATGTGAGCTCTGGAGTCTGACACAGACAAGGGCATTAACTCTGAAGTCTCACCAGTCAGCCTTAATATTCAAAACTCATCAAATGAGTCATGACTACATTATGAGACTTTTTTTAATACTTTATGCTTGCTTTCTCTTGTTCTGAACAGCTTTCACTGTAGACTGTTCTCATTAAATATGCATGCTTTTTATAGGAAAAGTTGAGATCAATTGATGCGTAGGTCAAGTATGAAAAAAATGAGTATGATGCTATGATAAATACTGTAATAGTCTCAGAAGCATAGATTAAAAGATTGGCATATATATATAGTTTCTTTCTACTGCTGAAGGCAGTTCTCACAATAAACAAGGCTTTGGGCCAAAATTCAGCCTTTGAGAACAATAAATACATATAAAATACATGTATGTGCAAGCAAAGGATATATTGAAATCTACCAGGCTGAATAGCTTCAGTTTCATTTTGAAAGCCACTTAAAATAAAAGCCAGTAGATGAAACAAAGAATCCACCCAAACATGAAGGCTCCAGCATCTTTGTTGAAAGAACAATAGCATAATACTCCTCATCCCTCCACCTTGTTGCAAGAGAACCATCAAGATAGTTATTGCTGTGATCATATTAAAGAATACTTCACAAAATTATTCTTTAAATTGATCAATATTTACAGATTTATCTTCATATGCTAATAGTTATAATGCTCTAATTCAATTGCTCGGCAGAAAACATTCCAATAAAAGAAATATTTCTATTAGCATAACAAAAGGCGACCAGTAAAATCACTCTCATGCACAGGCTCAAAATTTCAAATGAAAGCAATATTCTCATACAAATACACTCTATTTTTGAACCGAACCCACTCTAACGATATGTTTTGTAATCTGATGGCTCTCCCACCGGAGTATACACGATATTAACAAAAGCAAGATCAAATTAAACAGATGACATGATTAACAGTATTCATTTCATGCATGACTGTTTTACCGGAGAGATAAAGACCTGAAAGTAATTACCACCAAGTAAAACTCCTTCACTGACCTCTCCGCTCCCAGCTAGCAGTCCTTAAGTACTGATGGCTTTGCAACAAAGCCCAGTGCCTTTCATCTGTGCGCTTTCTTTTACGCTACAAGCTGAGCACCTCTCCCGCTGCACGCAGGCAGTACCTCTGTATCTATGTCTGTAATGCAGCATAAAGATTACTGGGGAAACCTATCAAACCGGCAGGCAGCAACCCCGGCCGCCAATGAGCGGGAGGCACATGCAGGCTCCAGCACATGCTCGCTGAGGCTGGCAGGCCGGCCCGCTGCCGAGCAGGCTGCTCGGCTAATTATAGCCCTGGGCCGAGCGCAGGCTGCCGAGGCACGGCCACACCGCACCTTGCGGCCCGCAGCATCAGCGTCTGGGACTGCTGCTCCCCCGCTGCGTCACAGCAAAATTCCTGGCTGGGTTTTTCCGCTGTTGTTGTTGTTCTCCCGTGTGATTCACCTACGAGGGGGTTTGTCTCCGTCTCTGAACACAAGGATCTACTTAGGCGTGCCCTTTGCGAAGCTGACCACTCGGAGTTTGCTGGGTCTGCTTCAAGGAGGCAACGAAACGAAGCTGTTTGCTCTGCCACAGGGATTCCTGCTTTGAATGCACACATTGCCAGCACCACACAGAGCAGGTCTCAGGTTCTGTGCATTACTGCACAGTCTGCAGCGTGGACCTCCGATCAGCGAGGCACCACACGCCTGCTTTCAGTGCACAGTAGCCCTACAGAAGTCAACAGGACCCCTCTGTCCTGTACACTTGCCCGTGGGTGGACACCCGGATAGATGATCAGAGGGCTTCTGTGTGCACTGGCACACAAAGTCCTAGCTAAGCTTTCACGAGGCTAGGGTGCAAATGCCAAGGAAATTTTTGCTGTTATGCAAAAAAAGCTTAAGTCGTTTGTAAAACACTTTTCCTGAGCAAAGACTGCTTAGATGTATGGGGAACTAACACAACAAAGTCCTGCGTGCTTACTTATGCTTATTTTATAAATAAGTTCACAAAACAAAGGAATAATATGATCCAAGAGAACATAGTGTATTTGAAAGATGCCGGGAGCTTCTACAACATCAGGTAAATAATCATGAAAAAAAGATACAGATGCTTGTTTAGTCTTCCTTGGTAGTACACTTCAATTAATCCTCCCTCTGTTTAGCAAAAGCAGAAAACCACTCTTCAGATATTTCCTGTTCCCACATGGTTCATACAATCACCTCAGGTCTACACTGATCAAAGGTTTTCAAATATCAGTGACAAGATGGAAATACACAACCTGACTATCAGAAAAACCAGTTGTGGTGCCAACTCTCTCTTGTGAGATACACAGTCATTTTTCACGACTGATATTACAAAAATATCATAATGCTACAGCATTGTGCACATACAAGCTACAATGCATTTTTAAGGCGTTTCACTGAGTTACATATAAACCATATCCATAAACATTACACTAGCAAGATCCTGAACCCTACTGCAATAATGCATTCCACTGTGCCCACACTGGCATTTTTCCTAACCCTTTACTCTTATCACCAGCACTATACAGTATCAGGCACAGTCCAAGAGCATGACATAAAAGGCTGTCTATAACCACTTTCTAGCTATTGTACTTCAGTATAAAAATCATATTTGGTACTACATAAAATTTCACCAATGGAACAAGATCTCAATGTGGTAACAGTGCAAGACCATATTTACTGGCAATACGTAAATAGTAATGTCACAGCTTTCTTAATCTGCCAGTGAACATTGCTCATGAAGAGTTGCTCTCTGCTAGAAGTAGACCTCATCGCTGCAAGAATAATATTCTCGAAGTTATATATGGCTAGAAATAAAAACAAAATGCAGGAATAGTGACATTTTGCTCCTTGATTCAATGGTTAGTCAACATTAAGTTTTGTGTTTCAAAAAAGAAGGTTGTTTTATTAAGTCTTTTTAGATTACGTCATCTAAGAAGCTCAAATACTGTGGAATATTCCAAGTTTCTCAGCCATACTGCTTGAAACTATGTATTTAATGAAGAAAGGCAGGAGAGGGAGTTATATAGGGGTTAAAAACTTAATTGGTAGAGTTCAAGATGCACAATGTGCAAAAGGTGCACAATGATTGGATGATCAGACCAAAATGTTGTTTTTCTAACATTTTGCCAAAGATAGCAACAGGGGAATAAGACCAATAAAAGTCTTTACCCTAGTCCTCTGATTATTGGGAATGCTCACATTTGCTAAGCAAAAGAAAAGATGCACAGACACACACACACAAAAAGTCAAAGAGACTCAAATCATTCTTCTAATCTAATCTCCATTCACAAACCACCAAGGCATGCATGACACTTTTGAAAAAAACGACCAAAAAAACTGAAACAGAAATTCCCCAGGCTTCAGCTGCTATGGGACTCTCAGTTTTGGCTCCCTCCCATGCAAGCTGCTAAGCCTACATGCCTCTGCCCAGCAGCTCCCCAAGCCCTCGCTGCTTCCCCCTGTTCAGCTCCAGCACAGCAGCCAGCCTCTGCCTCCTCCCACAGAGCTGCTGGCTTCAAGGGCACACTCAGCCACAGCCCCAGCAAGGGCTGCCCTGGCAGCACACTCTCAACATACCACTGCAGCAGGGTGTTTATTCCAGCAGTTGCTTTCCTTTTTAAAACATCACGGTAGCAGCTGTAGTTCAAGGAGCCACAACCAGATGCAAAGGTGCATTTCAAGAAACACCTATTTGTCTCTGCAGCAGAATCAATACTCACTAAACCTCTGTGCTTAGCTCTGCAAATCAGCCAGAAGAGTGCCAATGAGTATGTCAATTTTAACACTTGCTTTTAACCATCGTGACGATATGCTGGGTCAGGAAGGTATGGGGAACTGCACAGTGGGGATAACATTTAGAGTCAGTGGTCACTCACAAGAACCCACATTTGGCAATGGCAGATGGCTAAAACTCCAACTGAGGAAAATGCAGAGCTTCACCAACCTGCCCTGCCACCCATTGTGATGGCACAGGAGCACCTGGACCATGCACTGGACCTGTGACAGGACAGAGCCATCTATAGATGTGCCAGCAAGAGAAGCCAAGAGAGGTTTCATAAGGACACAGTCACAAGAGACTCATCAAATTCCAGAGAACACAGGTTTCATGAGGACACAGTCACAAGAGACTCCAGCAAGTCTCTGTTGGAAATGAACAAATTGTGAAAGGTACACAAGTTGGCCAATATTCGGCAGACTTTCATCGAAAGCAAAAGCCTGTCCCTGGCACAAGTTACCCGCCTGCGCTAAGCTTCAAGTTTCTGCTCCTCTGCGTGGAAACAGAAGGTCTCTACAACATTTTTAGCAATTATAAGCAAGTTAGGCTTTCTCTACCTCAGCTCTCTGACAGAAAAATTTCAATTAAAATTTCCCAAAACCATATGGTCTGAGGCAGATGCCCATCACAGAGGGGAGGAGAGAGGAAAACCTGTGAGGGTATGATGAATTCATCATAGGACACTCAAGCCAGCTTCCTACAGTGAAAACTGTCTAGCTAGCACATTAATGAATTTTACACTTCATTTAGGCATATCTAAGTGAATTGACAAACAGATCACTATTTTGGAATAACTTTTTACTATATTATTTTAAATTGTGTAAGTATTTCCATATCCAATTGTTTTAATACAAGAATATCTTAAAAAATTCTGATGTGTCTTGCAACTTGAACAGGTTTTGCTCTGGATATCATTTAACCTTTGGCTTAAAAAATGTATCAAATATTGCTTGCAAACTGCTACCTCAGTTACTTAATTAGATTTCACAAAGTATAGCAAGCATATGGAATGAAAATGAGTTGAGCAAAATGGCTGGTGAATCAACATGCTGCATTTCTAAAGGCAATAGTGTGTGTATTTCCAAGCTGTAGCCTTGAGAGGTTGAACTGAACCAATTACTCTAATGAATATTTTACTTGGCTTGATGCATTCATTAGACTTTTAGAAGTTAAACCATCCCATGGTTATGTTTACATAACAACAAAATCTTAAGATTTTTGGATGGTAGTTCTGACATTCACACAATTTAAAAGATAAGGGGATGATTTTCTCTTCCACTAATTTTTCTACATTCCAGATTTCCTTCCCAAATAAGTTTATCAAGTATTATTTTCTTTTTCTTTTAGAAACTAACTTTGATTTCACAATGGCTATTTGATGAGCTCTTTCCTTCCCTAGTAAGTATATGGGAAGTCTGCCAATTGGTGGCAAATTCATCACTAGGCCCATCATCATTTATGGAGGAAAATAAAACATGGGCCTAGTGTTTGCTGTATAAACCTTTCTCTGGAAGTCACAAATGCCTTGAGGTTGGCACTTAGCATGAACAAACTTATTTTCACTTTGTGTAGCACAGGGACATTTCTTGGATTGCCCCAGTTTTGATTGGTAAGCAGTTATCTGTCCACATGTGTGCATTTGTCAATGCTCTCGATCATGTTTTCAAGTTGGAGAGATAACCTGTAACTTCAAGCTTTTTTTTTCCAAATATGCTCATTATATACATAAAAGCTCCAGAGAGAACTCCTCTGTAAGCGTAATAACAGGCAGAGGTGTCTCTACATTAATGCCAGAGACTCGTTGCAGGATGGCACTAAGATTGTAGGGACAGACTAATTTTTATAGCATTCTTACTCACTTTTATCTCAGAACCATAGAAAAACCAACCAAAAAAAAATCCCCACGCCCAGATTCCAAGGTGTATTTCTATCCCTCACCTCCACAGACCTCCATGCTAGCAGTATCTTCACTGCAGAGGTAACTGACTGAAATGATGACACCAGTCCATCACTGCCACCTTGGAGAGCCAGGGGAGCAGCAGTTCAGCTGTCAGTGAGATGTGCTCCATCCTACTGCTGATGGATGTGGCATAAAAGGACCTCAAGTGAAGCCTGCAAGAGGTTTACTATGCTGACCACTTGCACTTTGGACACAAAACCAAATAATGGTGGAATAACACCGTGTGATTCTATTCTTAAGAAGACACAATTCCCAAACAAAAGGTCATGTAAAATACTTCACATCATCCTGAAACATGCTTCCCTTCACACACCACTCAACACATCTCCATACCAATGTCAACTTTACATTCCTCCTCGAGTTCCACCCATTTTTCCTTATACCACATTTAAGCAGTCACTTCAAACTAGACAAATATGCTCCGTGCCCTCTTGTATTTCCACGTTATTTTTCCCTCCACTTCCTTTCCTCACAGCTACTGGCAGAGATGCAGTATGAACTGTCCATTTCAAAAGACGTGACACCTGTCAGCACAGCCGACGCCCTCTCACACCCAAAACATGTGTGCCTTGGAGTCACCATTTCACAGCCTCTGGCTGACCAGCTAGGTGGCCACAAAAGTTGGTGAGCCACAGAAAGGGACCACACTGTTTACAGTAAGTACAGAAATACCTTTAAACAGTTCATCCAGAACATGGATCCCATATAATGCATGACTGACTCACACAGAACCAACGATCATGACCCTAGTGAGTCAAAGATTGGAAAATATATTATAGAAAAAAACAGCCTCTGCTTCCAAATGGTTAAGTGAGAAAGACACGTTTGCAGACCAGAACAAACAGGTCTAAAAAAAGAGCACAATGACAAAAAAAACCCCTAAAAACCAAAAATAAACAAAAAAAAAAACCCCCATGACTGATTTAAGATGTTGAAGTCCTCACACAAGGTATAATGGTAGCAAAAGTTAACTGCTTAAAAACAAGGACACGGGAGGTCAAAACTACAGTACAACAAGACACACAAGGGCTTCATAAGTGGAGACACATCTTTCGTAGTTGCTGGTGGAAAATAGGGACTATGAGAGCATCTCCTGAAATCAGAAAGCTGGTAGACAAGTATTGATTTCCCTAGTGGAAGAGCAGGAAAAAAGAGCCTGCAATACAATAAGTAAACTTACAGCACCTCCACATTATTAATCTTCATCACCCCTGCTGGCATTTTCTCCTTCTCTATTTAGTAGCATGTTCACTATGATCACCTTGCTGAAATGGGTGGCACAGCCTGATGCTGAGTATATCCAGCAGATATACTGAGATAAGACTGGCCTGACAAAACTTTAAATACAAGTGCTCCTTAGAGGACAGGTGTAATTTTTCAAAAATGCTATGCTGCAAAGAGTGCAAAGGCTGAAAGATGAAGTACAGCATTTCTCCCTTTGAAGAAAAGTCTGTCAGACCTGCTTGCTTCTGTAATTAAGAATGTTATTTCCAATTCTGAGTAGAAAGGGCAGCTCCAAGGTTTTCTTTGATCTTCTGTGATGACAATGAAGACCCGTCAGGCTCTCAAAACCCCATTGTTTTTTATTCTTCAAAGACTGTTTTTCACTCTCTTACATCTCTCCCTGTGAGAAGGTGTTTATGTTGAGCTGCAAGATGCAACTAGAAAGCAAGTCAAGGTGCAGCTGTTGGAACATGAAGTGGTTCTTTGCAGACACTAATGCATACAGGCACTTCCACAAAACCCTCCTTGCTGCCAGGCAGCTTTCTGGGAGCTCAGAGATTGCAAACCTTTGAGACTTCAAGTCTCCAGTCCACACCCATAATTCAGGGTTTCAGAGCAACTCTAAGATCTTATTACTTTACACCAGAATTGAAGATATTTAGCACAATGAACCCCAGAAGAAAACTATGCAATGGCTTTGGTTACCACAGAAATCAAGGCTAATGAGTTTGAAGACAGCCTATTAAATGTCAAGCCCTTTTAGCCAAAAGTAAAATAAGTTTAGATTTTAATCTTAGAAAGATTATAATTAAATTTCTAGAAATTGTGTCCATATATAACCAGGAACTGTGACTCGCCATACTGGAACCCAGTCTCATGGTCTTCTTACAAGAAGCCAGAAGTGTTTTGCTGGCACAGATGAAAAGCCTCTCCAGGAAGAGAGATTTAATTATTTAATAGAGCAAGCCAAAAGCTCTTATATGAAAGTCATCAGGACTCTTATTCCATATAATGTTCCTGAAGAAGAGCATACTTTTATCTTAGGCAGCTTATACACCTAGCAAGTTCAATTTTGCTGAGCTGATAAGATCCTCTTACCCTTCTTCCAAGAACTGCTTGATGCTTTTGTCTGATCCTCTAATGCAAAATGAGCACACAAGTCACATAAGAAGGGCTATAACAACTCAGCATAAATGGAGACAAATGAGTGTCCATTCCTCAAGCTGAGTGGCTCCCACCCCTTCCTTTGCATTCTTTTCTGAACACTTGAGCAGACACTTCCCTCCCTGCATAGTGCTCCACCTAAGGTGAAGGGGAAAGTGATGACCCTACCAAAACCAGCATGAGAGCTAAGAAGTGCTCTGAAGAAGACAGGAAATGTGCACATGGGGAATTCTGCCACATTCTGGGGACAAATTATTTACTGTTTTGCCTTCTCAAACCTTTCTTGGGCAAACCAGCAGACCTTTTCTTCATCTTCCTTTCCTAGTCCTGGGAGGAGAAAAAGGTGCCCAATTTCCCGGAAGCACAAGTCAGCATGGTGCTGTAGCCTCACATAAGTTACCACTTGTAATAACACTGGTGCCAACAACCTGAATTTCTTAGGGTGGCAATTCTTATGAAGTGCTCAAACCAGATGGAACCTTTCAGACCTTTGCCCCAGATGCAATTCCACTGCACTTCCAGAACAAGTTTCTAAAAGCACAACTATTAGAATTTTCAGTTTTAAATTGGGCAAATTGCAAATACATGATAACTTTCATCTCACAGCCACTGTAATTTAACACTGCTTACACACACATCACATTAGTGGGCATTTATTATTTTGTCAGGAATTTATATCAACATAAGATTAGGAAAAATCAGGGTAATGGCTACAGGCCTGTATCTAGTCTTCACTGTAAACTCACATACACTTTGTGAGCACCAGCATACAGCAAGTATAACTCAGCTTTTCTAATAACGTACCCAGTGAAGCTCAGAGCATTTTTGAGATCATCGATTTCCCACTACATCAAGTGGATGACTCTCAGCAGTGAGTCTTAAAGTCCTAAACATACCAGAGGTAGGAAGGGAAATCAGTAATCCCATACAACAGCACCTTAATAACATAACAGGAACCCTTTTAGTCCCTACAGAAAGTAGGCACAAACAGGGGAAGAAAAGGTCAAAAGGTGAGCACTCAAGACTAAGTGAAGTCAGAACTGGACCTTTCAGTGAGTCTCAAACATTTATCTCCTGCATGTTTCTACAACAAAGTAATCTTTACTGACATGAGCCAAGAAAGTCTCTTCTTGACGTCTGCCTTATTCAGGATTTATAGAAGAAGCTGCTCCAAAAGTAATCCTCAAATAAAACAGACATTGATATTTTCAAAGCAAATTCCAGTAGTCTGTAGTCAAAACATAAGCAGCATAACCACAGTAAAAGGGCTGCTAGAAAAATGAAACACTAGCAAGTTTCAGAGTTGCCTCTGAAAGTGTTAAGTGTTTAACACGGACTTCACTGTATTCATTATTTGTATTCTATAACAGAAGCTGCATAATTATGAAAAGTGGCATTATTGAAAAATGTCATAATTTCTATACTCAGTTGGACTGCTGCTGGCAATCCTACCATATCCCACTCACTAGCATGGCTATTCCTATTTGGAAGGACTGAGTGGAAGCAATATGAATAATCCTGCACACAGTACTGAGTTTTCATGATGATCAGTTCATACTGATAGGCTGCAGCATGTGCATGGCTAACCTGCAAAAATCTAATAATTTCTCACTTACAGCATTCAAGCTGTAATTTGGAGTACACACAACTTCCCCATTTATATAATTCCATATCTGTTTCATTTAAAACAAACTGAAATAGCTTTGACATATTGATGTTGGGAAGAATTTAGAAGGCTCATTTTCTCCTGGGGTACTCCAGATATAATAAACTCTTGTGGTAAACTAGGACACTACATAAGGTAAAAGTAGCTTCTACTATTTGTTTTGCATCACATCAATAAAATGAGACCTAAACCAAATCAAATTAGATATATGATCCCCTTTTTAAAATTCTACACTCTATGTTAGAGAAAAGAACTATTTCAGAAGTCAGCACTCATAGGGATTTAAATTGACTTTCACAGACCCACGAGTGCACAAAGGAAAAGTCTGAAAATTATCTGTCATGTTTTGCAGTATTCACATAATTTTTTGGGTCTCTGTATACTTATTATTTCAATTCCCAAAACTAGTAGAAGAAAAAATTTGGAGCAAAACCAGAGACTCCTTAAAGTCTTCCCAATTATATCATATATTAGAACATCTCATGTCTCTCAACCCATTACACTCCTCCAGCTTTACTGCAGCTGAGTTAATGTTTGGCAGAACTTACAGGTAACTTCTTCAAGTAAATAAAAATGAAGAACTAACTAACTGGGGATAAGTGAGCTGGCCTGCATATTAGAAAAATGTAGAAGCTGCTGCTCATGAAGGAGATACATGTCTGCACTTGAGAAGTACAGTATGTCAGAAAAAGCCTAAACACAACAAAACCAAAGGAAATCAAAAAAGCATGTGTCAAAGAAGAAAAAAGGCAACAAAAATACACATAAAAGGTATTAATAGGCAGAGAACTCCAAAAAACAAAGGATGCCTCCCAGGTGGCAATATATCTTCACTCACCCCATCAACTTGCAAAGCCTGCTGCAGGCAGATCTACACAACTTGTGAGGAAAACAGTATAATTGTCATTATTGTATAGATTATTTGCATCTCACTATTACAAATCTCAGGGGAACTTACCAATATAACTACTTTGAAAACAAAATTATCCAGGCAAGATCCTTCCTAGCAGCAACACAAGCAGCAGCTCATACTTGCCAACTGTATTTCTTGTAGTGTAGACATAACTTTTTTTACAGACAGACAGATTTAATTTACATAGTCTTGAAGGCAGTCAGATGGAAAAAGAGTATTGATTTCTTGTCTGAACCCCTGTAATTCAACACTTTGATGGAATTAGCTAGAAGGGCTCATGCCCCTACCGTGGTTGAATGCCACACTCTGTGGCAATCAACCGCTTGGTGGAGGAGGAATGTAGCTAAGGCCAGGGTCATGCCTTGGCAAAGACCAACCACCAAAATGAAGGCATCTCTTCTTAAAAATAGTATCACCTCAAAAGTGTAGCCTGTTAGCATGTGGGGTCAAGTTATGCTGTGTTTGAAGGTACTGTGAAAGGAGACCGAGAATTTCTGCTCCGTACATCTTGACCATCCCAAGAGAAAGTCTGCAGAGGCTGTATTCATGAGAATACTGGGGAACACTTCCTACATTGGTTTGGGTTTTTGTTTTTCTAAACATTAATTAAACTCACTGTAGCCTACCTCTGAGAAAATGAAGATAGAAACAAGGATAAGAAGATGGAACGAAGCTAAAGATAGGTATAGTTACCTGATGCTTCAGATAACTGGTGAGTCATTTGAGTACTTGCACTAGAATTAAAGCATTCAGAAATTAAAGGCTGCTGTCGTGCAATCTAAAAAAGAATGAAAGACTACACTATGTGAATATCCAGGCTGCATCTCACAGATCCCTTCTGCCACATCTCCCCTTGCCAAGATTACCTGCATTTTTTTTGTTACAAGATAAATCAATTTCCTTCTTCATACAAAGTTCTTTAATACAAGGAGTACCATTAATCTGAAGAGACTTAAAACATTAAACTAACAAGACATGGAGCAATCATCACTTAGGACACCTTCTCCTGCTTCCCTTAACACTGATATTTAAAATGTTGACTGTGACTTAAATAGGTGAGTGCAGTAACTTGGTATAATCAAAAGCAATTGTCCAAGGAAATGTGATCTAATACTTGTAATTTAAAATTATCTTTCAATCTGTTCTAGAGAATAAAGAAAACAGAGACATCATTCAGGTGAGTCAACATTTTCATTACAGGCTGCCTATTGCAGTGAAAAAAGTGAATGAGCATTGCAAAAGACATTCCTGTAGAAATGAGTTATTAAGATGCAACTTGAAACAGTCACAAAGTAAGCATTGTTTATATAGATTTATTCATTTCTTTGAACATGTTCTTGTTAGTAGAAGACAGAAAGAAAAAAGAGAGATGACAAACAGAAAGCTCTACAGAAGACAAAACCCTACAGGAATAATCCACAGGCAACAGAAGACTTCATTTAGAACTAAAGTGAATATAGCAAGCTGGGAAATTGGACTGATTACACTTCAATGCCAAACAGTTCCAGGTAAAGACAACTTAAATCACATTGAAATTACTGGGTTTTGGCTGAGGACATATGTCTTGGCCTTTCCTTATTTGAGCAGCTCACTCTAGAGTGCTTCTGATCAAATACTGTTTATACAACACCGGAGAAAACACTTCTCTGAAAGCTTAGAGCACCTGATCTAGTATAAATTACAAATTGTGGCCTCAATAGGTAGCAGCAATAAAAGAGACACAGTGATATTTTTAAACTTTTTTTTTGTTAAACAGTATCAAACAGATCTATGCAAAAACATGTTTCTTTTTAGAAAGTACTTTACAGACCAGAAAACTATTTTGAAGATGTCAACACATATAAAATCAGGGAAGGCTGACTTAGCTTCCAAATTGTGCATTTATCCAGCACAAGTATTTACACTTAAGTCTATTAAGAAGTCTGTTAATAGGAAACTTGCTAATTGTTGGGAGTAATAAGCTCTTCTCATTACATTGTGCCATTGTAGGAGGACTCGGGGACAATGGTGGAAAAATAGAATGAACCACAAAAGAGTTCACAGAGAATTTATTTTCTATTCTTTGTACTCTTTGGACTTCAAGAGATCACAGAGCCTAATACCAGTTCCTCTGGAAAAAAATAAATGGGGATTCTTTTCATTCAACACACCTTTTATGAAACAGGCCTAGGTGGAAACATTTAATTTTATTGCAGAGCAGGTAATTCTGGATCACCCATTATCACCACTACGACATTAGCTGCCCTTATGGAAGGATAAAGATTATCTTGAAAAGCTACATTTGCTGCCATGATGCAGCTTCTGGTAAGCCAGGAGATGAGTCCAGAACTGGCAATGACAGTGGTAGAATTCCAGGAAACTCCACTGGAAGTTAACTTACGGCTCTTGTTACCTTGCAGATAAAGAGAGCTGCTTCCTGCACGAAGGAGAGGCGCAGGAGTTCTTGGTGCAGAAAACACGCAGCCACTATCTTCTGAACAGCTCCATGCCCCCTATCACTACTGCTCAGTGCTAAACAGAGTTCTGTGAAAAATCCACAGTGGGCACTCAATGCTTGGGATCAGCAGCCAATTGATTAATTTGATGTACTGGCCACATTTGGTACATCAAGTCCCTTAGGCAACCACACCTAGTGGATGCAACAGCAGGGTTATCCCACCCAATGTCTCAATTCTGTAAACTTTATCACTCTGACAGGGTCCCAAAAACCTTTTTGTTAAATAAAAATTAGATTCACCACAAGAGCTAAATTTCTTTAAAACAGAGAGAAGATCTAGTGTAATTAGAACAAAGAAAAGAACCTCTCTCATATACATTATGTTTTTGGAATATCCTTCTTCATAAATTTAAGTTTAATCTTTCTTATAAAAATTTTACAAGGGCCAGAATTTGGTTGTTTTTAGGTTTTATGGCTCTTTCAGGAAAGTAATAAGATCACATACCTACTATTTTGACAGTGTACTTCTGGTAATTAATACAGATGAAAATGTTATTATGTCTGAACATGTATCCACCAAAGAAACAGCAAGCTGTCTGTTTAATTATTAGGGGTGAGGGTGAAAGAACTGAGCCTCTCCTAGGAGGATAACTTTACAATTGTTACAGCTGAAAGAAAAGCTTCCAAAAGAGCAAAGCTTGCAACTCATACCAAGTCACTTCTGCATATCAACACTGACTTGCAGCTGGGATCTTATCAAACTGTTGATTGTTGGTTTTATTTTTATTAAGCATTTAACAGTAAAAAATAATCATTAGAAAAGGTAGAGGCAATCCATATACCTCTGTCCTTCAAGTCATCTCCTCTTGAGAAATCAACTGCAGAATTTCTGGTTGACATGAGACTACGCAAAAGCCACACAAGTCCTTTAGGTATCTGTGTGGTTTCCAGCAGCGACAGCCCAGAGCCACCTGGGAGACAAGAACGGGTTGTGACAATGAGTACTTCACTGGGCATTGTGCAGAAGTGTAAATACCACTGTTCTCCTGTGGGCAGCCAAAAAAACATTGACTCTGACCCCTGGACACTCATAAATGAGCTCAAAGATTCTCCTTCCTATCAACATTTTCTTCACTATATTGGCTTGGAGAAGAGTACTGTAAGGTGAGACCTGACTGTTTTTTTATCTTCATGAATGCTCATCTTCCTTCTACTAGGTCAGAGTTTCAACGTTAAATGATGGAAAAGGCTAAATCCATAAGGGGATCCTCCTTGCAATTTAAGGTTTGAAGGCCACATACAATGCAGACAAAACAGTGCTAAAAAAGACAACTTATGTCTCTTTCTGCAGCTGATGACCTTCCTATGACATTCTCTGAGAAAAAGCATAATGCTGAATAACAGAACTCCAGCAAGCACCAAATAAAGCCCAAAAATATCTCAACAAGCAGCAAGAAATGGTGATGTTCTGTTTACAAATTTTGTGTAAACTGAAGTCTATGACTTAAGAAGGACAGTTCCCTGGGTATGACTTCATGGTAAAGAGACTTTCTTGTAGTTTTTTGGAGTGCAACTGTATACAGCTACACATAGAGACTGTCATCCACTGACCTCTCTCTCAGTATCACAGCAAGCTTTGTGGTCCTCTTTGTCCCCCACCATCCACTTCAGATATGGTTCACCAGTATCACAGTAATATGGCTCAGTTTGAAATTCTCAAAGAAGTGTGAAATGAGCTGACCAAACAAAACAAAACAAAAAAAAAGAGACCGCTCTAGTGGTGAAAAAACAATTCATCTTAAATATCTTGTCCCCTCTCTTCTCTGCCTCTTGTAACTTTACACTTCTTCACGTGTTGGCCTGTTGATTTCTTGGGGGGACCAACAACTTTGGGCGATTCTTTAACTGCCAGAAATACCCTGCCAGACTCTCTCATTTCACTGCTTCTTTCACAAGCACTCTGCAGACCTTCAAAGACACAGCTCAGAGGGCCATATCTCCCTCCACATACTGTCCATGCTAGGCCCTCCATCTCAGCTTTTGCCGCTCCACCAGTGTGTCTGCAATGCTTTCTTCTGGGCAGGCTTTGTTGTCCCTCCTTCATTTCTGTGAATATCAGTGACCCCTTCCCTCCCCACCTCCCCTGTTACTCCTCCCCCAAGACTTCCCATGTACACCAGCCCCAGCCTCTCACTAACACAAATCTCTTCACTAAGCAGCTTCCAAACATGGCTCAGCAATGCTGCTGAGCAGCACAGCAACTTCAGGCTCACCACCAGCCACCTCTACCTCCACAGAGCCTCATTCTTCTAGATAGTGGCAGTGCATATACTTAATCTCTAAACTCTGCTATTCTAATTCTTATGAACTAGAGTAGCAGAAATGGAAGGAGTAGCAGCAACATAAAGTGCAAGTTCAATAATAAAAAAAAAAAAACCCTGCTAAAAACGCAGTCATCAGCCAGAAAGGGAAGAATGAAGACCATAGTCTCAACTACAACCTGCTGTTAGGAAATCACCTCTGATGGGGTTCTTGAGCAAAAGGTATCCCTGGAAGTGAAAAACATACTACAAATTGTGAATTTTCAGTAAGATGGAGATGTGCAACCTTGGCATCTGAGAAATCAAGTTAAAAGAACAGCAGAACACTTGAATCAGCTGAAGAAAGAAAACCACATTTTCAACTCAGCAGGCAAAATGAGATCTTGCACTTTCCAGAGATGCACTGAGTGAAAACCACAATGGCGAGAAAATGTAGTTTGTTCACCCACACTTCCCTTTGAACCACCAGGGACATAATTGTTGAAGACACAGACTGGGACAAACAACTGTTCCTTTAGAGGAACAAGGTTTCTACAGCTGGTAGAAAACAGACATCAGGCCTATCACATGGCACACATGATGCTCCCGTATTACCTGCGGCACAACCAGCAAGATTAACACACACCAGTGAATTCATGCACCTCTGTTCCTTTGCACAGGAGTACAGCTGTGTTTTTGCATCATGTA